>NW_028094186.1:600000-1146519 GCF_014824575.4 Sturnira hondurensis | reverse complement strand
CCCCCCCCCCCCCCCGCCCTGCCCCCGCCCCCGCCCCGCCTTAGAGAAGAAAAAACAAGTTCAGAGAAGGGTAGAGTTTGGGCTCAGTCTTAGAGCAAATGGTACTGATTCTGTCTGATTCCAAATCCTGGGAGTCCCCTGGCCTGGGCTGGCCTCTGCTAATAATGAAACTGCAAATATTTAGTGTGTTTCAGATGGTCTAAGAGGAAGACTTTTTTTAAAAAAAGTTTATTATTTTTAGACAGAGGGGAAAGGAGGAAAAGAGGGAGAGAAACATCAATGTGTGTTTGCCTCTCGTGTGCCCCCAGTAGGGGGGACCTGGCCTGCAACCAGGCATGTGCTCTGACTGCGAATCCAACCAGCGACCCTTTGGTTCACAGGCTGCCACTCAATCCACTGAGCCAAGAGGAAGACTCTTAACATGGGCTTCACAATTCAGGGGCCCATAAACTTGGGTAGAATATATATATATATATTTTTTTCACTAAGCTCAAACCAAAATTTGCCATTTCCTTCCATATGGATTGAAGTGGTAGCAGTATCTGTGGCTTTGTCTCCAATAGAAACCACAGATTTTCATATCAAATTGTGATGATTGCAAGTACCTCAAAATGTTTATGCTCATAACTATTTCAAAGTCCTGATACTTTTTAACCCCCCGTTAAACTGCACTAGTTTCAAACACTCCTGCAGCATAGCTGCCGTAGACTGGGCACCTCTGTGAGGGCCTGTGACTTAATGGTGAGTCCTCCTGTTTTCCTATCGGTAACTCAGGTTTCTCCGTTACTTCCTTGCATTCTGTCTCTAGTTGATTGCTGATCAGTTTGTTTGATGGAAGTCAACGACTACCTCTCAGTTTAATGTGCTTATTCAAGCTGAGCAACAGCACACCGATGTTGTTAGAAAAGGAAATATAACTTTGATAACCTGCCAATCTTGTTATTTAATGATAATAAAAACATTACCATACTATAAATTTGTGGATTTTACATTTTTATACTAATTGTCCTCCATGTAATCTTCAGCATTTTGTTTTACACTTTTAAAATTATTATTCTGAGTAAGGGTCCAGAGATTTTACCAGATTGCCAATAGGGTTCTCGGTACAAAAAGTTAGGGGCTAAGACCCCTACTCTAAAAGATGTAGAGCTATTAATTTGGGGATTCTGCACAGCAGCCCATTTTACAGACAGGAAAACTGATGCAAGGTGGGTAAATTATCCCCCGGTCCAGCAGCTAACAAGCTACAGAGTCGTGCTTTGCGGCTTCGCTCATTGTTCACTTTCCAGCCCCTTATTTCAAGCTCGGGTCTTGCGAGTCCAGTTTGGGGCGATACCCCAGGCCGGCTCTGAGGTCACATAAGTCAAACACCAACGGCACCGCCCCCGTATCCAGCAGCCCTGCAGCCCAGAGCTGTCCGAAGGGAGTGTACAAGGCGGGCAGGCGGTGGGCCAATGGCTGACTCAGTGCCTCACCTGGCCAGCCACGTGGGCCCAGGTATGCTGGTGGCTCCGCCCAGTACCCAGCCCGGCCCCTCCCCAGCCCTGGGCTCTGGGAGCGGAAATTCCTGCGCTCGCGGGACGGAGCGAGTGCCCATCCCATCCGGCGGACTCTGCCATGGAACCAGTAGAGACCTGGACCCCCGGGAAGGTGGCAGCCTGGCTAAGAGGTGGGTGGAGCCGGGGCAGAGTTGGTCTGGAGAAGCGTTAGGACCGGGAGAGGTAAAGGAAAAAGGGCCTGCTAAGGCTGTCAGTTGGTTAGTGTGTGAACAAGTGTTTATAAGCGGCTACCCTGTATGCGATACTCTGCCAGGCAGAGATGAGCCCGGGAGGCCCGCGGAACCCAAACGGATCTTCCATTGCCTCGAGCATCCCGAGACTGCCAGGCTGACGAAGGGAAGGCGGTGGGTGTAATGAAAAGGAGGGGGACGGTCCCAGCGCGGCCCACACCCACTATTCTGAGTGTTAATCTGAATGTTAACACCCATTATGTGTTCATCCTCCCTCTACCCAGGGCGTAGAGGGCTGTTAATTAAACCCATTTTTCAGAAGCGGAAACTGACGCATTGAGTCAGGAAGTGATTTGCGCAGGCTTTGGAACAGGGCCTACCCTTTTCCCTTCTCCCCACCGGTGCTCCTAGGGTGTGAAGCTGAAGCCCCAGCCAAATGAAAGGGTTGGCACAGCCCCTCCCGCCCCAGGGCCCTCCAAGGGAGATGCCCCCCAGGCTCAGTGAGCCTCAATGGGTGGGGTGGGGCCCAGACACCGGACAGACTCTGAGAAGTGAAGACCTCTGACCTGAGGGTGGGAGGGGAAGGCGAGTCAGGTGGTTTCTCCTAGAGGGGGAGGGGGAGTGAAGGAGGCAGGTGTCAGGGTCAGGGTAACCAGCCTTCATAAAGGGATTCAGGGTCGAATTTACACTCCCAGACTGGGTTTTAGGCCAGCCCCTGCACTCGCCACTTCTGTGACCATAGGTCTCAGTTTTCCTCTCCATTAAGTGAGAATGGCAACTCAGGCATCACCAAATGCATAGTGACACAATCATGCCAGGTGTCTGAGCTGTACACAGCTGTAGCTCAGCGTCAGGGTCTGTGGGGGACAACACAGCACACTCACTGTACATGGGGAAGAAGTTGCTCAAGGGCCTATAGCCCTGGAGTGCCAGATTTATGACCCCTGTCCAGGGCTCTAACGTCACGCAGGGAATGAGGGAGAGCTGTCCGTCACTCACAGCTTCTCTGAGAAGGCGTTTGACTTGCTTGGAATGGCAGGAATTCCTTCAGAGAGTGAGCAAACTGTTAACCTTTATTTGTATCTGTTTTCTCATCTGTAAAATGGGAATAACAGCAGTCTCTAGCTTCTAGATTTGGTGAGGATCAAATATCTGAATATGTTTAAAGCCCTTAAAATGTTGCTCCACTCATAGTAAGCATTCGATAGAGATTTTTCTTATTTTTGAGGGTCTACCTTGTGCCAGGGAGGGCTGCAGTTAGAGAAGACTGATTATTTAAGGCCCAGTCCTTGAAGAGCTCTTGATAAAGTGGGACAGGCTGTGCTCAATGACAGGGCTTTCTGGGGGCAGTGGGGGCAGCCCCGGGGGGTTGTGGAATGCTCCCCGGGGGGAGTTAGATGAAAAGGGAGTGAAGGAGCTGGATGGGCAGGCCAAGCAGAAGGGGCAGCACCTGCAAGGACCCGGAGACACATGAACATTCCAGGAGCTACCGGGAGTTAGTGCTCTGGACCTGAAGTGTCGAGTTTGAGGGGCTATGTTGAATGATGAGGCTGAAGAGGCAGGGGGCAGCCTGTCATACCAGGCCTTAAAGACCATGGTAAAAAGCCTGGTGATAATAATACAGTGGCTGTTACTGTCAACCACAAACCAAGAAATGGGCCAAGTGTTTGGCATGTATCGTGTCATTTCCACATGATTAGGAGGTAGATGCTTTTATGATCACCATTTACACATGAGGAAATGCCGACAGTCGTGGGTTTGATCCCCGGGCAGGGCACGTATCTAGGTTACGGTTCAATTCCTGGCTGGAGCTCGTCTGGGAAGCAACTGATCAATGTTCCTCTCTCACCCCCTCTCCTCTCTCTAAAATCAATAAATATATATCCTTGGGTAAGGATTTTAAAAAAAATTACTTGCTCAAGTGCTGGCACTCAGGTCACCCTGACTCCAAAGCCCCATCCATGTTCTTCATCCTGATTTCAGGAGACAAGTGAGCATCAGAATATCTGGAGGATTTGCTAAACTGTGGACTGCTGGGCCCTACCCCTGGTTATTTAGCAGGTGTGGGATGGGGACAAAACTTAGTATTTGTATCTGGCTCCCCAGTGAGGCTGCTGCTGCCCTAAACCATCCTACCTCTCAACTTAGTAGCCTCATCTGGGAAATGGGCAGGACACAGCCTAGATCACAGGGTTGTTATTAGGAACAGATGGGAGGGAATAGGGCTTTATGGGAGTGAAGAAGTGGCCAGAAAACTCGTGACACCTGCTGTCCCTCCAGGCCTCGATGATTCCCTGCAGGACTATTGCTTTGAGGACTGGCAGCTGCCTGGCAAGTACCTGCTTCAGCTCTGCCCCCGCAGTCTTGAGGCTCTGACCGTGTGGCCTCTGGGCCACCAGGAGCTCATCCTGGAAGGGGTGGAACAACTCCAGGCACTGGTGAGTGAATGGTGGCCACACTGGCTGCAGTTCCCACCTACCTGGGGCTGTCTGGAGGGCTGGCCACTCGCCAAGGAGGTGACCTGTTTCCTCTCTGGCACAGAGCTCTGGTCTACAGACAGAGAACCTGCAGAGCCTGACAGAGGGACTGCTGGAGGGGACCCGTGTCTTCCAGAGCTTAGTAAAAGGCCGCTTGGAGGACTGTCATGAGCCCCCCACTGATGTCCTCAGTGCGGCTGTGGATCTGGTGCGTGAGGCCCGTGCCCTCCTCTTCTGGCTCAACAGGTACCCCAGGCTCCTCCTAGTGCACAGATTGGGGTGACTGGTGAGGGGACCCTTCTCATCCTTGGCCTCCTCAAGGCGTGGGGGAAAAAAAACAGCTTGGCTCTTGCTCAGATATGGTAGAACAGGGCAGAGGTCAGTTGACCTGTACAGGGGCACAGGGATGCCTGAGTTCCCACCCGCCCCCCAGCCTGTAATCACAGCAGTCACGTTGACGACGGCGCACAGAGGGCTTCTCCTCCCCTTCACTGGTTGCTGCTTGTCCACAGGTCCCAGCACAGTATCACCTCCTCGGGGAAGCCTTCCCTGTTTTATACTGTCAGAGCTTCCTACACTTCAGAGCAGTTGAAGTTAACTCATTGTTGATGGAATTATGTGTTTACCTTCTGTTTCCCCGGTGCCTAAACAGAGCCTTGCACTATTAGGTGGTTGACCAACAAGCCCTGTCAAAGCTCTTGAGTGGTATCAATCATCTCTTACTCTAAACCAGAACCCGTCAGAGTAGGTATTATCCCTACGTCTCAGATGAGCAGTCAGTTCTGGGTGCTTCTGTGACTTGACTGTTAAACACAGTTTGCTAACCACTGTTCCATCCTTCCTCCCACCAGGTACCTCTTCTCCCACTTAAATGACTTCTCGACCTGCCAAGAGATTGGGGACTTGTGCAGGAAGCTGGGCCAGGCCTTGCAGGAGGTAGGATAACCAGGGGCCAGGCTTGGCCCAGGCTATCGAGACCAAGTCAGGCGAGAGCTTTTTATAACCTGTGAATCAGCACAAGATCGGGTGTGAGGGTAGGAAGAGGAGAGAGCAGGAAGAGAGGTAGCCAGACACCAGGTAGGGGGCAATGGGAGCATGGGGCCTCCTACCTGGCAGGGGCACCCCTGAAACTTTGACTCTCAGGAGGGGGAGGGAAGAGGGCATGTGTGGCAACTTCTGGGAGCATGGTGCCACCGCGGGGGAGACCTTGGGGCCGGAGCTCTGAGGTCATGTACTTCTGGGAAGGGGGTCAGGGTTCAAGAGGCAGGGAGGAGCTGCAGGGAGCCCAACCTGCCCTCCGGAGAAGGCAGTGCCCCCACTTAGGGAAGGCCCCTGCTCTCACTGCTTCCAGGACTGTCCAGCAGCTGAGAAGGAGGGCCAAGTCCTGAGGATTGTAAGTGTGCGGGGGGGGGGGGGGGGGGGGGGGGGGGGAAATAGACNGGGGGGGGGGGGGGGGGGATGAGTGGAGATGGGGTGTGGTGGGTAGGGCTCAGGCTGGACATTCTGCTCCCCGCCCCCCAGTGCAGCCACGTGGCTGGGATCTGCCACAACATCCTGAGCTGCAGCCCCAGGGAGCTGCTGGAGCAGAAGGCCGTGCTAGAGCTGGTACAGCTGGACAGTCCTTCGGTGAGCTCTCACCTCTCCCCTCTCCCCTCTTGGCAGCTTGGCCTAGGCCCTGAAACATTGTCCTAGGATTCCACAGAATTCTGTACTGTTATGGCTAGAAGGCCTTTTTTGTTCTGATGTTAAAGGCACAGAGGACTTTCGGGGATCTCACTGTTATTCAGCACTTTCCCCAGTCCTGAGGGGGCAACAGCTGGTATGGTCTCAGGTGACACATTCTAGCCCTGAGTCATAGACCTGGAAGGTTAGGGGAGAGGACATGAAATTTTCTGCTTTAATATTTCCAGTTGGGAAAACCGGAGCCCCAGCCCTGCCCTGCCATTCCTGCTTACCCCTGTAGGAGAGCTGCTAAAAATCTCATACCTTAGAAGTCAGCCACCCCAACTTCCCGCTGACCCTTCTGGAGGACGAGGCAGAGGCCCACAGAGGAGTGACAAGCCCAAAGTCACACAGCAAGTTGGGCAGTGCCAGCTTGGGGCCAGCTCTTTCCCCAGTTCTGCTCTCCCAAGAATTTTATTACCCAGCTGGGGCCCTGCCCACTAGCCCTTCTGTCCCCACACCCAGAGTGACTATAACCTCTACCTTCCCAGGGCCTGGAAATCCACACCACCGGCAACTGCCTGCACTTCGTGTCCCGAGTGGGTACCCAGGTGAGTGCCCCACACCCTTTTCAGCTGCCCCCCCACAAGACCCTTTTATCTGCCAGCCAAGCCAGCTGCAGACCCAGGAGGGTGCACCCTCTGAGCCCCACCTTCCATACCAGGTCCCCTCCAACATCCGGCCGCAGATCCTGCCTGGAGATGAGATTGTCCAGATCAACGAGCAGGTGGTGGTGAGTGAGGAGGAGAGAGACCTGGTGGGAATGAAGGGATTACTGAGTAAGACCCAGGGCTGGTGGGTGGGGAGGGACTCTAGGGAAAACGAGGGTTGTGGGAGGTGCCTTACATGATGTGAGCCAGCTCATACAGGCCAGAGCGGCCTCAGCAGAGCCAAGGTGAAGGGGATCATGGAGGCTTCCTGGAGGAGGAGGCCATGAGGCAGAGCAGGAGGATGAGAGAGTGCTCCAAGGGGGAGGACCATTGGGTTGCTTCAGAGCCTCCTGCGCAGCTTCGTCCAGCCCAGTGTTCCTGTCCTCTCCCCCAGGTGGGCTGGCCCCATAAGAATGTGTTGAGGGAGCTGTTCCGAGAGCCAGCCAGGGTCAGCTTGGTGCTGAAGAAGGTCCCAGTGCCGGAGACACCCCCACAGGTACCTGCCGCCCAACCTGGCCTGTGGCCTGCTCTCAGATTCCTGTTGCCAGCTCCATCACCCTGTTTCTGGTTGTTCCCCAGAGTCCTCCTCGGACCCTAGGCTCCCCACAGCTGAGGGTCCCATCGCCGGCTCTGGGCCCACTGTCCCCCAGGTAAGAGGCTCTGCCCCAGGTGCGTCTTGGTAGGGGAGCCTCGAGTTCATCTCATATCCCCATGCTCTCCTCTCCCCAGGGCTCCATCCAAAGACGTCTTTGACTTCAACCTGGCTTCAAACCCAAGTCCTGGGCCCAGCCCTGCCTCAATAGGTAGTTTCAAAGTCCCACAAGTAGATGGCCCAGCAAGGACACGTGGGGAACCTGGCTCTGAGCCCTGGACTCTGACACCCCCACCCTACTGCCAGGTCTGGGGCTTGGCTCACGGACCCCCCTCTTTTCCCCTTCCCTGACAGACTCTGCCTCTCTTCACCCTGAGCCCCTGCTCAACGCCCCTGCACCCCCAGCCACAGTCCCAGCAGGGGTAGCAGAGACTCATGGGCCCCCAGAAAACAAGGTAAGCTGAGGGCTCGGCAAGGAGGGGCGTGGCTCTGGACCCAGACCCAGCTCTAACCCACTGTGGTCCTTTCAGAGTCCTGACCCTGGTCGGAAGAAATCAAAAGGTATGAGATGCACCCGGCTGGGGCGGGGTCCCCTGACATGAGGAGCTCTTAGAGGTCTTTATAGTGCTGGACAAGACCACCCCCCACCACACACACTTCACACACAGCCTCTTCTGGAAAGAACTCTGTTTCTTGGGTCAGACGTACCTGTGTTCCCAGCCCCGGCCTGTCGTGAGCTCTGTGACTTCAAGCTAACAGCTTGTCCTCTGGTCTTTGATTTCCTCACCTCTAAAACAGGGAGTCATTCCTCCGAGCCAAACAGGTGTAAGGTTCCAAGCACAGAAATATCTGGGGATGCTTGTGGTGGGCAAGGGAGCAGGTTTGGGGGCCCAGGTGTCTTGACAGCCCCACACTGAACGCCCGTGCTGTGCTGCTGCAGGCGTGGCGACGCGGCTGAGCCGCCGGCGGGTGTCATGCCGGGAGCTGGGCCTGCCCGACTGTGACGGCTGGCTCCTGCTGCGCAAGGTGCCCAGTGGCTTCATGGGCCCTCGCTGGCGCCGCTGCTGGTTCGTGCTCAAGAGACACATACTCTACTGGTACCGCCAGCCCCAGGTGAGACCCCGCACACACCTGAGTCGCCTCCGGGCCACAGTTGTTGCTCCTACTCCACCATCTACTCCCATCTGTGGTCACCCAGGTGGGCCACAAATCCTCATGTGCCCCAGTGCTCCTGTCCCTAAAATGGGGACACTCTTCAGAGAGAAATGGGCTCCTATGTGTGTAAAAGCATCTTTCCTTCCTCTTCTATGCTGTCCATGCTAGTGGTAGGCTGTTTCTTCAATTGTTTCCTCATTGAACACACATTCAGGTGCCTACTGTGTGCTCAGCTCTGGGCTGGGCACCACAGACACAGGGAGGACTTGGGCAGTTCTTGCTACTCCATGCTGGTGGGGGAGGGAGAATCAAGGTCAGTACAGGGAATACATGCTGTGGCGAGGGAGAAGCCTAGGGGATGGGTAGGAGCCCACAGAGGAGGCCAGTCCAGCCTGAGGAGCGGTGAAGACTCCCTGAGACATCAGTGGCTGGGGGTTGGTCAGAAAAATGCAGGAGAAGGCTCCTCTGTTTCTTGGCTCAAAGGCGCCCCTTGGTCACACCCCTTGCCCCCACCCCAGATTCCTGCCCTGAGCTCCTGACACAGAGGTCTGTGGTTAGAGAGCCCAGGAGGTAGCCTCGGGGGTCTGAACCTCGAGGGTATTGGGGCTTCATGCTGATCCTCACTGTGGTCCCCCCAGGATGAGAAGGCTGAGGGCCTCATCAATGTCTCCAACTACAGTCTGGAAAGTGGGCATGACCAGAAGAAAAAATAGTTAAGTCCTGGGCGTGATGGGGCAGGGTGGCGGGGAGAGAAAGGAAGGTAAAAGGTAACAGTGGGGGTGGGGGTGGAGCCACAGGGGCCGAGATTGCCAGTGCAGCCTCTCTGGGTTCCAGATGGGCACACCCAGGCTGAGTGTAGCCCCTCTGCTCCCTGACAGTGTGTTCCAGCTCACTCATGATGTGTACAAACCCTTCATCTTTGCTGCTGATACCCTGACAGATCTGAGCATGTGAGTGCCACCCCCACTAACACCCAACCTCCCACATGAGTCTTGGGAGCCTGGATTCAAATCTCAGCTGCTCTCTGATGGTGCTTGATCCAGGCACACCTCTGTCTCAGTTTCGTCATCTATAAAATGGCTAGTAAGAGTTCCTACCTCTCAGAGTTGCTCTGAGGATTGAATCAGAAGATGCTTTTGCTTTGGGGGAAAGGCCCTTGGTACACAGTAAATGACACTTCCCTGAATGCATTTGCCCCTCTGCAGGTGGGTGCGCCATCTCATAACCTGCATTTCCAAGTACCAGTCTCCAGGCCGGGCCTCCCTGCCCCGAGAAGAAGGTAAGTATCTCACAGGGATGGGTCTCACCAGGCCTCACCTGATCCTTTGCCTTTCCTGGGAGAGGGGCTGGGAACTCAAATGCCTAAACCTGCTTCCCGGCCTCCAAAACCCCTGTGAAGCTTAGTGGGTTCCCCACCTCTCCTGTCCACCCCAGACTGCTACAGTGAGACGGAAGCAGAAGACCCTGACGATGAGGTTGGGTCCCTCTCATCTTTGGTGAGTAGGGGCCTGGGGGAGGGGGTGAGTAGCAGGATGTAGCTCTCAGACTGACACCTTCGTCTCTGCTCCACCCTGCCTACAGCCCAGCCCTGCCCAAGCTGTGGGTCCACTCCAAGGAGACACATCACCTGCCGCCTTACCGACACAGGGCAGCCTGCAGACCTCCTTTGGCCTTCCAGCAGGTGCCGTGCTGGGGTTGGGAGCTGAGACGGAGGGCTGGGTTGGGCACACCCTCATCCTGCTCCCCCTCCCACAGATAACAGTGAAGGGTCATTGGAAGGAATGGTACGAGGACTGAGACAGGGTGGTCTGTCCCTCCTGGGCCAGCCACAGCCCTTCACTCATGAACAATGGCGGAGCTCTTTCATGCGGCGCAACCGAGACCCCCAGCTCAATGAGCGAGTGCACCGTGTGAGGACACTACAGAGCACCCTCAAGGTCAGCTGGGAGGCGCTGGGCGTGGCAAAGGGCTGGACTCTAGGCTTTTGGCTCTGATTCCTGGCCCACAGCTCTGGGCTCAGCGTTGTACTGGACCAAGTTCTAGGCTCCCGATTTGAAGATCCGGACTAGACTAGGCCAGGTGCTGGGTTTTAAGTACTCAGCTCGGGGCACAGGCGCAGCCACCCTCCCTGGTGATCATGGCCCCTTAGCCCCTGCTGTCTTCATAGGCAAAGCTGCAAGAACTGCAGGCCCTGGAGGAAGTGCTAGGCGACCCCGAGCTGACGGGAGAGAAGTTCCGACGGTGGAAAGAGCAGAACCAGGAGCTCTACTCAGAGAGTCTGGGGGCCTGGGGAGTGGTGCAGGCTGAGGGCAGCTCCCAAATCCTGACCTCAGACTCCAGAGAACAGTCTTCTCACCCTCTGACCTCTGACCCTGAGGAGCACTCCCATCTCAGCTCCTTGACCTCAGAGAGCAACCTCCAACCTCCGGATCTCTGACCCTGGCCCGCACCTAGCTCCCGACCTCCTGATCTGAGGACCACCTCCACCCCAGCCTCCACCCCAGCCTCAACACGTCTAGCACAGACCAGCCTTGAGTTTTGTTCAGGGTTGGAGGTAAAACAGGTCCATGGTTTCACCCCAAGCTGACCCCTCTGCCTGAGCATCCACCATTTCTACACCCCTCTACCCCTTGCCAGTGAAGGAATGGGAGGCTGGGATGAAAGAAACTCTCCCATCTGTCCTCTGACCTGTGGGGCCGTGAACCTGCCTCCCTCAGGCCCTTGGCACTTCTCCCCTCCCCAAACCGATCTGTAGGCGTTCTTCACTTTACACAGAGACACTTTTCAACCAAATAAAGCCAATTTTGCTAACATGAATTTATGTGTGCCTTTAGCTTCCATATTAGAATCAGGAATCTGCTCCCCCGGGGGCTGGGATAAAAAGCTGTCAGACTGGGAGGAACACTTTTGGTAATTAGCCCACAGGGCAGCCCATGCCTGGGCTCAGCACGAAGCTCCTGTCTACCGGGATGAAGATTGCCAATCCATGGCTCACGAGGGCTTTGACTCAGGTCATCTGTCCCCAGCCCTTTGGAGACCAGAGGGTGCTTTCCTGCTTCATGTCAGAGTGAGAGATAGAGACCGGCCTTTCACTCTAGATGGAGAACATACCTGACGTGGAAGAGCAGGGTGGGCTCCTGGAGGCCAGGGTGATGGGATGGATAGCCCGTGGGGAGGGGTGCAGGTTGGTTTACCAAGAGGAGAGCCTTGAGGTGAGACATTTTCTCCTTAGCCCAGCGTCATCTCCAGCTCCTGGATCCAGAGTAGGGACACACCCCTGTGTTTCATCCAGGTCGTGGAGACCTCACCTGCTCCCATCAACCTCTTGACTTCTGACCTCAGCCATAGCCCTTAACATCTCTGACTTCCTCCGTATGGAATAAGGGGGTTCAATGGGAGGAGCTCCTCTCAAGGTTGGAATTCCTAGGTGGAATGCAAATGGCTGGAGGTCACAGAGGCCTCTATGATATCACCACAAGGGGGAGCAAGACCACTTGGAATAAGATTTCTTTGAGGAGTGGGAGGAAACTGAGCGACTGCGATGGAAAACTGGTGGCAGCAATGGATCGACAGCACCAATATCAAATCTTTGAATGTCATGGTAGGTGGCCCCTGCCCAGCCCCACCACTCAATCCGGGCATCCCAGGGTTGGGTGGGGCACAGGAGGACTGTACTAGGGGCTGGGGCCGAGCTGACAGGCCCTCTCCTCGCCCCCGCAGAGGTCCACTCAGGAGCACTACATCCGGCCGGAGGAGCAGGTGCTCATCGACCGCCGAGACATCACCAGCAGAAAGGTCAGGGCAGGGCTGGGCTGCATCCGTCCTCACCCCACAGTGGCCTTTTTGCAGGGGCACCCACAGGGCAACAGACCTCATAATAACTCTGCCCCTTTTGCCTTCCAAGTGTCCTTCCAGAGGAGACTCCCTAGCAGTAATCCCTGCAGTCACACCCCATGACTTGCTGGTTAACTGCCTGTCAGCGCCACCCACAGGAACCCATATATAATGACGGTCACCCACTACCAGATATTCTAGAAGAGCCTCCCTCGCAATGACCCTCACAAAGATCTCCCAGCAGGGAGCCATTTGGGTAGGGACCTCAACACTGATCTCCCATTCCCTGATTCCCTCTTAGGCCCCTTCCCCTGAGAGGGGCCTCCCCAGGGAGCCCCACTCACTGAGAGCAAACATCCAGGCAGAGGCCTCCTACAGCGATGCCTGCCTGAAGAAAGGTCTCCTGCCCTCTCCCAGGATGCCTGGGATGTGCAGGAGTTCATCACCAGAATGTATGTCAAGCAGCTGCTCCGACACTGGGCCTTTCAGCTGCTGCTGGCGATGCTGCTGGTGACCAATGCCATCACCATCGCGCTCCGCACCAACTCCGCCCTCGATCAGGTGGGACTCTAGCCTAACTTCTGCACCCGCTGATCTAATGGGGGCCCGGGGAAGGCACTTCCCTCTCTGAGCCTCAGGCTCCTCATCTGTCCATGATGATTGGATTGGCTACTCTTCAAGGACCTGTTAGCTTTGACCTTCCAGTAGTCTAGCGATAAAGACATTGTGGTGGAAGGGGCCCAGCTTTAAGGAATACATTGCTTTTGTATAAAGGACAGGAAAAAATGGTGTGAGGAGAGGCAGGCAAATGAGTGCCTTGTAGGGAAGGATATCCCATTTTAATCAATAGTCACTGAGACAGAATCTCTCTGTGCTGGGCACTGTACTGAGAGCCAGGGTTCCAGGTATGAACACCACGGACCTCAAACATGTCATTATGTAAATGCCTGAGTATCAAAGACTATGCTTTCAGGGATCATTTCTACAGTTCGTTAAATGCCTGGGTATCAGAGCACATGGGAGCTCAGAGAAGGCATCAGGCCTGATGGGTTAAAGAAAGGTCTGTGGAGAAAGGGACCCTTACGCTGATGTTAAAGAAAGAGTAGAAGCTGGCCAGGCAGAAAGAGGAGAAATAGCGTGTGTTCTCCGTGTCCAACAGGAAATCCAGGAAGACTTGATTATTTTACTTTCTTACAAGGAGGATGCTACACACATGAGTTGTGATATTTAAAATCAATATTTAAAAAATGTTCAGTGTGGTGGCTGATGAGCTCAGAAAGACGGTCAGCAGCCGTGTCTTTACATTCTGTTGAGGAGGGTGGCCTTTATCCCACATCGCCGGAAAGCCAGGGAAGGGTTTAAAGCGTGGAAATGATGTGACCAGATATGTTTAGAAAACTTCCAGTGGCTGCCACGGTGTGGGCCACGGAAGGGAGAGGATCGAGAACTTGAAAGGGTGAAGCAAGCAGGACCGTGTTGTGGAGTTTCAGGTGAGAGACGATGGTGTGGAGTAACACAATGGCGGTGGGGAAAAAGAGACCACAGGCATCTGCAGCTCCCTAGAGGTTGGATCCACGGGCCTTCCAGACCGGTTTTCTTCATAGCAACACTAGTGAGCACTTGCATGTGCTACCTTGGTTATCACCTGTCATCACCGCACGGACAGAGGAAGGGAGAGCAAGAAGTTATGTTTCTGGCCTGAGCAGCTACGTGAGGATGGTACTGTTTGTTGGGAGATGGGGACAGAGAAGGACGAGTCAGTTTGGGAAGGATGCTGAGTTCAGTTTGAGTCATCGGAGTGTCTGAGGTGCCCGAGCATTATCCACACAAAAATGTCTAGTAAGGGGTGAGAGGTCAACTCCCGAAAGGCCTCAGAGAGCACTGGGATGGAGGTGGTGACGTGAGGGTTGCCAGCCTCTGGGTTTGCTGAAGCTGAAGGAAGGAATGAGGTTGCCTGGGGAGAGGGAATAGAGTGAGAGAAGGGGCCAACACGCGGCTCTGAGGAGAAACTGCAGGTGGAAGGTGGGAAGTGCAGGAGGAGGTGCAAAGGGAGACTGAGGCGAAGGAGTGCCCGAGAAGTGGGAGGAAACCCGGGAGCTGTGCTCCCGGTGGGGCGGGCAGAGCATCAGCAAGGACTGTGGAGCTTCCTCTGGAGTTAGCTCTTATGCCCTTGAGGAGAGGGTCCTCCGAGGAGGCGGTGGAGGCAGAATCCCAACTGCCAGAGTTTGGAGAATGAGCAACCTGGAGGGCAGATCGCAGGCCCTGATGGATCAGGAAATCAGTTCAGAGTGCAGATGCTAATATTCTGATATAGAATGAAGTAGGAATTGTCTGTGTATGTGGAGGTGATGGTGGGGGCAGAGAGGGAGAGAGTCATGTTATAAGATATAAAATATATTTCTCTTACTACGGGTCCCAGTCAAACATGGTATAGGGTATGTGTCCATGGAGGGCAAATCCTAGAGGCCTGTGGATGCCAAACTGGTTTTGAACTTTACCCTGCAGGCCATGGTAGGCTTGTGGGTAGAGAAGGCAACTCTGATTTAGCCACAGATGCCATGACTTGGAGAAAGCAGAAGGACTATTTAGAAAGTTCTGGCCCTGGCTGGTGTAGGTCAGTGGATTGAGCACGGGCCTGCGAACCACACGATCACGGTTTGATTCCCAGTCAGGGCACATGCCTGGGTTGCAGGCCAGTTCCCAGCAGGGGACTCGGAGAGGCAACCATACATTGATATTTCTCTCCTTCTCTCCTTCCCTTCCTCTCTAAAGATAAATAAATAAAATCTTTTAAAATTAAAAAAAAAAGAAAAAGAAAGTTCTTTCTATAATGAGGAGAGCCTACTGCCTTCAGTGGCCAGTGGGGTAGAACTGAGGGGACAGAAAGCTCTTCCTTGTTGTAGGCAGCCATCCCTTGCCCACGAAGCCCTTTGGGAATTTGGAACAGGCAGGGAGCCCCTAGACCTTAACTCCCCACATGGGTTGAAGAAATTCAGCCCAGCTGGTGAATGGGGGTACAGTGATAGCAAGGAGTGGGTAGCAGGTGGTCTCCATGTGTGGCAGGGAGCCTTGGGGCAGAGTTTGTTGGCCACGGAAGTTAAAAGAGTGAGGAGTCCTGGTGACTTTTGTAACTTCCAGGGTAGAGTCAAGGGGCTGGGAGGTGTTAATAGGGTCACAGAATATAGTGGTGTCACAGCTTAACGGGCCCTAAGGGATCTCAGTCGGGGAAAAGCGAGTTGGGATTTAAACAGAATTCAACACCGCACAGTCATCCGAGCACAATCCATCCCCCCAGGGAGTGTGGTCAGGCTGGCCTGGGGGATTTGGGAGCCGGGTCAGCGAGAGTGGTTGGGACAACCAGAGAGGGGAGATGGAACTTGCTGTCTGCCATCTCAGCGGCCAGGGCTTTTCCTCCCAATTCGGAGCCAGTTCTGCCTCTCCCCTGCCTCCCTTTTACAAATGTCCTCACCCTAGAGGAGCAAAGGTTCATGGTCGGCCAAGTCTTTATTGCTAACTGTCTGACCTTGGGCACCTCTCATTTCTCATCTGTAAGATGAGAATACACCCTGCTTTGTAGGACGATGGCGATGGTAACGTGAAATGACGCGAGGGTGGTCTTGGCGTGGGGCCTGGCCTGTACATGCAAAGTGTGCCCTAGAGGAGCAACGACGATGCTGAGGATGAAGAGAAGCAGGAATACCAGCCTTCCCTCCCCCAGGACATTCTCTGTCCCCAGCCAGGCCCAGTCTCCCACTCCACTGACCTTTCTGTCCCTCCCTTTTTCTCTGTCTTCCATGTAGAAACACTATGAGTTGTTCTCTACCATAGATGACATTGTGCTGACCATCCTTATCTGCGAGGTCCTCCTTGGCTGGTTAAATGGCTTCTGGATTTTCTGGAAGGTGAGATCCCAGGCCCTCCCTTCCATGGCCCCTGTGCCTTCCTAGGAACTCCACCCCACCCTGTCCCCACCCCTGTGCTCCTGGCCCTGCAAACTGAGGAGCGTGTGTGTGGAGAGAGAGGGGGGAAGTGTGAGGAGGAGAGACCGACTGCTTCTGAGATGTCTGATGCAGCAACTTGTACTAGAAGTGCAGATTTCTAACCTCCCGCCGTTCTGTGATCCTGGGAAAACCTTCGTGTCCTTACATAAGAAATGAGATCGAGAGCATTCACCTTAATTTGCAGGGTTCAAGAGTAGGACTCAACAACATTTTTCTGTATAGGGCCAGATAAGTATTTTAAGCTCTGTGGGCCATCCAGTCTCAGTAGCAAACACCCACCTGTGCCACGTGTGACCACCTCTGCAGGGATCACCTCACACAAGGACACCGAAATTTGAACTTCATATAATTTGCATATGTCACCAAATGTTATTGTTTTGATTTTTCCCTACCAACCATTAAAAAAAAAATATGAAAACCATTCTTAGCCTGAGGATTTAAAAAAAAAAAAAAGAGCTACTGGCCATTGGCCCCTGGCCTAGAGTCTGCTGACCCCTGTTCTGGAGGGCGTCAAGGAGTCATCTGGGTGGGAGTGGGCCTGAAAGTTACATTAAAATAACTTTTCAAAAAAAGATTTTATTTATTTTATTTTTAGCAAAGGGAAGGGAGGGAGAGAGGGAAAGAAACATAAATGTGTGTTTGCCTCTCACATGCCCCCTACTGGGGACCTGGCCTGCCACCCAGGCATGTGCCCTAACTGGGAATCAAACCAGCCACCACCCTCCAGTTGCGGGCAATGTTTAATCCACTGAACCACACCAGCCAGGGCCGAAAGTTTCATTAAGTGAGACAAAGACTCAAACTCTGTGTTTGAGTAGGACTTCTGGAGTCAAGGGGTTCCTGGAGCCAAGACATTTATTTTGCCTTTGGGAATGATCTGAAGAGGTTTTAAAGGGGAAAAAACCCCCCAAAAAACCTATCCAAATAAC
This sequence comes from Sturnira hondurensis, assembly GCF_014824575.4. Taxonomy (NCBI): domain Eukaryota; kingdom Metazoa; phylum Chordata; class Mammalia; order Chiroptera; family Phyllostomidae; genus Sturnira; species Sturnira hondurensis. Next base: position 1,129,430 of record NW_028094186.1, on the reverse strand, counting down.
CCCTCTTATAAAAAGGAATGTAAGAGGAATGTAAAAAACCCCTCTCATATAAATAACTATATTTAACCATTTAAATATAGTTACCAGAACCACCAATGAAAACTAAAAGCTTTCCATGGTTTAGAGCACCGGTGGCAAACACAAGGCCCGTGGGCCGAATCCCACCCTGCACCTTGTTCTCTCCAACCTGGCACCTGGTTTCTACCCAGCGGCAGTGCCGAGCTCTCGCTTAACCATTAAGGAGTAGTTACACTGATACAGTCCTAAAATTACACTCGGCCCTTTGAAGGCAACCTCGAGGCTGATGTGGCCCCCAGTGAAAATGAGTTTGACACCCCTGGTTCAGAGGTTTCACTGCGTAGGACACTGAATGTAAAAGCTAGAACAAGAGTGCTGAAGTTTGGATGTCTTAAAGACCGCTTTGGGCAAACAACACTCACGAGGATACTTCGTAGCAGAAAAGGAAAGGATGGTTCGTATTTACATACCTCCGCACTAGAGAGGAGAGCAGGTACCACAGTGCTTCATCAGAACTAGCTCCAGGATGCAGGCAGACATTTGTTCCCTAGGAGGGAACATTCCTCCTCCAGTTCTGCCTGAGATTTCTTTCAGTGGCAGTTAGGGGCCTGCACTTTCGAGGCTAAGCCCCAGAGCTTCTTAGCAACGGAGACTTGAGGCAAGCAAGAGGGTCTTGTGTTCCTCCAAGCCGCTCTATTCGTTCCCTAAGCCACAGGTTCTCAAGCTCAGCACCACCATGTGGATATTTTTGGCCTGGCTAATTCTCTGTGATGGGCACTGTCCTAGGCACTGTAGGGTGTTTAGCTGCATTCCTGGCATCTACCCATTTCTGCCATTAGCACCATCCTAATTGTGACAACCAAGAATGTCCCCAGACATTACCAAATGACCCCTGGAGGGCAAAATCACCCCCAGCTGAGATAATGCTCCAAACTCTAACCTTCCATCTGGGGCCAGGCTACCAGTGCCAAAAGCCAGGGCTTGTTAGAAGCTGTTTTTGCCTCCTTCGTCACCCTTAGCCTCTCCCCTGGGTCCTGGTACACAAAGCCTGCTTGCTCCCTGTTGCATGGCTGTGGTGGATGGGTTGGTGAGAGGAGGGAAAGGGAAAAACACAGGGAAGGGAGGAAAGTCTGGAAATTAACATCTCAGATATTACCCAGCCACGCAGAGATTCCCAGTTTTGTCCCCAGCTCTCACAGTTTTTTACTATCCTCATGTGATTCCTTCCTCGCCTCCACAGTCTATTTATCACTATAATCCTGTTTGTTTGTTTTGTTTTTTCTTAATCCCCACCCAAGGACATTTTTTTTCATTGCTTTTACAGAGAGGAAGGGAGGGAGAGAAAAAGAAACATCTATGTAAAAGAGAAACGTGGAGCTGTTGCCTCCCATACATGCCCCGACCTGGGACTGAGCCCACAACCTAGTTATGTGCCTTGACTGGGCATTGAACCCACAACCTTTCAATGTATGGGGCAATGCTCCAACCAACTGAGCCTCATGGGCCAGGGCTGCTACCCCTGTTTTAGCTCTTGCCTTGTCTCTTCTCACCAGGATGTTGCTATGTCCCCACCTGTCATCAAAGTGATCTTCCCAAAGTACACGCCAAAGTATCCTTGCTTATTTTTGCAGCTTCATCACTCCTGGCCTCACCCTTGGTGTTCCAGCTGCACCAAAGTGCATGTAGTTGTATCCCCCAGTGTGTGCATGCACGCACACACACACATTGCCGCTTCTCACCTCCTTGTCCTTGTCCATGCTGACTCCTGTCTATGCAAGCTCTTTGCCACTTATTTCACATGGTTTGCACCTACTTACAGCTAAAGATTCGTTCAAATGTCTTCTCTTCCAGGAAGTCTTCCTATCTTTCCCAGACAAGGTTAGGTGTTGCTCTGTGTCTCTCTAACACTATGTGCTTATCTCTCTTACCTGGAGTTAAAAATTTACTGCCTGTCCACCTCCCTCAAAATAAAACAATCTGTGAGTGCAGCAGGGCGAAACTCCTGTATCTTCAGAATGTGGTTCAAGGCCTGGTGTATAGTACAAGCTCAATACCAAATGGATAGAGGGACAGAATTGCAGACAAGCTGGCTCGTGTCTCCTTGTGTGTGTGTGTGCAGGTGCAGACACTCTGAATGGGCGACACCAGGAGACCTCATGTTGGTTGGACTGCCCGAGATATTTCAGAACATTTTTTCCATTAAAAAACAGTTTTCTTTTTGAATATTTAATGCAGATACATACTGGTCAAAACTTTATTGGGAAGTACACATAGCCCTGGTTGGTGTGGCTCAGTGGACTGAGTGCCAGCCTGGGAACCAAACGGTGGCCAGTTCAATTCCCAGTCAGTGCACATGCCTGGGTTGTGGGTCGGGTCCCCAGGTGGGGATGAACGAGAGGCAACCCATGGATGTATCTCTCACGCATCAATGATTCTCTCCCTCTCTTTCTCTCTCGCTTCCCCTCTCTATAAAAATAAATAAAATCTAAAACAGAAAAAGAAAAATACACACAGAATTCTCAATTTCACTCCTTTTCTTTCATCCTCGCTCCTTACCCACACCCTCTCTAGGTAATCTTTGTGTATTTATAGTCCCTGTTTATCCTCTTAGTGTTTATTTTGCAAACATGTATATATTCTTAGTTCTCCCTTTTTTAACAGTGGCATACTATACACAGTGCTCTGCACTTTGCTCTTGTCACTTAACAAATCCTGGCAAACTTTTAAAAAAGTTTTTGTTTATTTATTTTTAGAGAGAGGGGAAGGGAGAGAGAAGGAGAGGGAGAGAACCATCAGTGTGCAGTTGCCCCTCACATGGCTCCCCCTGAGGACCTGGGTCGCAACCCAGCCACATGCCCTGACCGGGAATTGAACCGGTGACCCCTTGGTTCGCAGCCAGTGCTCTGGCAAACTTTCTATGTCAGTACATGGAGATCTTATTTTTCTGCTACACAGAATCCATCAAATGAATGTGTCATAGTTTATTCATCCAGGGTTCAATTCCTAGACACTCTGGTTGTTTTCAACCTCATACAAATGTCATTTTGTACTTGTACCAGAGTTTGTGTAGGTCAGATGTCTAGAAGTGAGATCACTGGTCAAAGGTAAATGCATCTTTTGTTTATTAGATAGAGCCACTTCCCCTCTTTAGTAGCTGTGCGTGAATTTTTCATCCATGTGAGCTTCCTTCCCCCATCCCCACTTCTAGATGAGTTTGTGCCTTGTTGGACAAAGGGCTTGGAAAAATTTCCTCTCTCTTATACAGTGAGAGCTAGTTTGCCTCTGAACTGGCTATTGAAGCAGTGGTCCTTAATGTTTTTATTAGCATTTCTTTTCATTTTATTATTAATTGGAGTGTGTGTCACACAAAGCCTGGAGTATCCAAACACTTTCCTGTCACTTAACTGTAGGGCAAGGCCATTTTCACTAACTAACTTAGTACACTTAGTACACTAACTAAGGCGGTGCTCGGCTTAAGAACCAGCTGCATGTGTGTGAGTCTCCACTGCGTGTCTCTGAGACTGCACTTGGCTGTTGACACATGTATGAGACAGCGAGTGCGTGCCTGTTGGGTGGCATGTTTTGGGGGCAACAGAATGAGTAACAGCGGTGGATGGCAAGTGGCTGGCCCTGATGTGAGAGGAACATTGAGCCCCCCATCCTTGGGGTGTGGGGAAGGCAGACCCAGGATGTCTCCATGGGATGGGCCTGACAGACCCCACTGGGGCTGGCCCACCCCACTCCCAGGACGGCTGGAACATCCTCAACTTCCTTATCGTCTTTATCTTGCTCCTGGGGTTCTTCATTAGTGAACTCAATGTCATCTCTATCACTTACACCCTCAGGTGAGCTGGGCCCTCTGAAGAAACGAGGGGACCTGCCTGGGCCCTGGGGAAGAGATGGGGGTTATTACCAGCTGGGGATTAGTTCTGCCTGTCTGAACGGATGGGGTGGCAGTGAGGAGGAGGGGTCTGGGGAGGGTGGAGGGGCACCCCTGAGAGGCTCTGCCACAGGGTACTTCGTCTGCTGCACGTGTGCATGGCGGTGGAGCCTCTGGCCCGGATCATCCGCGTCATCCTGCAGTCAGTGCCTGACATGGCCAATATCATGGCCCTCATCCTCTTCTTCATGCTGGTCAGTGCCCTCCCCCACCCCACCCCCACCACTCCCTTTCCCTGAACAGGCCCTGGGTTATTGGGCTTACAGGGGTGTCTGGAGGAGAGGAGGGTCTGAACCCCTGTGATTCCCTTGGTAGTGTTCATTTGCATGTCCTACCTCCAAGGCTCTTGGGTGAAGTCAGGGCGTGTCTTCGGTCTCTCTGGCAGGTGTTCTCCGTGTTTGGGGTCACTCTCTTTGGTGCATTCGTGCCCAGGCATTTCGAGAACATGCCGGTTGCCCTGTACACTCTCTTCATCTGCATCACCCAGGATGGCTGGGTGGTCATCTACGATGACTTTCAGTGAGTCCCGGAGGGGTTTTGGTCCCCGAGCCCAGCCAGGAAAGGCAGGGGCTGGGCTCCCATGAAGCAAACTCCTGAGTGGGGACAGAAAAGGGCTCTGGATGGGAGTGGAGCTCCCAGGGATGGGGGTGAGGAGGGCCCACCACGAAGAGTGTGTCAGAACTTCAAACTGGAGGAAAGAACCCTGGGGCTGGGGCCTCTGGGTGTGTGCACTACTTGAAGACTCGTCCTCTTGAAACTCCACCCACTTGAAGTCCCACCACAGACCTACTCATGGGTATTCCTCCCATCATCCAAACACCTGAGCAGCTTGGCCTTGGGCAGTGGAGCTGTCTGCAGTTGCACTAGGGCTTCAGGGTAGCCTCCCAGCCTGCACCGGAGCCCACCAAACTGCCTGAACTCCTGGGAACTTAGGGTCTCATTTCACTTATTCTTAGACATGCTGCCCAAGGTCATGTTTGGCCTTGGATGGCTGCCTGGGTTCTATTTCTTACCCCTTTGCCATTAAGTCAAACCCCTATTTGTTTCTAGCCCATTCCAGGGAGTTGGGTCCCCTGACGGATTTCCTTTTATTCCCTCATGTGAGAGTCAAGTCCAGTTGGTGAAGGGTTTCTGCTGTCACTATCCATTATGATTTAGGTAGCGGAGAAACCAGAGGGTGTCCTGTAAAGGTGGACTGGGCTTTTGAGTCTTTGTCCCACCACACTGGTTGTGCAATGTTAGGCAAATTATTTCATCTTTTTCCTAAGTCTTAGTTTCCTCATCTGTCAATCAAAGATTATAATACATTATTAACTATGCCATGGATTGCTGTGAGGATCAATAGAAAATCTATATGAATCTCTTAGCACAGAGCTTGGCACAGTACACACACACACACACACACACACACACACATACACACACACACACAGAAGACAGAGAGAGAGGACACTATTATCTGGAAAATATATATATATATTATCCTCACCTGAGGACATACTTATTGATTTTAGAGACAGAAGAAGGGAGGGAGACAGGGAAGAAGAGAAATATCAGTTGGTTGCATCTCCTACAAGCCAAATTGGGAACCAAACCCACAACCTAGGCTTGTGCCCTACCCCTGAATTAACCCATGACCTTTCAGTTTATGGAACAATGCTCCAACCACCTGAGCCACATCAGCTAGGGCTGGAAAAATATTTTACGGGAGATTTAAAACACATGTTAATAGTGGATGGGATTTTTCCTGTATATTTTCCTTCTGAACTTTCTATAGTGAGCTTGAATTATGAGCTTTTTATAATAAGAAAGAGTACAGCCAATAGATTAAACTTGAAAATGCTGATGTGCAATCCCCACCCTGCAGGGCTGGGTTGAAGGCCCCACCACCTGGCAGTACAGCAGGTGCTCAGTAAAGAGCAGCCCCTGCCCTGACTGGTGCGGCTCAGTGGGCTGGGCATTGTCCTGCAAACCTAAAGGAGGTCGGTTCAGTTCCCAGTCAGGGCACATACCTGAGTTGTGGGCCAGGTCCTCAGCTGGGGGTGTGTGAGAGACAACTGACTGATGTTTCTCCCTTCCCTCCCCTCCCCCTGAAAATAAGAAAATAACAATCTTTTGTGTGGCAATTAGAAGTAGACAATAGATCCGCACAATAGCAGTGAGGCGATGAAAGTCCTAGCAGGCCTTGAGATAATTTCCCCATTTCATAGATAAGGAAACTGGGCTCAAAGGGCCAGGGTGGTGACAGGGCCTCTGGCTGTCATCTCCAGGATGGAGATCAGGGACTACGCAATGGAGATTGGGGGTGCCCTCTACTTTGTCACCTTTATCACCATCGGTGCCTTCATTGGCATCAACTTGTTGGTTGTCGTGGTGACCACCAACCTGGAGCTAATGGTGAAGGCAGGAGAGCAGGGGCAACAGAATCAACTAAACTTCGCAGAGGTGAGTGGGGTGGGGGAGCAGAGGAAGGAGAGGGAGGGTGTGAATGAGTGCTGACTTACTTGCACATATGTAGACGAGTGTGTGCTGGCACACTCAAGTGTCTGGAAGAAGCCAAGCCTGAGACCCTGAGGCCACATTCTCCACCTTGAGTGACAACTCACCAACTGTGTCTTTTGAGGGGTGTGGATTTCCTAGCTGTCTTGTTTCTGTGGCAACGGAAAACGGAGCAGCTGGATGACCTTAGGGCATTTAACCAATCTAAGCTTCAATTTCTTCTGTAAAATGGGAATGATGATAGTACTTCTCTCATAGGGCTATTATGAGAACTACATGGGTAAATTGACACATTCTAAGAACTCAATAAATGTTAACTACAGTATTATTTATTCGGAGGTAGAACTTCCAACAGGTTGGGGAGGTGGAGGGTGTAATACTTCTCAAAGTGTCAGGGGCCCTGGGCTGTGACTGGAGAGTAGATAGTGCTTTACAAGTTTGCTGGGTAGGATTCATTAGCGGTGAAATGGGGGTGGGAGGCTAAGTTTCAAAGAGGGGTGAGAATTTCCAGAGAGGTAGGGGAAGTGCTTGTGTGTGCACCTGAAGCTGAGCTCCCACAGCACAGTGGGGAGACTAAGTGTGGTTGGAGCTGAAATGAGGTACATCAGAATTCTGGTGTCCTGAGACTCGTCCTTCCCGAAGCCAAGCAGCTAGGGGCTGGGGAAGGTGGTATGGGCTGAGCTGTCTGTCCTCTCTCCGTTTCCCCTCCCCTAGACAGTCAACATGGCGGAGTATGAGAATTATGACCTCCCACTGGTGCACTGTGCGGTGGCCCGTCTGGACATGTCCGGCCTTCCTCAGGAGCCACTTATGGGAGGCCCCATGTCCAACCTCTCAGAAAACACATGCGACAACTTTTGCTTGGTGCTGGAGGCAATTCAGGAGAATTTGATGCAGTACAGAGAGATCCGAGATGAGCTCAACACGTAGGGCGGGTACTGGGGCTGCCCCTGAGTCCTGTGAGTTAGGGCTGAGGAGAACCTCAGATTTCTCTGGCCTTATGACCTCACCATTTTATTATGTGGACCCTGAGGCCCAGAGAGGTTAAGTGATCTGCCCATGGTCCCTCAGCCTTTTGGAGAAGCTGGAATCCAGACTTCTCAGTTCCTCTCATCTCACACAATCAAGTGATTGCATCACTCGGCTTGGGTCTCTAACAGAGTGGAGGGAGGATGAAGTGGGTGGACACCAGGGAAGTGGTGGGAGGGCTACCCTCTTTTTCCCCACTCTGGAATACACTCCTTCACCCTCAGGATAGTGGAGGAGGTACGCTCCATCCGCTTCAACCAGGAGCAGGAGGAAGCGCTGTTGCATAGGCATATCTCAAAGAGTCTGTTGTTGGAGAGCAAGTCTTCCATGGAGATCCGTGAGATAGCCAGCCAGCAAGACTTGCTCACTGCGCTCGTCAACAGAGAAAAGGTGCGGCTTCCCTCGGGCACCCACTCTGTGCTCACACCCCCCCGCAGCCCGCCCCAGTGGAGTCAAGCCTCTGCTGTAGTAGTCAAGGTTTCTGTCTATTCCAGGTTTGCCCCCCCCTCCACCAGACTTCCACACCCCAGCAGTCACTGCCAATCTGCCATCAGGGTTAGGTTCCACATTTCCTTCTCTAAGAGACCCTGCCACACCCATCAGGTTCTGCCCACTGAGCCACTTCTGACTCTAACGCCTTCAAATCTACCCTTTCTTAGTGAGGCCTGAGCCAGCTTAGTTCTTGCTTAGTGGCAGATACTTAGGCCCCCTGATGGCAAAGGACCCCTGGGTCCTGTTGAGGGTGCATAAGGGCAGCCTCCTTCTGAGGGAGGAAGCTTCTAGGGAGAAAAAGACACACACCCACATTAGTTTCTGCTTCCCATACCACCTGACTGCTATAAAATGACATGCAGCTTTGTGAATGTCCACAGCCTGGCCTCCCAAGCTCAGAGAGGACACTAGACAGGCTAGAGTTAGACGTATGAAGGACTTCCCTGGGAGGCCTGAATGGGGCACCCTTGAAGCTGGGGAAAGGGAGGAAGGGAGTATGTGCCATGTTAGTTGCAGGCTATTGACAAGACCTCTTGGTTTGCAGGTTCAGGAATCTAACACAAGTATACTCAACAAGCACAAGAGTAGCCGCTGAGAGGGCAGAAGGGGAGCCGAGGGGCCTGTGCGCACACACCCAGCTGCTGCATCTTCCTGCATCCTTAGCATGACTTGGCTAAGCCTGGCCTGAGCTCATCCTCTCCCTTGTACCTGGGAAGATGCCTGGGGCTATGGAGGGGGCAGCTTCTCTGGGCCTGTGCCTGTGAGCCCCAGGTTCAGAGGAGCCGGGATGAAGAAGGCCGAGGGATAAGTAAGAGTGGGAGCCCTAGAGCAAAGGGCTGCTGGCTAAGGCAGCCAGGATTTGCACTAAGGAGGGCCGTCTCTGGCATCCTGCTCTAGGCCAGAGCTAGATGGGGCCTGAGTGGGCCCAAGGACTAAGAGGAGAAAGGTGAGGCCAGTAAGGCCAAGCATTTTTGTACTGACAATAAAGTTTTGTGTTGCAATCAATGTGTCTGGCTGGTGGATCTCCAACCCCTTGGGGAAACCTTGCCCCTGATTTGATGGACAAGACAAATTTTGCCCCTCAAAAGCCTGACTTTCTGATGGGAGGGTCACTAACTACTCTCCAGAGCTTCCAGTCTAATGGGAGAGAGAATCCACACCCTCAACATTTCTGACTTAATGGTGGAGACATAACCCCTGCCCTTAGAGTCCTAAATTTTAGGGATGAAAGTCTGGTCCTCTGCCTGAGGCAGGAGACAGCCCTACCCTCTCTGTCTGAAGGCAGAAGAGACTGGACCTCACTCTGGGGGACCCTAGTCTAATGAAGTCCCCTTTGACCGAGTCATGCAAGCACAGGAAGCTCCATCTTCGGGCAATGGAGAATGACAAGGCCAAGCGTGGTCCTGGCAGGCTTGCTGGAGGAGAAGGGCACTGCAGCTTGCTGGGAGACAGCAGGAAGCATTTGTGGGCCGGGTTATGAAGTCTGGTGGGGAGCTTGTGGCCTGCGAGGCCTCTTTGGGACCTTCACACCGAACACCATGGAGAGACAAAGCAAGTTCCAGAGCTAGGCGATGCAGAGTCTGAGGGAGCTCTGGCAGCTGTGGGCAACAGGAAGAGATGTGTCGGAGGGCAGGATTCTGGTCCTCAGACAAATCACTGGGCTTTATTTTTCCCATCTGTGCAGAGGGGAGAGGATGAGACTGATCTCCAGCTCTCAAATCAAATGGCCAGCTCTCAGCTCAGGAGTTTGGAGACCAAGGAGATCTGCCTCATTGCTGAGACTCGGGTTCCCTGGTGTTGGGTGGACTGGGGGGCTGGAAGGTCCAGAGCTCTGCTCAGCTGTTAGGCAAGGACGGACAATTAAGGGCCTTGGGGGGATATTCACCAACTTGACTGGGCATCCCCAGAGGCCCACTGATTGCAGCTGCTGGGAAACTCCACCATCCTTCCCCACGCCACGCCCCAACAATCAGCATTGGTTTCACTCTGGAGAAGCCCACTGGGGCCCACTGGGGGAAAGTCTGGACACCTGGGGATGGGGTGGTATACTCAGCAGGCAGGTGAGAGGTGGTACCAGTGCCAGCAGTGCTTCATTATCTTGGACCTACTGTCATTCCCGTTTGGGCAAGGAATGCTTCCCAGTGCCCTCCAGGATCATCAAGCAGCAGAGCTATGGGCAGTCGTGGCTTTTGTTCCTGCTGCTATTTATTGGGGATGGAGCTCTCAATCTTCCTGGTGAGTGTCCACATACACCTTTTCCATCTATACTTCTCTGGGGATTCTCACAGCCCCTCTTCTGGCTGGCCAGAGAGGGGAAGAAGGTGGTGGAAGAGCGGGTAGTATCCCCAGGAAGATCCTATAATGTGACCATAGCCATTCTCCATCCCACCTCTAAATTGTCTAAAAGGCTTGGGTACCAATGAGTTTGGAGGCAGGAGCATGATGGGATGACTTCCAAGGGGCTCCTGGTTTTGCTTATCCATCCTCTTCTAGGATGCTCTCTTTGTCTGTCCACATCTTCTATTTTGTCCATCATCTCAGCTGTCTTTCTCTTTTTGTCTGTTCTATGGGCTGAGCCAATAGCTTGGGGTCTCAGCAGGCTGGTTTTCTCCACACTGGCCTAGAACTGAGAGCCCTGTGACTTGGACACCTGTCGCCCTCTCCTGCCCTACTCCAGCAAAGAGCTTTGCTGAGCCTAAGGTTGGAGTGCAGCCCCAGATCCTGAGCTCCTAGAACAGTATGGCGGAAGATATTGTGAGGTGGCTGGAAACTGCATGTTTCCTCACTCCCAGGAGTCCATGATTTTTCCAGGAACAGTAGTATCCTTGACAAAGCACCAAGGAAGTAGATAGCAATTTTTGTGAGAGGGACAGAAAGGGATAGTTATTACAAAATAGCATGTTGAGCACCTGGTATATAGCACTCACTATATAGCTCAGCACTGTGCTAGGTGCTTCACATGCATTACCTTATTTAATCATTATGACCATCAGTGAGGTGGATACCATCATCATCCCTATTCTACTGCTGAGGAAACAGGCTCAGAGACCTGAAGTGATTTATCCCCCATCACAGAACTTGGATTCTATCGCAAGCCACAATCCACTTCCTCTCAAAGCAGCTGCTGTGGGCGGGAAACCTCGGTATCATAAAGGATGTCAATCTCACCAAATCTATAACTGCAGGAAACTCCCAATCCATGTATCATGACTAAGTATCACGACTTAATACACAGATTATAATATATATAAAAGGGAAAATGAAAGGCCAACATCGCCGGGATAATTCTGAAGAACAAGACTGGAGACTCACTCTACCACATACTGCGATTTACATAACAGTAACAGCAACACAGCACAGTGTTGGTGCCAGCATCGACAAGAGTGAACCAATGAAATGAGAAAGAGGGCATGGAAATCTGTCTGGATACATAATGATGGGTAGCACAGCAAGTCAGTGGGGAAAGGATGGACTTTTCCACAGGGAGGCAGGGACAACTGGCTAACCACATGGAAAAAAAAACATAAAATTAGATCGAATGGAAACATCTCTCCCTGCAAATAAAAACTTAAAACCCCTGTAGTAATACATCTGTTCATTTCAGCCTGGACTTTTGTAGCAAATAGACCCCTGGGTCACCAGAGTTCAGCGGGCTCCTCCAATATTGAGCCCAAGTCCCTCACTACACTAAAGGGGACGTGGAGGCGCTGGGCAGGGTGTGATCTTCCCCAAGATCACAGGACAAGTCAGTAATAGAACCAGGTCTAAAGCGTAGATCTCCCTACCTTTTCCACACGTCCCGGCTAGCTCCCCTGCCCTATTGCAACCTCTTAGATGTGCCCAGGGCTGGAAGAAAGTTGGGCGTGGAAGGAGCAGGTGCCAGACAGGGGCAAAGTTGGAGACAAGGTCAGTGCCTTCTTAGAACTAGGAGGCTTGCAATAAAGCTGATGGCTTGCAATCAGGGGGTCAGGTCATATAAAAAACTATATGTCTTTAAATATTAGACTCATTTAATGCAATAGGAAACACATCAAAAGGTATCAAGAAATAGGCCCTGGCTGGTGTAGCTCAGTGGATTGAGCACAGGCCTGTGAAGCAAAGGGTCGCCGGTTTGATTCCCAGTCAGTACACATGCCTGGGTTGCAGGCCAGGTCCCCAGAAGGGGACCTGCTGGGGACCTGGCATGCATCCCTGAGATCTAGTTCACAGAGCTGGCACATATATAAATGAACACATCAAATATAGTTGGTGTTAATGTTATTTTTATTGAATCTTCCAGCAAGGATACTTGGTAAATGAGAACATCTGAGAAGAACTCTGAATTGGTGGAGGGAACAGACGTGTTGGTTTCTTTTTGTTTCTTTGTTTTACAGGCACTATTACCACCTGGGGGTGTGAGTCAGCTATAACAACTTCCACACCTAAGGAGACCACAATGTGTTCAGATGCATCCTCAGCTCTCCCCAACAGCCAGAGAGACAACACCCCTACAGTTCCACTTAACACCTCAGTCACGACCAGGAGGGCAGCAATGACTGAGGCTCAGATGCATACAACACCAGCTACAACTTCAACTTCACCGCCAGACAACAACCCTGCTGGGTCCACTGAGCGGGCAATCGCAATGCATAACCCTCAGAAGGGGATATTACATACAGCTAACATCACAACCTCCAAGGGTCCAACACTGTCAAATTCCATGGTGACTTCTACACTGAAGGAACAGGGAAGGACAGCCTCATCCACTATGGTCACTTCAGATGAGACCTCAGAACAGAGTCAGGGAGCTTCAGCTGCAGCCCCATTAGCACCAAGTCCCACAGTCAATATGTTGGCAACATCAGTGTCCACTGATTCTCAGATGTCATCCACCCTCAGAGCTCCAACAGCTTTACACACACCAAGCAGTGACATTACATCACCAGTGTCCATGGCAGCCGCTGTCTCTAAGAAGTCAATATCCCCAACCACAGTGAACAAAATCACTGACGTGAAAGGATCTCCACCCATGACAACCAGTGCAGTTACCCACACCACTTCACTAACACTGACCGGCCTGGGAGCAACTGTTCTCGGGGCAACCATGTCTGGGATTCAGGAAGGGGGAAACTACAGCTGCAAAACCCCCACCCCAACAGTAGCCCCTACAATGGGCATGCTGTCCAAAACACGTCACAGTGTCACCACACAGACACCCTCCGGTGCAGTGGAATCAGCCCCTACTGCTGGCCCTGCGACAGCCCAGTCACCTGAGATAACGGCTGTTCATTCGACAGCCCCTAGCCCCAGCTCCTCGGGGACAAAATTCTCTGCCATGACTGGGGCCAGTCAAGCTTCCCCTAAGCGCACCCAGACCCGTAGTTCTGGAGCAGGAACCTGTGCTTCAGACGAGTACCCGGATAGCCAGGGAGTCTGTGTGTGCAATGACAGCTACTACACTCGGGTAAGTCTAAGGAACTCATGTCAGGACAGCAAAGAAGAGGTGGGGGCCAGAGTGGACACCCTGCACTGTGAAGGCCCAGAGGGAAGGGGAGGGCAGGTGAGGTTCCATCAGACATCGCCATCTAAAGAGTCCATCCAGGTACAGGACAGAGAGCTGGGCCTCAGTGCTTACTAAGTTAGGGTTGCTAGAACACAGTGCATACACCGGTTGGCTCATAAACAAAGAAATTTAGTCCTCACAATTCCGGAGGCTGGGAGTCTAAGATCAAGGCACCAGCAGATCTGGTGTCTGGTGAGAGCCTGGGTCCTGGTTCATAGACAGCTGCCTTCTTCAGTGTGGGAGGGGGGCGTCCCTTTTATAAGGACTCTAATCCCATTTATGAAGGCTCCACCCTCAGGACCTAATCACCTCCTAAAGGCCTCACCTCTTAATACCATTGTTTTGGATACTGGGGTTTCACCTGTGGGTTTGGGAGTCACCAAGTTTCCGTCTGTAGCAGAGGTGGCAACAGTTTGTCCACCCTTTCCTCTAAGACTCTTAGTACTGGCCCAAGAGGAAACTGTCCTGGGGAAAGGAGCTGATGATCTACCAAAGACAAAGGCTGTAGCTGCAGCAGAGGTCCGGAGGGCAGAGCCAGGAAAAGGAGGCCAAATCTTGTTCTGGCAAGAGCAGTGTGGCAGATAACATAGAAGGGCCGGCTTCACAGGGCCTCCCCCAGGTGGTGGAACTAACACCCAGGCCCGACCTCTGGGAGGGTGGAAACTTGGCTCTGGGAACCAAAGAGATGAGTGTCCCCCAAACATGTATCTGCCACAGGTGAAATAATTCTAACCCCCAAAACATCCAAATTTAACACAATTCGGATCTTCCTAAAATAACTACTCTGCTTTTCTAAATATCAATTCCTTCAAAAAATGTTTCTTTGCACTCCTGCTCTGGTCTACTGGATATACCAGCCTTGGGATGAAGTATCTACTACCTTCAAAACTGGGCAGTGCTTAATTTATAGGCCAGTATTTTCCAAAATCTATTTTGTGGGACACCAGCATTCTGGGATTTCAGTACACATCAGACTAACAAAAAGGGTGCTATTGTCAAATATACTTGGGAATACTGGATTATACAAAACTATGTCTTGACTGCAAGACTTTTCAGAGCCTTGAAATTTTAATATTCCACTGTTCACTGTGACTGCCCCCAAAGTCAGATTTTTAAAGCAAATTTTAGCATGCATTTTCCAAGAGCGTCTGTCCCCTGTTCCTCGTGCTGAGGAACATTGACACAGCACTTGGGAGGATCCTCTGTCGCAGAGGACCACGAATTCAGGCAAGAGCTGAATCGTGCTGGGCAGGTGGAAGTGACCAGGATGACAAGTCCAACCTGAGGGGGATTTAGGGGATTCAGTCAAACTCTGAGTATGAGGTGGCTCAGTGGAGGGTTTTCTTTTTATTTTAGATTTTTAAAATTTATTTTGTAGAGAGATGGAAAGGGAGGGAGAGACAGAGGGAGGGAAACATCGATGTGCTAGAGATACGTTGATTGGTCTCCTCTCACACAACCCCAACTGGGGACCTGGCCCCAAACTCAGGCCTGTGCCCTGACCAGTAATCAAACCAGCAACTCTTCGGTTCAAAGGGCAGTGCTCAATCCACTGAGCCGTACCAGCCAAGGCAGTAGAGGGTTTTCAAATGACATCACAGTCTCTTGGATAAGATCGGGGTTTCTATGCTCACTCTCACAACACTGAACATGTCCATCCACAGAAAGTATAAAGTATATCATTGTTTTCATGCATTAAGAATGACACAGCTCTTAATTTTTTTATTTATTAATTTTTAGATGGAGGAAGCAGAGGGGAGAGAGAGAGAGACAGGCAGACAGAACATTGATTTGTTGTTCCACTTATTCATGCATTCATTGGTTGCTTCTTGTATGTGCCCTGACTGGGGATTGAACCCGAAACCTTAGTATAGTACTACAGTATACTGGGACGATGCTTAGGCATAGTATATGCCCTACTAAGTATGTGCTTAGTAGGCATAGTATACTGGGACAATGCTTCAACCAACTGAGCTACCTGGCCAGGGCCCAAGACAGCTGCTGCTGCTGCTTCTTCTTCTTCTTCTTCTTCTTCTTTTTTAAAGAAATTCTTTCTTTATTTTTAGAGAGGGGAAATGGAGAGAAAGAAAGGAAGAGAAAAAAGATGTGTGGTTGCCTCTTAAGCATCCCCTACTGGGGACCTGGCCGCAACCCAGACATGTGCCCTGACTGGGAATCAAACCAGCGACCCTTTGGTTCACAGGCCAGTGCTCAACCCACTGAGCCACAGCAGCCAAGGACCAAGACAGTTTCTTTATGTTAATTTTTCCCTGTGACTAAGAACGTGGACTCTACAAAATAGATTACCTGAATTTAAATTTTCCCTCATTTCCTTCTTCTGGGAACAATAAGAGCACATTTATTTCATGGTGTTAGAGCCTGAGTGTTAGCCTTTATCAATATTATTATTTGGCACTCCATATCACATTGTGTTAATTGCAACAGCAGAAACATATGTGATTGGCTTAAACTCTGCCACACCCTCCAACACACACGGATACAAAGTACCTTCTCTTAAATTGCTGCCCAAACCTGCTACCAAGATAAAGACAGTGAGCTTTCTTAAAAAGACAAGTAAAAAAAATACTTAAATTCAAAATGATGAGGCACATCCAGACATGTTTTACAACAGGACTTCCATTATTTTTTAGTGACCAACCATCAAGCAGCTCATCCCAAACACAACAGAGAGTGTGAAAGGAGAGCAGGCCCAGAAAGGAGGGCGGGGTTAAGTATCACGTTCTCATTCCCCACCCACCAAGCCCTGGTGTTTGACACCTGTCAGGACACCCTGTGGTGCCAATGGCAGGAGAGCAACTCAAACTGGCTTGAGCAAAGTAAATAAATACATTCCAAAAACTGGAACACGTGAAGCAAAATAAAACAAATTCATCGGCTCACGAAACTAAAAAGTCCTCAAGAAGACTTGAAGACTCTGACCCCTCCCCATGTGGCTCTCAAAGGAGCTCCTTCCACCCCCTCGCTCAGCTCTGTCTCTTTGGGGTTTAGGCTTTTAGAAGACAGAAAGAGCCATTAACTTCAAGCAGTTTAGGCCTCTTAAAAAACCCCCATGGCCTAGGCTACCTTTTGGAAGGGGAGGAAAATCAAAGACAAAACAAATCAATATCTTCAAAAATAATCTTGCCAGAGAAGTAACAGAAACTAACGAGGCTGGCTAAGGAAAACAGGAGAACTTATTATAAGGATGTCTGATGGAGGCCAAGGCTCCAACCAAGTTCTCCAGGGACTAGGACTTGGAGCTGTGAAAGTGGCAGGAACCAGGAGGTTGCCTCTCACCCTTCTCAATCTTGCTTCTCCCATTGGGCACCTGCACCAGTTTAGTTCCTCTCTCCACACACTGGCTTTTCCTGTCCCAGCCAACACGGCAGCCTCCTGACTCTCAA
The DNA here is from genome assembly GCF_014824575.4 of Sturnira hondurensis. Classification (NCBI taxonomy): domain Eukaryota; kingdom Metazoa; phylum Chordata; class Mammalia; order Chiroptera; family Phyllostomidae; genus Sturnira; species Sturnira hondurensis. The sequence continues at coordinate 1,112,506 of NW_028094186.1, read as the reverse complement.
GCTTGATGGTATACTTGATAGCATCTCCTTTTAGGCCCAGTTCCTGGGAAAGAAACTGCGAATAGATCATCTAAGGCTGCGTCCCCAGAGCAATCATGGTGCAGGGATCTCACCTCCTGTGAGGGAGAGTCTTTGTCTAAAGCAGTCACTGTGGGTTGGGCTAATAGCCCCACTGTGTCCCTTCCACCCATATTAGAACCAGTATCCCTTCCCATGGCATCATCCCAGCAGCCTCAGAGGGCCCTGGTTCTTGTCTTCCTCCGGAACTGTCCAGGGTATTGGTGACCCTGCACTGCAAGCCACAGACAGTTGGGGTGGTCCTGAGAGCTGCTTCCTGAAAACTCACCTTTGGACCCTGAGGGAAGGTGCCTTCTCAGGATGCTCCAATGTCAGTGAGATAGAGGAAGGTCGCAGCAGCACCCGAGTCTTCAGGATGGAAAAGAAGGAGGGTACTTGTGGACTCCACCTCTCTGTAAGCAAGCTGGGAGGGGCCACCTGATAGGAAGATGGGGCACATGTGTGTGGTGGGGAGGGGCTGGGAAAGCAGGGACTATTTTGGAGTCCTGACTATTTTCATCTGGCTGAGGAATAATTCCCTAGAACTGAGTCAACTCTTAGCCACGAGGCCAGTCTTTCTTGGGGGAAAGACCCATCATATTGGGAATGTCCTTATACTTGGGTACTGTGTTTGATGAATAAGGATATTGGTTTCCAAACGTCTTGGTCATGAAACCTTTTATATTTATTTATTTTTACAGAACCCTTTAAAACAACAACCACAATCAATATTTATTAATTTCTTATCATGTGCGTGCTATGTACTGTGGGTCAAAGCCTTTTTCTACCTGCATTAGCTCATTAAATCTCCACAATAATCCTGTGAAGTTCCCATTTTACAGATGCGCAATCTAAGATCAGCACTCTCAGCTGAGGGATGATCCTGACTCTCAGAGTTAGTTACTAACAGAGCTTGTTCGTGCTCTTCACCGGTGCTGCTGCCTCCTCCCTTTGGCAGGAATCTTACATAAATGCTGAACATAATAATAAATAGGGAGAAGCAGTTTGGCTCTCACTGAATGAGGGAGGGGGGAGAGTGTTCTGCTGGGCTGACTTCCCTGCCCACACCTACGTACACAGGACTTCCGTGCCTCTTCAAGGAGCCCCTGGGCCTCCTTGGGCTCAGTTTGAAATCCGATCATCATACAGGGGTGATTTAGTCCCACCAGTGTCTACCATTGTCCCCACTTCCGCCACCCCTCAGAGATGCATGTGGCTCCTTGCTTAGGTCATGGAACAAAGTTGGCAGTTTCAACACGGAATAGCTAAGTCCATGGCTATGCCTCTAAAACTCACAGTGTTCTTTGTAATGACTGCTTTATTTTATAGCAACAAAACAAGTCACTTTGATTCTTTTTTAAAAACCTCATGGAAACAATAAAATATTGCTAGGGGAACTCAAGAATGAAATAGGTTAGCTTTGATAGTTTAAGTGAGTTGTACATGTGAAAAGCTCTTATTCCAGGAACTGGAATGCCCGACTCCAGGAGGTCCATGAGCAGGTCCACCTATGCACTCCATGGGGTCGAGATGGTGTCTGAGCCATTGTGTTCCAGGGAAGGAACATCCATGATGCAGATAAAAAATTGTTGATCATCAGGTAAAGAAATACTAGGAAAATCTCCACGGCTACAACTCTTCTCTGATTAAGCTTTTCCCCAAGCCCTTTACCTACCCTTTTCTTCTCCTTATAAAAAGCTTAGCTTGAAATGAGATGTTAAGGTAGTTTTTAGGGTACATAACCCACAATCTTTTCAGATCGCCAGCATCTGAATGAGTGCCCATAAATATTCAATTCTTGTCTCTATTTATCGATTCTGGTAGAGACAGGTAGAACAAACACCGCCTTTTCTGGTTTCAATATAAAAAAGATACATGAATCTGGGAATAGAGACCAGGACGTGGCAATTTTCACAAACACCCTAGCAACTCTTTTATTTATTTTTTTCTGAGGGATTCTAAAATATACACTGATATTTGAGAACCATGGGCACCTAGGTTAAGAACATGGGCTTTGGAATCAGGGAGACGTTAAATTCTGGCTCTGTTACTTGCTTTCAGTGAGCTTTTTAACTCTCTAAACCTCAGTTTGCTCTTCTGTAATATGGGACTAATAACAGAGCCCTCCTCAGAGAATCATGGTCAAGCCACAGTGCCTGGCATACAGCCACAGGCTCAGTAAAGTTGGGCCACTACTTTTATCTAAATGAACCACTTGCAGCCAATCAAGATGGAGAGTTTCCTCAGGAGACCTGAGGAGTCATTACCCGGCCCTTCTGTCACTCATCCAACTCCTAGTCTCGGTCGTCTGTCTCCGCTTCTGCTTCTGTCCTCCACTTCTCACCTTTCCTGCCACAGCAGAGCACTTCTCTCCCAGTCTGTTAGTCCCGAGTACCTGCGTGGTTTTGTAAATCCTCCTTGCTGGCCTCGAGCCTTCTCAAGATCCCACCCTCAAGGGAAAGCCTGTCTCCTTAGTGAATCTATTCTTATTAGAGGCAGAAGGTTCACCCTTGTGAGTCCCAGGTTCAAAAGGGGGTCAGCTTCTTGCCCAATGTTGATGGGAGCATATCCTGGTGGGATGGCTCCTCAAGCTTAATCTTTCTTTTTATGTGTTTTTAGCGTCCAGTGCTTCCAGCAGCAGGAGTTAGGCAGGTTGGCACACAAGGATGGCACCAGGGCCTGGGGGTGCTTACTGGGTTCTGGCAGGTGCTGTTCCTGGATCCTGTTTCTGCTCAACTTTGTGACTTGGAAGAAGTCAGTTACCCTCTTGGAGCCTCAGCCTCCTTAACAGTACATGAGCTATTGGGAGGTAGCCGTAGTGTCAACGTAAGAACGTCCAAACTTGTAGAGAATTTTTATGTTTTTTTAAAAAGTATATTTTATTGATTATGCTATTACAGTTGTCCCATTGTTTTTCTCCTCTTTATCCCCTCCACCCTGCAGTTCCCCTCCCACCAGCATTGCCTCCCCTTAGTTCATGTCCGTGTGTCATACATATAAGTTCTTTGGCTTCTCCATTTCCCATACTATTCTTCCCCCTGTCTACATTGTACCTACCATTATGCTTCTTATTCCCTGTACCTTTTCCCCTATTCTCTCTCCTCCCCCTCCCCACTGATAACCCTCCATGTGATCTTCATTTTTGTGATTCTGTTCCTGTTCTGTTTGCTTAGTTTGCTTTTGTTTTTTAGGTTTCAGTGGTTGATAGTTGTGAGTCTGTTGTCATTTTACTGTTCATAGTTTTGATCTTCTTTTTCTTAGATAAGTCCCTTTAACATTTCTTGTAAGGGGTTGGTGATGGTGAATTCCTTTAACTTGACCTTATCTGGGAAGCACTTTATCTGCCCTTCCATTCTAAATGATAGCTTTGCTGGAGAGAGTAATCTTATCTAAAAGTGGATGTAGGTCCTTACCTTTCAGGACTTGGAATACTTCTTTCCAACCCCTTCTGGCCTATAAGGTTTCTTTTGAGAAATCAGCTGATAATCTTATGGGCACTCCTCTGTCGGTAACTCTCGTCTTTTCTCTTGCTGCTTTTAAGATTCTCTCCTTATCTTTAATCTTGGGTAATTTAATTGTGATGTGTCTCAGTATGTGCCTCCTTGGGTCCAATTTCTTTAGGACTCTTTGAGCTTCCTGGACTTCTTGGAAGTCTATTTTCTTCTTTTTATGGGGTTTTGTTTGTTGTTGTTGTTGACTTTTTTTTTTTGCCACAACTAATGGCAATTGCTGAGAAGCAAGATCTCAAATGCTCCAGAGAAACACAGTTTTGCAGTCTCTGTTATGCATTTAAGATTGAGAAGGGAACACGTGGTGACTCGACTGCAGGGTCGTTAACAAGCTATTGTGCTCTCTTGAGGTGGTTATGCTTCTTTCAAAGGTGCAGGAACCTAAATGCACAAAAATACAATGGATGGGGCTTACTTAAGGCAAAGATAAAGCTTTTACTGAGAAGTCATATGCCTGGGGCTGCCTACCCAGCAGCTAGACCTGCCCAGTGAGGAATTTATGATCAGATCACCCTGTTAGGTTAATTTAGAACTCTTTTTTTGTCCATGGCAGAGTTTTATACCTCATCAGAACCTGAGATTCTCCAGAAATGATTTAGAATAGGTGTTGAAATTTCAAGATACAGGTCCAGGAATGTGACAACATTGGGGTGGGGGCTGAGTGAGGTTCTCATTGAATTATCGAATTTCATCTCTTATCTCAATCTGCCTCACCCCCAATCTAATGGGGGGGGGTTGGCATGAAGTCAGTCCCAGGAAAGTTTTGTTTAAAGAATGAATGCGTGGCCCTGGCTGGTGGCTTGATTGGAGCATTGTCCCATACACCAAAAAGGTTGTGGGCTTGATCTCTGGCCAGGGCAGATTATGGATTCTACCCCCAGGAGGCAACTAATCAATATTTCTCACATCCACATTTCTCTATCTCTCTGCCCCCTCCTCTATAAAATCAACAAATATGTCCTTGGGGAGGATTAAAAAATAAGAAGAGTGAATGCATAGGTTACTAAGTAACCTGTGTGTGTGTGTAGTCACTTATTCCTCTATGGGTCTCTCTTTCCCTATATGTAAAATGAGAGTTTGACCAGATGTTCTTTGCTTCAACATGGGAACTCTGACTCTTGTTCCAGGGTAAGTTCCTAGGCCTTGGCCACCTGGTCCTATATCTTTTTTCTGCAGAATAGGCAAGAGCTATTCAATTTCATAATTACGATGAAGTGTACCCATATAATATAGTATCCTGACCATTAATTATTTATAATCTCATACACTTCCTCTTTGTAGGAGAGGGTGGATACATGCAGCACTATTATTGCTATCATTTATTCATTCCAAAACAGGTTGGAATATTATACTAAGTACCAGTTCCTGTGTTAGGCCCTGAGGATTCAACAGTACACAAGATAGTCTTTGACCTTACAGAAAGACAGCTGAGTGCAGGAAGTAGGTGTTATGGACCAGGAAGCAGGACAGGCTTTATAAGTTGGTAGAGGTGACACTGTCACAAAATCCTAAGAAGACCCTGTACCTCTTTTTGCTTGTTTTACTTTTAAAATAATGATTTTATTTTTAGAGAGGGAGGAAGGAAGGGAAAGAAACATCAATGTGAGAAACATTGACTGGTTGTCTCTTATATTTTCCCCAACCAGGGACCAAACCTGCAACCCAGGCACGTGCCGTGATGGGAATTGAACCAGTGACCTTTTGCTTTGAGGTATAATGCGCAACTAATGGAGCCACACAGGGTGTTGTTTGTTTTACTTTTGAAATACTACTTTTTATTGATATCTATAATCACTTTGAAATTTCTTGGGAAAATTGGTACAAGCAATAAAATAAAAGTTAAATTTAACTAACAGTCTTAATGTTTTACTTGAAAAATCTTTTGTCATGTAGTGCTTTAACAGCTCCTAAAAAAATTAAGTCAAACAATTAATCCATATTATTTTTTCCTATTTATCAAAGTCACACATTTATTAAATCAGTACAATTAATTACGTCTCATTGGAAATTCATATTGACTTTACGGGTTTGGAGTAGGCTATTTAAATAGCCCAACTGGCAAGGTAGCTCAGTTGGCTAGAGCATTGTCCCAGTACGCCAAGACTGCAGGTCAGTCAGGGCACATACAACAGTCAACCAATGAATGCATAAGTAAGAGGAACTACAAATTAATGTTTTTCTCTCTAGAAATCAATTTAAAAAAATTAAACTTCTAAAAAAAAAGCCCTGTTGACAAAGGCATTAACCCCTGCTCTTATTTAAAATAAATCCTGGAAGATAAGGGCAAAATATTATTGACTGTACCATGCTTAAATATCTCAAGGAGAAAATAGAATGAAACAAAATTAAGTGAACAAGGAAGCTGATGAACTTCAGCTGTACTTAGTTGGCCATGTTAAAAACAAACAAAGAAACAAACAATAAAAGCAAACCTCTGTTCTGTGTAACAATAGAGACAGTGATACCTTGGTACTCATTGCCAATTTGTTCTGCAACTCCTTATGAGTGCTGAAACTGACGAGTACCCAACAAGGAAGCATTTTCTCTTGTGGGGCATCAACATGACTCATACAAGCCCTAGCAAGTGCGATAACATCCAAACAAGCACTGAGGGCAGAAACATTTTTTTCTCGTCAAAATGTGATGAGTACAGGATTTGAGTTCTGAAGCCAACTAGTAACAAGGTATGACTGCACTTATAAACTGCCAGATAACACTTAATGCTTGTGAAGGCAGTAGCTCTTATTACAACTAAGATGCAGTTCATTTTCTCATTTTCTTTGGTTAAGTTGGGGTGGGGCATATATGACCAACTTGAGTCCTTTTTTAGTCATTGCAGGTAATAATTCCATTTATATATATTTATTAAAATAAGTAGCAAGTCTTTTTAAAATAATAAGATACCTGAAAATTCAAGAATAGCTCATACTGCCCTGAATTGGTATGGCTCAGCTTGTTGGGTGTCATCCTGCACAGTGAAAGGTCACCAGTGCGACCTCCAGTCAGGATATATGCCTGGGTTGTGGATTTGATCCCTAGCTGCAGCGCATATGAGAAACAACCGATCGATGTTTTTCTCCCTTCCTCCCTCTCTTCCCCTCTCTCTAAAAATAAATAAGTAAAATCTTAAAAGAGAATATATCGTACCTAAAAGTTGATTGTGAATATTCTCTGAAATTAACACCAAAAGTCTTTATTAAAATATAAATGAGGGGTCATTCACATTTTAAAACTGGTAGTTAAAGTTTCTTCTAAAATAAAGATATACATTGGAGAAAAACTGTACAAATGCAGTTTGCCGTTTGTACATTTCTTTTTTCTTTTTTAAACTTTATTTTTCAACTACAGTTGACGTTCAGTATTATTTTATTGCCATTTGTGAATTTAAATCTCAGCCTCTCACTGTTTCCAGTCAGGCTTCTCTTCCATTCTCTGCATCAGCTCTTCAAATTCTCCTGATTCTTGGCAGTCCTCTACATGTTCCTATTCCCTCCCTCCTTATAGATGCTTTTCACAAAAGAAATAGAAGCCATGGAGTGGACCTTTCCACCACCTACCGGTCTATTTCCTATGCACCAGTCCACAGATTCATTAATTTAGACGCCTATCCTTATCATTAATATTTTAACAATTTCTAATCTTAAAGAATACTCCCTATATTCATCTATCATCATACCAAGATTCATTACGCCTTCTATTTTCTTAAATATGAAGGCAGAGACAGAACCCTGGAGCACATCCCCAGAGTCCTTCCTCTAGTGAATTTGATCCAGTAACTAAAGCTCTTTAGTCTGGTTCTTCAAAGTTAAAAAAAAAATCACACAACTTTTGAATGTCTCTCTTCCCAAGTCAGGTTTTCAGAAACCGTGGAATTTCACTATCGTTTGGTTTATAGCTTTACTCCTCCTTTAATCAATTTCCAAGCATGGTTCTTAAATATATATTAATGCAAATATATATGTTCCTTCTCCTGGGGGCTGAATTTGGGTAAGAAAGCAAGACTAATCCTTCCACCCGAATACTGGTAATAAAATGATCGCTAACCCAGCCCAAGCCCTAACCCCGAAGCGGCACTGACCCACACCGCAACCACTGGTCACAACCTGACCCAGCTTTTCATGTGGAAGTACTGATAAGAGGTGGAAAATGGGAGGAGAGTGGGACAGGTTTCCGAGTGGGATTCCGGAACAATTTGCCTTGGCCTCCAGTTTCTCCATTTGTACGCCCAGCAAGCTGCTCCGCGCGGGAGCAAGCAGCACTCTTCACAGAGGTGCCACTCCCACTAGGGACAGACTAGAAGGCTCGCGGAGGAGGCGGGGCCTTGCGCAGAGGGAGCCGACCGCCGAGCTCGGGGCAGCGTGCAAGGGCGGAACGCTGGCACGGTCCCACTTCTGATTGGTCGCAGGCGGGCAGAAAGGGGTGGGGCCGGGGCGGTGCGCGCTGTGAGGCGCGCGGCCAGGCAGGCGTGTAACGGCCGTTGGGAGAGGTGAGGGACGGAGTCGCCGCCCGTGGTCGACGTGGTGGCTGCAGTTGGTATCCCTGAGTAAGGTATTTCGCCGCCCCTTTTCAGGCCCACGTAAGTCCTCGTTCCCTTCGGGACACCCCGTGGGACTGACAAACCGTACTATACCTTGGAGAGCTCTGGAGGAGCCTGAGACCCGCGCGAGCTACCACTGTGGGCGGCGGGGGGGGCGGGGGGGTGGGCAGGCTCGGGAGAGCGAAAGCGCATGCGCAGAGCGACTAATCCGTCCCCGGGCTGCTAGGGCTTCGTAAATTAATGACCCGCACACTCCCCCTCGTGTTTATCGCGTTGTTTTCTACTCCGTTACCCTTCACTCCACAAGCCCTTGTTGTACCATTGTAGAGGACGAGCCCTTTGCCAGTTAGACGGCGGGGAGCGGGGTCCTTGCCCTCCTGCAGCGCACAGTCCAGGGAGAGGGTAGAAGGAGGTAAAGGAGGTGATTTACTCGCTTAGCACTCAGTGCAGGGTGGAGTTTGACGAGTACGGAGTCGAGAGCGCGCGGTTGAAGTCTCAGAGGGCAAGGAGCCCTCCCCGAGGAAGTGAAGTTTGAGCTGAGATTTGAAGAGTGAATAGACAGTTAAGGTTGGGGGACCGAGAGCACTTGTGAAGGCCCTAGGCTAGAGTTTTTGAGCCAGGGAGATTTTGCTCCCCAGGGGATACTTGACAACATCTGGAGATTTTTTGATGATCACAACTCCGGGATTCTTCTTGGCCTCTGGTGGGTAGAAGTCAGCGATGCTACTGCTAAACATCTTACAGTGTATACAGCACAGCCCTCACAACAAACACCTATCCTACCTAAAATGCCAGTATCTTAGTATGGGGATTAAGGAACCCTGCTCTAGGCAAGGAGGAGCTGGTGCATTTAGTGATAAAACTAAATGTTGTTTTAGGAGTTGTTCAATAGAGGATATTTATCACAGTAAACTGGAAGGATCAGAGCCCTGTTTGTCTTTTACACCAGTGTATTTCCACCACATGACATAGAGCAAGCACTATGTAGTAGTAGGCTCTCAGGAAACTCTGGTTGATGAATGCTGTGTGCTAGGTAGGAAGGAGTGGTGCTTCTAGGGTGAGAAAGATAACTGTGCCTCATTACTTGCCCTTAGGCCTTGTCTGTTTTATACTCGTCTGGTGGTATAGTATGTTTCAGGACTTGTTCTTTGTCAAGGAAGCTTCTTGGCAATGATTTGGCTTTTCTTTAGAATCTGGTTTAATGAATGGTCAAGACCATGAAAGTAGTGTGATGCTTGTGGGATTCTTTTTAAAAAATATTTATTTATTTTTAGAGAGAGAGGAAGGGAAGGAGAAAGAGTGGGAGAGAAACATCAATGTGTGGTTGCCTCTCCTATGTCTTCTACTGGGGACCTGGCCCCCAACCCAGGCATGTGCCCTGACTGGGAATCGAACAGCGATCCTTTGGTTCTCAGGCCTGCGCTCAATCCACTGAGCTACACCAGTCAGGGCCCTTGTGGGATTCTTAATGTGTCTGTATCCATGCCTTCAGATCCTTTCCTGTCTTGATGTGATTCTCTCAAAAGCTGCTTAGTGTGACTTTCCACACTAAGATTATAATTTTTGAGGGGGAGAAATGCTTGTAACAGTTAGGTAGCAACTTGGGAAATAGACCCTGGGTGGTGACCAAGAACAAAGTGAAGAAATTATATGAGCCGTCTCTGCTCCTGACTGCTCTGGGGCTTGCAGATCTGGCCGTGTCTGAGGCAGAAACTTCCAATTTGTGGTGCCTTAGGACTTCTCTATTTCTCTCTCTGTTAAACACGGAAAGAATGCTGATTAGACGTCCACAGCATTAGAGCAGTCCTGGCTGTGAAGCTTCTTCCTAGCTATATGACCATCACCTCTCTAAATTTTTATTTCTTCATCCAGAAAATGAGGATAATGATGGTAACTGCCTTAGGTTTGATGTGAGCATTAAACATAAGACATGATTAGCTCAGTGCTTGATGGGTAATTAAGTACTGAATATATGTTAGATTTTTTTACATGTTAAATTTATTGAATGGATGAATATTACTGTAGTTTAAAGGGCTTTGAAGATAAAAGCCATCAATTATCGTGTGCTTTTTTTTCTTTCTGCTTCTATTCACTCCTACCTTTCTTGGCTGTATTGGTTCTCATACCTTCATTTCTCTCTTTTATTTTCTTATCTTCAAATAGTCCTAAAAATTTCCACCAGTATCCCATCTAGTTCTGAACTTAGTAGGAGAAAGTCAATAGTTATTTTACTGTTTTACTCCTTGTGGGAGTGCTTCCCATCCAAATACTAAGCGGGCCCAGCCCTGCTTAGCTTCCAAAATCAGACGAGATCAGGTGCATTCGGGTGGTATGGCCATAGATCCTTGTGGGAGTTCTTAATTGTATGCAACTCACATATTATTAAAATTTTATTTTATGTGTGTACAGTTCGGTAGTTTTAGTATATTCACAAGGTTGTGCAGCTATCACCACAATCTAATCTCAGAACATTTTGATCACCCTGGAAAGAAACTCCATATCCATTAGCATTTACTCCCCATTCCCCTATGGCCCTCCTATTAGTCCCTGGCAACCTATAATCTACTGTCTCTGTGGATTTGCCAATTCTGGACATTCCGTATGAATAGAATCACATAAAATTTGGCCTTTGGTGTTTGGCTTCTTTCATTTACTATCATGTTTTCAATGTCCATCCGTGTTGTAGCATGTACTGGTACTTCATTGCTTTTTTTATTGCTACACTTACTTATCCATTAACAGTTGATGAACATTTGAGTTTGTTCTACTTTTTGGCTATTATAAATAATGCTGCTATGAGTATTCATGTATTCAATCCAAGATTTTGTGTGGGCCTATATTTTTATTTCTCTTGAATATAGGTATAGAATATAGGTATTATATTACTTAGGTGTGGAACTGCTGAGTCATAAGATTTCATTGAAAGTTCTTTTGTCATTCTGTTTTCAATTTATCTAAATTTGGAAAGGTGTTAGAATCCAGTGGGCCTATCATTTTGTTCTACTTTAAAGAAAGGGGTGAAAAAAGGATTTTGATATTGATTGTTTGATATCACTAGTAGGTAAGTAATCTAATCCTTCTATTTCACCATTAACACACTGAATGATACTAACCATAAATTGAAGCTTTTATTATTGAACAAAACTTCTGTTACCCAGTATATGAAGACTTGGGATTTCTATTGTAAATACAGTGAATTAGAGAGGATTTGGGATGTTGTTACTAAGAGAAAACTATAGAGGTCAGTAAAGTACATTAGAGAAATAGTACCATATAATTTTTTTTCCCTCCAATGTTTTAATTTAACCTCTAAGAGTTCTTCTGTCAGCAGAGTTTGTCCTAAACTCTTTGGGGGCTCTTATTAGTTAAAAGTTTCTAAATTTATGTTTTATCTTCCAAGAACTATACTATGTCACTTTTTATTAATATAAGCTGCCAAGTATAATTTTTAAAAAATTAATAAAGCACTTAATATTTGTCAGGCACTGTTGTAATTTAATTCTGAATGAATTAGCATGACTTAGGTCCTGTCTTCATCCTGTATTTTTATAAGGAACTGAAGCACAGAGATATATTTTTTAAGATTTTATTTATTTTACTTTTAGAGAGAAGGGAAGAGAGGGAGAAAGAGGAGGAGAGAAACAGCAATATGCAAGAGATGCCTCAATCCTTTGCTTCTCACATGCTCCTAACTGGGGACCTGGCCCACAACCCAGGCATGTGCCATGACTGGGAATCAAACCAGCGACCTTTCGGTTCAAAGGCAGACACTGAATCCACTGAGCCACACCAGCCAGGGCTTAATTTATTGATTTTAGAGAGAGGAAGGGAGAGAGAGAAACATCGCTTTGTTGTTCCACTTATTTATGCACTCATTGGTTGACTATTTATGTGCTTTGACCCAGTATCAAACCCATATAGTTGGCATATAGAGATGGCACTCTAACCAACGGAGCTACCTGGCCAGGGCCAGCACAGAGATATTAAGAAATTTCCCCCTGATATACAGCAAATAAACTGCTAACTCAGGTTTCAGACCCAAGCTATCTGATCAAGAGTCTATACTGTGACACCCTTCTCTGTACTGCCTGTCAAGTACTGTGCAAAGATATTACTTATACAATGTGAGATATTATTTGCTATTATTATTATTATTATTTTTAATCCTTACCTGAGGATATGTTTATTGATTTTAGAGAGAAAGGAAAGGAGAGAAACATTAATCAGTTGTGCCTCCCATATGAGCCCCAACCAGGGATTGAACCTGCAACCTTTTGGTGGGACAATCCTCCAACCAATTTAGCCACCTGACCAGGGCTATTTGCTGTTATTGGTTACAGTTAATTAAACGTTTTGCTTACACAGCCCTGGCTGGTGTAGTTCAGTGGATTTATTGCCTGCCTGTGAACCAGAAGGTTGCCAATTCAAATCCTAGTCAGGGCACATGCCTGAGTTGCTGCCAGGTCCCCAGTTGAGGGTGTGGAAGAGGCAGCAGATTGATGTGTCTCTTGCACAGTGATGGTTCTCTCCCTCCCTTTTCCCTCTGTCTAAAAAATAAATAAAATAGTTTGTTTATTTTTTAGACAGGGGAAAGAAGGGAGAAGAGAGAGAAACACCAATCTGTGATTGCCTCTTGTGTGCCTCCCACTGGGGACCTGGCCTGCAACCTAATAAGCATGTGCCCTGACTGGGAATTGAACCAGTGACCCTTTGGTTTACAGGCAGTACTCAATCCACTGAGCCACACCAGCCAGGGCAAATAAAATATTTTTTTTAAAAAACCTTTTACTTACACAGATAGTAATCAGCTTCTGCTGAATTCTCAGAACCTACATTGGAGTAAATACAAAGATTTTAAAGAATGGAGAAATGAGAAAAAAGCTTCATGTTTCCAGCTGAGGACTGGGGTTCTGCTAATGACCAAGAACTTGTTCTACCTTGTTCATCATGTGACTAACTTTCATTACTGGATTGATCAGGGAATTTGTTTTATATTAATCATAATTTAAGCCATAATACTTAATCGTTGGTTCGGTTATTTAGTTCTTTCTCCACCCCATCCTCCCATCCTGTCCCCGTGGCTAAGAAGATCCATGGCAGTTTGTTAATTAAAAGTAACATTAAGCCCTGGTCAGGTAGCTTAGTTGGCTAGAGCATTGTCCCAATATGCCCAGGTTGCAGGTTTGATCCCTGGTCAGGGCCCATATAAGAAGCAACCAATGAATACATAAATTAGTGGAACAACAAATAGATGTTTCTCTTCCACCTTTTCTCTCAAATCAACAGATGAAAAAATTTTAAAAGTAATATTATTTTTAATTTTTTCAACAATTGGAGAGGGTCCTAGGACCATATAGGATCATTGTTGAGAATCTCTATTTGGTTCTAGGTTTTCTCTCCTTTCTTTAGGAAGAAAAGTATACTGGAGTAATAGGAATCACTTTGCCTTAAAAAGTAGTCCATAGGAGTAAAACATATGAAAGACAACTTGAATGCTCTATGTGATTTTGATAGTTTCAGTTGAATAGAAATGAATTATGGGTAATTGAAAGATAGTGGAGAGATCTGACTGGTTACTCCTTCATTCTACAGTTGGCTCAAATAACTGCTGATGGCCATGCAGGAAAAATATCCAAGTGAGAGGAACTCGCATGCTACTTCACCAGGTGAGTAGTCCAAATTTTCTGGGTAAATTCTGACCTTTGCTCTGATATTTCATAACAGAAATTTCTTTTAAAGAACATACCGAGCAAGCAAGCATTCCCTGAGCTATTGGTATTAAAGGAATAAAAATAAAATGGGGCCATATTGAGTAGAAAAAGAGGTCTTTCCAAGAGAACAACTATCTCTGGTCCTACATGGCTTTCAACAAGACCACGTGATTGATTGAGAGGGGAGGACACATAAAGGATTGGAACAGAATGACTTTGGAACATAGTTCCATTTGAAATCAGAAAAACACAGCATAAATTACTGTGTTCTGTGTTGTCTTTGTAGTCCTGTGGGTGGGTCAGACATCTGCCGGCCCACAAAGATTGGAATTCTTCTTGAATGCCAACAGTCTCAGTTGTATTGGCACTAGAGATTCAGGAATTTATCTCTAGAATGTATTGACAAAATTTTGAAAGGTCGGTAGATATATTAAAAAATATATTAAGTATATAAAACATAAATGTATATACACATTCAATACATATTAAGTAGATATTGTAATTTAAATAGGAAGTAGCTTTTTAGAAATAACTCGAGCTCTGTGGTATTTATGAAGAAAAGGATACATTTTATACAACTAAGGAGGGCATTTTTTATTTAACTTTAAAATCCCACAGTGCCACTCTGGCTGGTGTAGCTCAGTGGATTGAGCACTGGCCTGAGACCCAAAGAGTCCCTGGTTTGATTCTTGGTCAGGGTGCATGCCTGGGTTGTGGGCCAGGTCCCCAGTGGGGGCCACGTGAGAGGCAACCACACATTGATGTTTCTCTCCCTCTCTTTGTCCTCCCTTCCCCTCTCTCCAAAACCAAATAAAATCTTTAAGGAAAAATATCCCACAGTGCCTTAAACATTCAGTAGATATTCTATTCTTCTAGACGTGCTATCTTGCATATAGTAGGCACTTTGAAAAGTGTTTGCTGAATCAATTCAAGATTCACTCAACAAGTATTTATTGAACATCTGTTATGTGCCATGCACTGTCTTAGGGCTGGGTTGTACGATTTCTTATGACAGTTTTGTGTATAATGCAAGTTTTTGGAATGTGATGATTCCTAACAAAGTTTAACTGCTTTTCTCATAGTTTTGTGTTCAGTAATCTCTCATTTGATTAATAATGATTTAATGTTTGATAAGTATGTTGCTGCTAGGCCATGTGGCATAACACAAGAAAATTTCAGCTTTCAAACTTGAATTTTGAAATAATTCAAAACATAGGCCTCTATAACTGTATACGCTAAAACATACTTTTATTGTAGCAAATATATCTTTAGAATTGATGTGTGGAATGGGTGCATGGAAAAGTAGTAGCAGTGAAGAATGGAAGATTAGTAGTAGTAACAGGGACTGGTTCTCAGTAGGAGGCCAGGAACACAGTAGAACAGGTCCTCAAGCGTCAGTTTTCAGTGTTTCAAAAGGCTTGGCGAATGGTACACTGACTATACAGATAACACCATATAGACACACCAGGAGGTCAAATTCTTTGCTTCTGGCTAAAATTACACTAATTTAGCATAGTTAACACTGGTTAATCTTCTGCTGATCAGCAACTCTGATTGTTGGCTATGTCTTTTATTAAGGATTATTACAGATTACTGCAGGTAAATAGATTCTTTCAAATCAGGTAGTCCACTGTGACGGAAAGGATAAAAGGAGTCATTGGGTAAAATTAGGTTTCCTTCAGTAGAAGGCAGAAGTAAGGGTAGCAAAAAGGTAGCACAAGTAGAAAGAATTAGGTAGCTTGGAAGAAGGGAATAAGATGATTTCTATTCAAATATCATTGGCTTTCCATTGGATCAGAGAGTCTATAGGACCATATTTTCTGATTTCAGCTTAAACTCTGACACTTTAAATGAATAAGTAGCTGCCGTTACCTTTTTGCTTGTTTGTTTACATGGATAATCAGGTATAATTTAGGAAAATTATAGTAGTTTTAAAAAATAATTTGAATTTAAGGCTTTGCTAGTACATTAGTAAATCAGGTATTTATTGAACACTTCCTACCTACCGGCACTTAAACAGCAAGATAATAAAGTCAGAAAAATTTCGTCACTTTTATATCTTAACCACTCAGAAATTTTAGTGGTTGGCCTTCCTTCCTTCCTTCCTTCCATCTTTTTGCATTACCTTTAAAAGCTCTTCAGATTGATTTTGATCTAGATTCAACCCTGTCCATGAGGGTACTGTGGTTCAGTCAAACAGTGGTTTTCAATGGGGGCTGTACTGCCTTTTACCCTAAGGAGCATTTGGGGACATACAGAGTATTTTCCGGCTTCACAGTGATGGCAGGAAGGGGTGAGGGCTGCTTCTGGCATTTAGTGGATGCGGACCAGGAATGCTAAACCATCCTGCGATGTATAGACTATACATGGAATAATTGGCTTCCCAAGAACATGAAAAGCACCTGTTGGGAAACCTTGTAAGAGGAAACAATGTGGGTATTGGGATTAGAACAACCTAGATCCAAACCTCAGCTCTATCCTCTGTAAAATAGGGGTGTCAATAAGATAATACTTTTCTGCAAGTAGGTAGATGAGATCATGTTTATAAAGTGCTGTGACTTCTGGGTTTCAGGAAATGGTAGCTATATTAAATGTTATTTTGTTTTCTGTCTCAGTACACCTGGATTCTTGGTAGGTTTTAGTTCTGTCTTTAAATGTTCTCACCTCTCATGCTATTTCCATCCAAAATTAACAAAATCAGCCATGGCTGGTGTGGCTCAGTGGATTGAGCACTGGCCTGCAGACTGAAGAGTTGCTGGTTCAGTTCCTGGTCAGGGCACATCTGTGGGCTGTGGCCCAGGTTCCTGGTTGGGGGTGTGCAAGAGGCAACTGATTGGCATTTCTCTTACACATTGATGTCTCTGTCACTTCCTCCCTCCTTTTCCCTTTCTCTAAAAATAAATAAATCTTTTTTAAAAAGGGTGGGCAGGGTAGGAGAGAGTAATGCGGGGGAAAGGGAGACAACTGTAATTGAACAACAATAAAAAACAGAAAATGAAAAAGAAAATGAGCAAAATGAGAGTTGCTAAAATAGGCACAGGAGAAAGGGGTGGAGTGCTGCTCTTCCTTCATAGGTTTAAGTGATTTTTTAAAAACAGCCTTGTGGGGTTATTATCAGCTGGTTAACACTAAAGGTGGGAATCCCACTTGTTTCAGCTTCCAGTGTGATTCAGAAGGGCAGTTCTCTGGGTTGTGAATGGCAGACCCCAGTTATCTCAGAGGCCTTTCGGAGCCGCTTCAGTCGCTGTTCAAGTGTTACTGACAGTGGAGACACGGCCATTGGCACATCGTGCTCAGACATGGCAGAGGGTAAGTTTGTGTTAATAATTTGATTACCAGTATATGTTGTTGTTTTCAGATTGTGTTTCAGGTGTATTGTCATTTCCAAAATATTTGTAAGTCAGTCCACGTGGAAAGGAGTCTGCTTGATTGTTCTTACCCCACTGCTTCTCAAAGCTTGTCCCCTCTTCGCAATTTCTGCTGTTTGTCCTGTCTCAGACAGCTTTTTAATCTTTCCCTCTAGTGCCACGTTAATCCTTGTGAAAGCTTGATTTCATAGTTTTCCTTTTTTGTAGTCGTCAATTGTTTCCACTATTTGCAGGATAAAATCCAGAGGCCTCAGTTCTTCTCCCACCTATTTCAATGTATTTCTTACTGTCACCAGGTCTCTTGTCTTACTGTGCTATGAAAGTGAAGAACTTTTTTTTTTTACATCTGGGCTTCTTTAATCTCATCCCATTTATGGTATTCCCACCTTCCCTTGTCTCTCCCAGCTATGCTGGCCTTAGTTTTCAAGGTTAGTGAAGTGCCTGACAAGACTTTTCCCAGCCTTTCCACCCATTGCTAATCTTCCTTTTTATAACCTTCTATCTTTATTGTTTCTGTCACTTGTTTTGGCACTTAAATTAGTAACTGCCAGCAGTCTTTTTGTTTAGATGATATTTTGTTTTTCATTTAGATGGTGAATTCCTAGAAGGCAGAGGATCTAATGATAATTATTAATGACAGCATATTAAATATTTTGTGATAGATACTGTACTAAGTTTTTAAAATATTTTTTCTTTAATGCCCTTAAGAATCTTATGAAATATTTTTATTTTTCTTTTTATTTTACAGATAAGATAACTGAATTTTAAAGGTTTCTTTAAAAAAGATTTTATTCATTTATTTTCAGAGATAGAAGGGAGGGAGAAAGAGAAGGAGAGAAACATAGATGTGAGAGAAACGTCAGTAGGTTGCCTCTCACCTGCCCACAGCTGGGTACCTGGCCTGCAACCCAGGCATGTGCCCTCAGCTGGGAATCAGACTGGGGACCTTTTGATTCTGAGGCTACTACTCAATCCACTGAACCACACCAACCAGGACTCAAAATGGTTTTTCAAAATTATCTATTTACTTTTAAGATTTTATTTATTTTTACAGAGAAGGGGAAGGAGGTAGAGAAACATTGATAGGTTGCCTCTCATATACACCCCTACTGGGGACTGAACCCACAACCCAGGCATATGCCCTGACCAGGAATTGAACTGGCAAACTTTCAACCTTTCGCTTTGTGGAATGACACTCAGCCAACTGAGCCACATCAGTCAGAGCTCAAAAGTCTTTTAAATTAATTGATTAAAATCATAAGACTAGTTACTTTGGTGCTTTGACAGATGTGACACCTACTAGGTATCTGGCTGTGATCAAAAAGATAATAATAAGTGCTGATGAAAATGTGGAGAGATTTGGACCTTTTTATGTTGCTGGTGGGAATATAAAATATTACAGCAGCTTTGGAAAGCAATTTGGTAGTTTTTGAAAAGGTTAAACATGGAGTTAGTTACCTTGTGGCTCAACAGTTCTACTCTTACTTATATATACACAAATGCTCATAGTAGCATTATTTATGGTAGCCAAAAAATGGAAACAACCCAAATCTCTATTAAATGATAATGGCCCTGGCTGGTGTGACTCAGTGGATTGAGCACTGGCCTGTGAACCAAAGGGTTGCCAGCTGGGCAACCCTTTGGTTCACAGCTAGGGCACATGCCTGGGTTGTGGGCCAGGTCCCCAGTAGGGGGCCTGGGAGAGGCAACCACACAGTGATGTTTCTTTCCCTCTTTCTCCCTTCCCCTCTAAAAATAAGTAAAATTAAAAAAAATAATGATAAATGGTAGTAAAATGTAAATAGTGTATTCATAGAATAGCCTATTATTCAGCAATAAAAAGAAATGAAGTATTGATACATGCTACAAAATGAATGAACCTTGAAAACATTTATGCTAAGTAAAAAAGGCCAAACACACATACTTAACCTGACAGGGGAGATACCATGATCAGGAAGGTGTTTTTTTTCTGGGTGAGGCTTATTCATTGCATTCCAAACGTGCTGACCCTTGTGATTTCCCCAAATGTGGGAAACTCAACTGCACAACATTTTAAAAATATTTTATTTATTTTTAGAGAGAGGGGGAGGGAAGAGAAATGGAAACATTTAAACATTTTATTTATTTATTTTTTGGGAGAGGGGAAGGAGGAGAGAAATATCACTGTGTGAAAGATAGATTGATAGGTTGCCTTTTGATTCATGGGCTGGCATGCAATGCACTGAGCTGTAATACATTCTTTTAAAATTGTAGTAGCCTTGATGTAGTGGTCAAAGCCATTGGTCTAGAAATTTTTTAAAGAACTCAAGATGTTTTTTCTACCAGGTTTGTTTTATACTGTGATCCTTAATTTTAATTTTTGCTCATTTCATTCATGAATCTAGGTTGGTTTATTTGGAGCACAGCTGACAAGAACCCTTATGACTGGTATAAAATATAGTTGGTTCATTGTTGCATCTGTAAGTTGAACAAGCGTGCTTTTGATTCCATTCCAATAAGGTGTTTTACCTTGAATATTCACAAGGGACAGGGCAGAGGTGGATACTGGAGGGTTCAGAAAGCTTTCAGCTCTTTGCTGAAGACTGACATAGTCACTGGCTTAGTTCAGACTTCATACTTTATAAACCAGTAAGTGATGTAGGCAGAGTGATCAAGGTTTAACAGTAGCTGAATCTACCACCCCTTACCAGGAAAGGAGGGTTGCTAAAAAGAATGCGTTGTGAGTTTTTTGGAGGGGTGTGGGGAGGATGTGGTTGAGAAGAGAGATTTAGAAATATATCTTTAAAGTGGTAAAAACCCAATGATTTGGGGGACTGCAGACTTGTCTAAATAAAAATGATCCCATACACTAAATTTTGAAAGCCTTTGAAAATTGTGCAAGATAGTGACCCCTTGGAAATAAGTATTGCTATTTTGTTTTAGAATGTTCTGAACCACAAACCAGGCTTAAGGTGTAACTTTACTTTTATAGCAGTTTGTCAGAATCAGGCAGTTTCCTTAATATAATTAAACCAAATAGACAAGTGACAAACGCTGACGAAGGTTTCACTTTTTTCCATCATCCATAGGGAGCCCTCACTCATTAGGAAATTAGAAAAGCAGCATTTTCCAGGGTCAGTTTGTACATTTTGGCTTTGGTTTTGGCATTGCTGCTTTGGGTATTATGGGATTAAAACTGAATTTGGAGAGTCTTGAGAAACAGTGGTACTGTGGATGGAGAATGGAAAGTGTTGCTAACATCAACATAGTAGCAACCCCTTATATGCCCAATCTCACTGCCTTCTGTTCCAAAATTATATTTTGGGAGCAGGGACCATTGGTGAGAGTGAATATTATGATGCCATTATGGAGAATTTTCAATTGAGAGTTTACTAGTATTAGAAGTCTTCATCATCACCAGTCTACCTGTTGACTAGTCCTATATTTAAATTGCGGGACATCAAAAACATTCTTTGACTCTGAAATGTCCTTCTTTCTTGGTCCTGAGAGGCTGATGCATGCTATCAGAAATTACTGTTTTTTTGTTTTCTTTGCTTGTTTTTAGTATGGCCTTTTAGCCCCAGGATATCTTGTGTGTAGAAAATTAGATATTGCATACATTACGAGGGATAATTTGGCTCCTCTTTGTTTTTAAAGAGCTGCTTACAAATCCATATGAAAAGATGGTAGCTCCTCTATACTGATTGAATTCTAGGAAAGCTTATAGCATCTGTCCTCATTAGCTGAGTGTGTTCTGTGTTGGTTGATGGAAAGAAAAAAGTGAGCCGTGGCTGGTGTGTCTCAGTGGATTGAGCGCCAGACTGCGAAGCAAAGGGTCACCAGTTCCATACCCAGTCAGAGCACATGCCTGGGTTGCAGGCCAGGTCCCTGGTAGGGGTCATGCGAGAGGCAACCACACATTGATGTTTCTGTCCCTCTCTTTCTCCCTCCCTTCCCCTCTGTCTAAAAGTAAATAAATAAAATCTTTAAAAAAACATAAAAAGAAAAAAGTGAAACAGGTTGATAGTCCACTCTTCATGGTAGATGTGCTTGGTTTGGGAAAGAGTACTGGGCATACTTGAAAAGGGAAGACATTTATATTCCTTGTTCCCTTACTCAGGTTTCTGCATGTTGAAGGTAACCGGTACGTTTTCTGGCTTGCTTGTAGTCCACTGCCCTGACATATTAGTTCTGTGACCTTGTAGTCTTCTTCGGAGTAGCACTTTATTTTTTATTTATTTTTAGAGAGAGAAGGAAGGGAAAGAAACATCAGTTGGCTGCCTCTCGCATGCTCAGGTCTCCTAACTGGAGACCTGGCCCACAACCCAGTCATGTACCCTGACCAGGAATCAAACCAGCAACCTTGCTGTTCATAGGCCAGCGTTCAATCCACTGATCCACACTGGCTAAGGCTCCTTCAGTGTAGCACTTTAAAGTTGGAAATGTGTAGAAATGTGAGACTTCTGTGGCAGGGCTAATGAGAGTTGTCTCCTAAGACTAGAAAGGAACTAAAGGAAATGTAAGTCCAGTATGAAAGAAAAGGGGAAAAAATCACAGTTGGAGACAGACAAAGGGGTAAGTGAAAGGCAAAAAATAAAATAGAGGATTTCGGTGTGTACCCACTTGAGAGTGCTCTCTGTGCTAGAGTGAAACCTGAGAGTTACTAAGAATAACTTCACATATTCAGGCAGTCACTTCTGGAGTGTGGGAGAGAGAACAGAATCCTGATTCAGATGCCGTGCTCCCTGCCCCGGATACAGAGCAGCACTATCCAGTTCACCTTATTCTTCAGATAGTTTTGATTCGTTGCTCACCTTCACTGGGAAGCTTTTGGAAGTCACAGAAGATTCTTGCAGCTCTTGGAAAAGATATTTTTATTAGATTGGATTGTAACTGAGAGGTACCCAGCTCCCAGAAGAGTAGGATCTAATCCATTTTCCCTAAGTAAGTGATTTTTTTTTAAAGTTCAGTTTTCAGCTTTGTTTGTTGACTGGCAAGATTTTTTTTATTCAAATGCAAGGAACAGGGTGTAAGTTAAAAATGAAGCCAGTGTTGCCTTTTCTTGGTTTACCTTGTGAATGACATTTGGGACCTTAGAACACACATCTCCCGGTTAGACTGTTGTGTCTTTCTTCCTGATATTTGTGATGATAGAGCCCTCTCTCCCTGGTCTCAGGGTAGGCAGAGGACATCTGACATAGCAGCTAAACTGAAGAAAGCTTGCTGCTTCAATTTTGACTATGGAAGACTATTTTTTCCACAGATTTTTGCAGCTCGAGTAGCAGCCCTTCTTTCCAGCCCATCAAAAGCCACGTAACCATTCCAACAGCCCATGTGATGCCTTCTACTTTGGGGACTTCTCCTGCTAAGCCAAATTCTACACCTGACAGACCCTCTTCCTCTAAAGTCCCTTTGTCAGGATTGGGTGAAAGTGTGGGGATGACAAGAAATGGAGACCTCGGTGCAATGAAACGTTCTCCAGGCCTATCTAGAGACTTCATGTATCTTTGTGGTGCTGCTGGAGAAAATGGAATTGAGCAGTCTTGGTTTCCAGCAGTGGGCCATGAAAGAGAAGAAGAGATGAGGAAGTTTGATATTCCCAATATGGAGTCTACCTTCAATCAGTCAGCAGTGATGGAGACACTTTATTCAGATCCTCGCTACAAAGCCCACTTCCACAACCTAAGAACCGACCCAAACAAGGAGTTATATAAAGTGTTGCCTGAGACCAGGAAGGCACCAGGCAGTGGGGTGGTGTGTGAGCGGAATGGACTGCACCCTAGCAGCAGCGGGTTGCTCCCTTTGGGTCTTCAGCCTGCTCCTGGGCTCTCCAAGCCTCTACCCTCTCAGGTGTGGCAGCCAAACTCTGACCCTTGGCATCCCTGTGAGCAGTCTTGTGAGCTCAGCACTTGTCGGCAGCATCTGGAGTTGATTCGTTTACAAATGGAGCAAATGCAGGTAAAGGCCCTTCTTTCCTTGGATTTTGCAGGTCCTGTGCAGATCTTTGAACTGTGTAAGTTTTGTCCTGTTTTGACTCTAAAGAAAACATTTGTAAGGGGAAAGATGTTTTTACGTAGGAAGTTAAGGCTTATAAATCCCATTGAATCTGTTGGTGGTCTAATTAAACACCAGGTGGGTTCTCCAAAATAGAAGGTTATAAGGAAAGACCCAAAAAAAGTCACCAGGCTAGGTACTTTTACATTCAAAATCTTACTGGATCCTTTTAGCACTCTGGTGTGGTATATGGAGAAATTTACCAGGTTCTTAGAATAAATCATTGTCCAGGGTCACAAAGCTGGTTCAGTGACAGAGCTAGGGTTTGAAAACTGCCTTTGAACTGCTATACGTTTCCCACTATACCACTCCTGTTTTTAAAAAAATAAAGTTCTGCTGCTGCTTAAGGGTGGGAAGGAGAGAAGCTGGACATACTCTCTTTTCCTGGTTGTTGAGGACATCTTATCTCTTGGTTTGCCTCTGGTGCCAGATAATGAAAGATAACTGACCTTTTCTTAGAAACTAGAGCCTTTCTGAGCACTGTCCAGTTGGCAGAAGTCTCCCTGGCAGGTTCTTTCCAGTCATGCATCAGAGCTAAAATTATTTCATAAACACTGGGCCTTCTTAGGCCAAGCCAGAGTGAGCCTTGATTACAGAGCCAGCCAGGTACTGCTCAGGTGTTTTCAGGTGCCTGTGGTTTAAGATCAAGCCCCTTCGGACCTGCTTGTCTTTCAGCTTCAGAATGGAACCACTTGCCACCATCCCACTGCTTTTGCTCCTTCACTGCCCACGTTAGAACCAGCACAGTGGGTCAGCATCTTGAACAGTAATGAACACCTTCTGAAGGAAAAGGAGCTCCTCATTGACAAGTAAGAGAGCAAAGGGTACCATAGGCCCAACTTCTGTTCTCCCAGCCCCTACTTAGAAGGCCTAACGAAGACTCCTGGAGAGTAGTACATCCTCCTCTGTTTGGGTGCACTCCTTGCTTCATGGTAGAGCTAGGTTGGTGAGCAGCCTAGTCCTGTATTTGACTAGTGTGTTAGACCAGTTGTGTATCTGCGTGGGCCCTGTGTGTGGAGGGAGCGGGGGTGGGGGTTAAAGGGGGCAGCTGGTTCTTTGCAGCTGATCTTGCCTCATTTCCCCCCAGTCAGCTATCTCATTTGTTCCTCCTCCAGCAAAAAAGTACTGCCCAGAACCCAAGGTTCTAGCTCATATAGTATGGATTGTACCAATCTAAGGAAAGTGGAGGCTCATAATTGCAAGTGGGTGAGTGTCAGACCCCGGACCTCATTCTACTGACTTTTGCAGGCAGAGGAAACACATCTCTCAGCTGGAGCAGAAAGTGCGAGAGAGTGAACTGCAAGTCCACAATGCCCTTTTGGGCCGCCCTGCCCCCTTTGGGGATTTCTGCTTGCTGAGGCTACAGGTAAGCATTGGCAGCAGCTATGTTGGCATTGTGCTTGTCATAATTCAGTGTCTTTGCTATGCTTGGCACTGCTAGGTGTCCAGGAGATAGAAAAGAAACCGAGTGATATAAGGTGTTTCTGCCCTCAAAGAGTAAGCATCCTAATTGTTGTAAAGCATCCCTCTCCTGCCTTTGTGGGGTCAGAAAAAACTTGAGGGTAGAATCAGGTGGCCATCCAGATGCTTTGGTGTCAGGACATTACTTGGGAGAAAAGGAGGGCAGAGGAAACTACATGGTAAGGTCCTAGAGTTGAGTGATGTTCTAAGAAGTTTTAATCTACTAGCCCTGGCCAAATGGAAGGAGAGTCAGGTGTAATGGGATATTTAGAGCCATTTTGATTTTTATCTTCCATGTCTAGGAGCAGCTGAAGGAAATCATTTTCTCACTAAGGTCAGTGGCTATAGAAAAAGCCTGCTTTGTTGACCAAGCTCTGTAATTTGGGCTTTTGAATGATGGATATAGACAGATTGTAGTACTGGCTTTGCCACCTAGTGGGCCTGTTAAGACTGTTGTATCTGATAGAATCAGATTGTTACAGTGAGAAAGGCCCTTAGATAAACTGTAGTTCAGTTCTCTAAAAATAAAACTTAGGCCAAGGAAGAAGAAAGAACTTCCCTAAGATCGTATAGAGAAAGAGTGGAGGAGAACCAGGCCTTCGGCCCAGGTCTTCTGATGTCTTGCCCTGTGTGCCTTCCTTTATACTACAACTCCTCAGGTACTGCTTTAAGGCAGTGGCTCTGAAATGGGAGCATGCATCAGAATCACCCAGAGGGCTTTTTAAAACACAGATTATTGAACTCTGGCCCAGTAGCTTAGTTGATTGGAGCATTGTTCTGATAGGCCAAAGTTGAAGGTTTGATTTCTGGCAGGACACATACAAGGGTCAACTAATGAATGCATAAATAAGTGGAACATCAAATTCATGTTTCTCTCTCTCTCCCTTCCACTCTCTTTAAAATCAATTAAATGTATATTGTTGAGACCGAACCCCAGAATTTTGGATTCAGTGGGCCTGGGAATTGGGTTTAAGGATGAGCAATTCTAGCAGATTCCCAGGTGTTACTGATGCTGTTAGTCTAGACCATCTTTTGAGAAGCACTACTTGAAGAAATTTTTAGAGAAAGATGATAGTTGACCTCAAAGTCTGCTGGGATAAGTAAAGGACATGGGACTGTAAGATTAAGGAATAGATATATTGAGGATCTTTCTGCAGGAATTGCAGCGAGAGAACACTTTCTTACGTGCACAGTTTGCACAGAAGACAGAAGCCTTGAACAAAGAAAAGATCGAGCTTGAAAGGAAACTCTCTGCCTCAGAGGTTGAAGTCCAGCTCATCAGAGAGTCGCTCAAAGTGGCGTTGCAGAAGCATTCAGAGGAGGGGAAGAAACAGGAAGAAAGGGTGAGCTAAGGAGCTAATAGCTCTCTTATTCACAAAAGAGTTGATAGCCCTCTCCACCAAGCTCTAAGCTGTTTCTGGCTCCCATTCTTGGAACCAGGAGGAGCCAGTTGAGTCAGACCCTGCATTGCCTTCTCATTCAGGACTGGTCTTCCAGAAATGGAACTCCTTTTGTTTCATCTTCACAAAAATATTGTATCACAGAAAAAAGCCCTCACTGCCCCAGGATGTGATGGGCCACCAACCAGCTGGCTTGGATGGAAAACCAACCTGAGCAGTCATACCAGATGGTATTGTTGCAAGATGTGTAAATCCTGTGGTAAATTCACACCATTCAGCCTGGTTTTTCCTCATTCTACTTAAAACGAAGGGAAGAATCCCACATGTGCAGTCAGTTTGGGAGTTCTGACATTTTTGCCATTGCAGTTAGATTTGCCTTTGGATGAGCTTGGTCATCACAGGAGTAATTGATTTAAAATCTTTTGGTTGTGTTCACAACTGGCTCTAATGCAGATGTTCTTTGGGGATGAGTTTAGTAATTTTAGCTTTGGACCACTTGCATCAAAATCAGCTAGAACAGTGCTTCTTAAATGTTAAACTTTAATGTGCTTAAGAATCACTTGGAACCTGGTTGGTGTGATTCAGTGGACTGAGTGCTGGCCTGCGTACCAAGAGGTCACCAGTTCGATTCCCAGTCAGAGCACAGACCTGGGTTGTGGGCCAGGTCCCCAAGTTGGAGGTGAGCAAGAGACAACGTATTTCTCGTATATTGATGTTTCTCTCCCTCTCCTTCCCCTCTGAAATCTTTTTTTAAAAAAGAAGAAGAATCACTTGGATTTAGAATAGGTGTAGAGTTGCATTAGGCATAGGGTTAGTTCTAGGCTTAAGTGCCACGTCCTCTTCCAGCCATGTTGTCTGACAAGGTCCAGGCATGGAGGACTCGAGTTCAAGGAGATCGTCTCCACGGAAGAGAATGTGGCATCCAAATTAGGTTAACAATTGACTGTTTTAATTATTTTATTTAGGTTAAGGTTAAGTATAGGTTTAGGTTTCACCTTAGGTTTTAGGTTGAGAATAGGTATAGAGCTAGGGTTACCTTGGGCTAGGTTTTGGGTTATGGTTGAGGTTAGGTATAGGTTGAAGTTATAGTTAGGGTTAGAGTAAGATTTAGGATGAAGGGTAGGGTTAGGGTTAGTAATGGGTAGAGTTAGGGTTAAGGTTGGGTTTTGGTTTCAGTTTAGGTGTAAGGCTAGTGTTAAGACTAGATTTAGGATTGAGGTTAGGTATATTGGTAGGGTTAGTGTTTGAGTTAGGTTAAGGATAAAGTTAGGTAGAGGTTTAGGGTTAGGATTTGGGTTAGGGTTAGAGAGGGGATTAAGTATAATGTTATTGTTAGGGTGAAAGTGAGTATAAGATTAGGTATAGAGTTACATTTTGAGTTAGAATTAGGGTAAATTTTGGTATACAGTTAGGGTCAAAGGAGGGTTAGATGTAATACAGAGTTGAGGATAGTATAGGGTTATGTTTCTGGTTAGAGTTAGTGGTAGAGAATTGAGTTAGGTCTACAGATAGTGTTAGGGTTAGTGTTGAGGATAGGTATAGGTTTGGATTAGGATTTTGGTTAGGGTTATAGAGAGGGTTTCACATAGGGGTTAGAATTAAGGTTAGGTTTAAGATTAGGCATATTGTTAGGATTAGGGCAAAAGGTATGGCATTACTGTTAGGGTTTGGTTTAGGGTTACGGCTAGTGTTGAGTTTAAGTATTATGTCAGCGTTAGCATTAGATTAGCATAGAGTTAGGGTTAGTGTTGAGGTTAGGCATTGGGTTAGGTTTTGTGTTTTAGGGTTGGGGTTCGAGTTAGGGGTAGTGTTAGAATTGGGGTTAGAGTTGGGGATAGGGTTGAGTTTTGCTATAAGGTTAGTTTTAGGGTTAGAGAGATGAGGTTAGGGCTTCACTGAGTGGTAGAAGTTAGATTAGTGTTTAGGTTGGGTTAGTATTAGGGTTATCAAGATGATTAGGTATAATTTAATGTTAGAGTTAGGGTTAGGTTTAGGTTGAGCATTGGTAGGTAAGGTATATGGTTAGGGTTAGGGTTAAGGTTAAATTTAGATTTTTGGTTAAGGTTAGGAAAAATAAAAAAAGGATTGCTTGGCCCTGGCTGGTGTCGCTCAGTGGTTGAGTGCCACCTGCCAATCAGAGGGTCGCCAGTTCAACTCCCAGTCTAGGGCACAAGCCTGGGTTGCAGGCCAGGTCCCCAGTAGGGGGCGCTCGAAAGGCAACCGCACATTGATGTTTTTCTTTCTCCCCCCCTTCCCCTCTGTCTAAAAATAAAGAAATAAAATCTTAAAAACAAACAAACAATTATTTGGAGGTCATGTTTAAAATGCAGATCCAGCTTCATTAATTCTGGGAGGAGACAGGACCTGAGAGCCTGCATTTCTAACAAGCTCCCAAGTGATGTTGGCACCATTGGTACAGCAAGGACTTTTTAAAAAAGAAACTTTTACCTGGCTGGTGTAGCTCAGCGGATTGAGCGCAGGCCTGTGAACAACTGTGGTTCAATTCCCAGTCAGGGCACATGCCTGGGTTGCAGGCCAACTTCCAGCAGGGGACTCACAAGAGGCAACCATACATTGATATTTCTCTCCTTCTCTCCTTCCCTTCCCCTCTAAGGATAAATAAATAAAATCTTAAGAAAAACTTTTAATGAAAAATAATGTAGATACATGTATCTAAGGTAAATCACCAAATATCAATATGTTTATAATAAAAGTCAGTAGTTCTGTTCCCAGATCATTCCACAAAGGTATTATTCATTGTCAGTTCTTTTCTTCCTCCTGATACATACTTCTGTATTTCTTTTTTACAAAATATTTATTTAGTTTTAGAGAGAGGAAGGGAGGGAGAGAGAGAGGGAGGGAAACATCAGTGTGTGGTTGCCTCCTGCACATCCCGCACTGGGGAACCTGGCCCACAGCCCAGGCTTGTGCCCCAACTGGGAATGGAACCAGGGACCTTTCAGTTTGCGGGATGATGTTCAACCCACTGAGCAACAGTAGTCGGGGCAAGTTAATAATTTATTTTCTTCCTGTCATTTTAGAGATGTTTTGGGAGGGAGAAACGATAAACAAATGTGGTCTGTCCATCACTTTTTAAAATTCAGAGTTGGTCATCAGCATTTTTAACAAACTTCCCAGGTGATTCTGATACATGTTAGAATGTGAGAATCACTGGTTCTGAACTTGAAGAATATAGATTGTATCTCAGGTAAAGCTTTACACTGATTTTCAGGTATCTCTTAGTACTGTCTTATCTTTGGATTACATTAGGCCTTTGCCTCCTCTTTGCCTTCAGTATATCTATCTTTTCTCTGCTTTCTCTTACTTCCTTGAGCTTCCTTTTTATAAATCAAAGAAAAAGCCACAATAGTGGAGAAAAAAGTCTGCATTTAACAAATCTCGATTGAGTAGGGCCTGCTTTACGTTGACCACTGACTGTGCCGTGTGTCAGGGATATGATAATGAGAAAAATGGGCCCAGTCCTTCCTGTCAAGAAGTTTACAGTCTCATTAACCCTTTCCGATGATTGCTTAGCTTTGTGTCATGTGTGGCATTTAGAAAAGAGTGCATTGCCTATTAACCAGAACACACCAGACTAGTTGAATGTCTACAAGGAAGTTGTATATACTTTGGCAATTCATTTCTGATGCAGAACACCCAGAGTTAGCATCAGATTCCACAGGTTTAAGGGCGTAGTCCCCAACAAGACTGCAATTATTTCAGATGCCAGCTGCAAGTTCTGGATTCTCCAGAACAATTCAGAATTTAGGAAGGTGCTATACTTAGGATTATAGTGTTTGGGGGCTTTTTTAATGCTTTTTTTAAGATTGTATTTTTTCCATTATCATTTAGTCCCCTTATAGCCACATTCCCCCTGTACCCACACACAGTCACCACACTGTTATCCATGTCCATGAGTCCTTTTCTGGGATTATGGTTTTATTATAAAGGATACAAATCAGGACCAGTTAAATGAAGACAAGGTCTGGGAAGGTGTTGAGAGGAGGGCTTCTGTGCTTTCTCCCTGTGGAATCAGTGTATGTCACCTTACTGGCACATCCTTTTCTTCACCAAACAGGAAGCTCACTGCGCTTCAGTGTCCAGAGTTTTTATTGGAGTTTTGTTGGGTGGGCTCTATGAGCTTAGTTCCTTTGGTCTTTCTAATGACTAGCCCCATGCTGAGTTATCTCATTAGCATAAGTGCATTCATGTTGGGCTTTGGCCCACTGTGAATAACAGTCACTCCTATTATTTGGCCAATTCCAAGAGTTTAGAAATTACCTCCCAGGAACCTGGGACAAAGACCAGACAAATTTTGGTCTTTGTCCCAGACAAAGACCATAATTTGTTCTGCAATGTGTATGTTCTAATCTCAAATGGGAAAATTTGATCAGCTTCCTGACTTTATTGCAGTAAAATAACATTTAGAGCTGAGAGGACAGAGGCAGTGGTCAGTTTGAAAAAAGTTGATGGCCCTAGAGGAGTCAACGGAGACAGGTTCTTTACATTTCTTTCCCTAGGTCAAAGGTCGTGATAAGCACATCAATAATTTGAAAAAGAAATGTCAGAAGGAATTAGAGCAGAATCGGGAGAAGCAGCAGCGTATTGAGACTTTGGAGCGCTACCTGGCTGACCTGCCTACCTTGGAAGACCATCAGAAGCAAAGTCAGCAGGTAGTAGCAATGTCTGGGCATATCTGGGGCCAGCAGGGAGTGGCCAAGCCAGGGGGACTTTCTCAGCCTCTGCTCTATGAAGTTACCCCTTGGTTTCCTAAAAGGAAAACCCCTCAGACCCCTAGATGTTGACACTGACATCTGTCAAATTTACAACTAGACTCTAAACTTTTTAGGTACCCAGACAGTCTTTTTGGTTTGTTGACCTAAGCCTGAGGTCTTGTCTCTCAGCTTAAGGATTCTGAATTGAAGAGCACAGAGCTGCAAGAGAGAGTGACTGAGCTGGAGAGTTTGCTGGAGGAAACCCAGGCAGCATGCAGAGAGAAGGAGGTTCAACTGGAAAGCCTGAGACAGAGAGAAGCAGACTGCTCCACTAGACATAGGTAAATATTCCTGTGGGGTTGCAGAAAGAAGTGAAGAACTGAGGTCTGGTCCAGGCTATCCCACTTACTACCTGTGTGACTACTCAAGTCACTTGTCTTCTCCAAGCTTCCTTTTCTTTGGATTGTGATTTACAGAAAAGCTGCCTGTGGGTAAGGAATATATCTTTTATATGGAGAGTGGGGGATGTAATGGTGCAGTGGGAGCTTGTCATTGTATCCCTTGAAAGGATACAACTCTCAGTGCCTGCCATAATAACACTGGAAAATAATCCTTGAATATTTGTGTTGAGTGAATGGAAGTACTTTATAAACTGGGAGATGAGTTGTCTGTATATTTGCAAAAGTAGGTCCTAGTGCTAAACTGGGGGCTATCCACGTTTTGAACCTTGTAAGATAAAGGCTACCAGCAGCATCTGTTTCTCCTCAGCCCTCAGAATTGCTCTCAATTGCTACAGCAGGTTCTGAGAGCGAAACAAGATTCCATAATGTGCTCTCAGGGTGTCTTGGGAGCCTCCTCCATATTAATAGCAGTTTTCTGAAAATGTGATAGCTGTGTTCAACAGCCTCTTGGACCAAATCCAGTTTCTAATGGATGGATTGGATTTCTCATCCCATATTCTACCCCAGTGACCCTGTTGTTTATCTTAGCTGCGATGAAAGTGAGTATAGGGGTCCATTGGAGGAGACCACTGGTTGGAGTCAGAAGTGAGGTTAGGGGACAAAGTTGCCTCTGCCCCAAACTATGTTTACCAAGAAAGAGATTGTTTTGTATTTCCCAAAATTCTAAAGTATACATGTATGGCTTTTATAATCCAAATACATGTCATAATGTTTGTTTTTGTATATCAAAGCAAAGAATAAAAAAGCTTTGGGCAGGTGGCCATTGTATAGATGTTGGCTTCTAGGGAAGGGAACTAATGCAGACTGAGCAGCTCTTTTGTGGCAGACCCTACATTACGACAGACTTAACATTGTCCTCAGCTGTGGCTCTGAAGGGCCTAAGTGCTTTGCCCCAAAACATACAGTAAGTAGATCAGGAGTCAGAGCTACTTCTGCCTGACTTCAGACTCCTTAAAGAGGCCACTGTCTTTCAGCCTGCAAGATAAGCAATGCGTTGAGGCCAGTGGAGAAAGTCCAGCTGAACAGGAAGAATGCCCAAAAGTGGAAATGGAGTCCTGCCAAAAGGAAAGTGCTTCCCTTCGGAAGGTGACTTGGGGTATTGAGGCTGTCACGAGGGGAAAGGCTGAGAGGAAAGAGAAAAGTTGTGTATTGGGAAGGAACCTGAATCTTGGGCCTCAGGTCACCTAGGGTCTGTTACCTAGAGCTTTGCCTCTTTTCCAAAAAGTCATTCCTACATAATAAGTTTGCATTTTAGATATTTATTCTTATGACAGGCAAGCAACGTAAAGGAAGGACATGCCTCTAAACATTCAGACTCGATGCTTCAAAATGGTACACTGAAGCTTGGTGCCTGCACTTCACTCATGGCTCAGGCCCCATGCAGATTCTCTCGTGCTGGGCAGAGATCCAACCACTGAGGTGGCCCTAATCCAGCAAGGAGGAAGGAGACTGGAGCCTGCTAGTGAGACTAATCACAGATCAGCAAAAAAGAAAACCCAGAAATAATTCAGAGAATACCTGAGGTCTTAAAGGACAGGAAACTGGGCCTGTTCAGTTTCTTTCCTTGAACATCAGTGTAACAAAAGCTATAACAACGATCACATCTGTGGATAGGGCAGGCTCTATTAAACTGTACTTGTAGTCGTGCATGCCCTTTACCAAAGA
This sequence comes from Sturnira hondurensis, assembly GCF_014824575.4. NCBI lineage: Eukaryota > Metazoa > Chordata > Mammalia > Chiroptera > Phyllostomidae > Sturnira > Sturnira hondurensis. The sequence continues at coordinate 1,079,589 of NW_028094186.1, read as the reverse complement.
ATCAGAATTACACTGACTGTATATAAAATTAATTGCACTGGCCTACAGTCATCTGGTGAGGGTATCTCCCCCACCCATTCCGACCCCCCAGTAGTGGTCATGAGTCCACACTACTTTTTTTTTTCCAGTAAATGAAGCACAGGAGTGTGAAACTGGTTATCCAGGACAGGGAATCTGAGTTACATATATTTCTGTAGATAGAGCTAACTTGTCTTCACCCTGGTCTCACCAGTAGGACTAGTAGACAAACCACAGGTCCCAGTGTAGCCTCTTGCCCTCTTGTCTTCTTCTGCAACATCAGCCTGTGCTTACGGCCTTCCTTGATAACTCTGCCTTTCAGATTGTGGAGAACCAACAGCAGAAGATGGATCACTTGCGTTCAAAAGTGCAGGTGAGGTGGAACCCTTGGGACATTGTAGGCAGGACTTAACGATGGAAGCTCTAGAATTTAGCCAGCAGTCTGTACTGTTCTCTGCTATGCAGTTTGCTCAGTGTTAGGCACACAACAAGAATGAGACCCAATCAGTGCTTTTAGCCTACAGTCTTGTTGGGAAGGGTTTTACACAGTGCTGTGAGAGCAATGTCCATGTTACATAGGGGAGCGTAGAAGAGTCAGTGGGAGAGGAGGAGGTCAAGAGTTGCTGGAGGTCATGATGACCCTTGAGGGAAGAGGAGGAGGAATTAGGCAGGCAGAGAAATGGAACTGGAAAGGATGGTATTGGAATTCCAGATGGAAGGAACAGCATGGGTAGGAACATGAAGGCACAAAACTGCAGTTTTGCAAATGGAGCTGCAAGGACTTTGATACTGTTGAATTAAGATGGTGAATGGAGAAGTAGGCTATGGGAGGAGTCTCCCATTAAGTTAGCTTTTATTCTCTAGGTAGGTGTTGGGAATTGACTACAGCATTTAATTGGGGTGTGGTGTGGTCAGGTTTGCAACTCAGGCTTCCGTATGGAAGAAGATTGGCTCTTGGAGTGGGGCAAGGCTGGAGGCCAGTGGACTGTTGTGAAAACCCTCATGGGACATGAAGAAGGAGCCTGACATCAGGCAGCACAGCAAGGAGATGTGAGGGGATGGGTTTAAGTGAGTTTTAGGGGGTGAAATTGAGAGGAATCAGTGACTGACAGAATTAGGGGGTTGAAGAATAAGGAAAAAAATCAAGGAGAACTGGTTTCTGTTTTGAGCCAGAGTGGGAGTGTCCTTTATACTTTATTTAAATCAGCTGTAAAATTGGGGGATATTGGGATGAATAGAATGAGAGGTGGAAGATGATAAATATAAATACCTCCTTCCCCAAACTACCCACACACACACATTAACTAGATTTGGTGCCTGTGGGAATGTTCTACTCCTCCTCATCTCTGTCAGATGCATTTAAAACATAGTATTGTCAAGGACTTGGGCTGTGAGCACCCTAAAGACTGGTATTGTTTTCAGTAGCCTCTGTAGCCCGTTATAGTAAGTGCTCAGTAAATATTGAACTCAACTGAATGGATTCCGTTCCCAGTCCTCAAGAAAGCTACGGTGTAGTGGAGGGGGAGGCATTGTGTGCACAGCCAGCAGATGCACTCATGAGCTCTGATGGGGGTATGAGTAGCAGGGTGAGGTTAGGATTAATTGCCTCTGATTTGCAGATTGAGGAATGTTCAGGTGGGCCTTGGAGGTTTCCTAGGTGATAGGCAGAGCAGAAGAGGAGTCTAGGCAAAGGGGAAGAGAAGTGAGCAACAGTCTTGGAGCTGGAACCTTTGACGATGAAGGCCAGCTAGTTATTCCATGTGGCTGGAGTGTAAATTGTGTGGAGGGTAAAAAGAGAGATGGCTGAAAAGTAGGTAAGGGCCTGACTGGCCTGGAACACCCTCCTGAGGACCTGGCTTCTTAATTTGTACAAGGTCACTGGCTGTAAAAGGGTTTTAGTCAGGGCTATTCTAAATAAACTCTTAGCAGCAGTGTTTGGGCAGGGTAGGGCTTTACTATATAGTCCAGGCCATGGCGACAGGCTCTGAACCAGACTAGTTACCCTGGTGTGTTCTCCCACCACTCCTTGCCATGGAATTTAGAGCCTACAGCAGCAAGTGGCTCAAGAAGAAGGAACAAGCCAAGCCCTGAGAGAGGAGGCCCAGCGGAGGGAGACAGCTCTGCAGCAGCTCCGCACAGCTGTGAAAGAGGTGAGCAGCACCAGCTGGGCTCCTTGGTACTCTTTCTCTGTGTGTGCTCTCTCCCCATCCCCACTCCCACATGAGCCGCCATGTTTGAAAGGTACCTGCTGAGGTTTTTTTGGTGGAGGAATAGGAAGGGACATTGCATCATCCTTTGTATTAAAGGTCCTAAACCTGGCTTAGAGTGGTTATGATGACCCACGAATGCTTTTTGTATGTGGGAAGTCATTCTCTCTCCCTTTGTCTTCCTGCAGCCACAAATTTGTGGGGTTGGGATGGTTCAAGAATACTGACCTTGGTGGTCAGTATTCTTGGTGGTCTTCATGGAGTAAACAGCTGTCACCAGGGGCAACCAAGTTCACTGGCCAAGTGCCTCTGGGGAGTCTCCCAGAGCAAGGATCGTCACATGTCCCAGTGTGGGTAAGGGCTGGGACCGGAGGAGGAAGTCTTTTCAGTGTCTTTAAAATAGGATAGAGGTAGGGAGGGAAGGAGAGTGGGTTAAGCTGTGCAGGGTAAGGGGGAAGAGACACAGGTGTATGTGAGTAACTGGTCTGTGTAGCGAAGCCCATCTCCACTTGAGCTAAGGTTCAGAAAGGAAGGCTACATTCCAGCACTGTCTGCTCCAGGTCCCCAGCTTCTCCCACCACCCACTCAGTGGCCACTAACTGTCATGTTGTCATTACTGCCCCTTTTATTCCTCTGATACACACTGATCAGACTGGCTGATGGCCACTTTTGTCAGGGTGGCAGGGAGAGATTGAAACCAGTGTCTCCTCAGATTTCACAGTTCACGTTAAGCCTTCTCTAATAGCCTGGCTAACAGAGTTGGCTGAGGGACTGGCTTCAGATAGAGTTCCGAGGGGTGGGAGTATCTTCTCTGGTTCCTGAACAGAAACCTGGAGGCTGATGACTCAGTCTGCTGGGGAGTGGTTTCCTCTCCAGTGTGGGAGCCCTGTGGACTAATCCTTCCTATAGGAGGAACTAGGCCTGATACTGGAAATGGGGTGTAAGGGGTGACATCACCTGACTGATAGCTTCCCCCTCACACACAAATACACATCTATTCACACAGGTACAGATGCGCTGTCTCTCCCAGGCCTGGGTTAATGTTCTTGCCTATTTATCCTCTCAGCTTTCAGCACAGAACCAGGACCTGATTGAAAAGAATCTGACACTTCAGGAATACCTGCACCAAGCTCAACCAGGGTCCCCATCGTCACCAGACACAGCCCAGCTGGCATTTGAGCTGCACCAGGAGTTGGCCAGTTGTCTTCAAGATCTGCAAGCTGTCTGTAGCATTGTGACCCAGAGGGCCCAGGGCCATGACCCCAATCTCTCCCTGCTCCTGGGCATTCATTGTGAGTCCTCAGGCCAGTCTGGGGCCCAGGAGAGTACCTTTCTCCTCTCACCCTCATCTGACTTCTCCATCCTTATGGCAATGTGTGAACAAGTCTCGGGGGGCCTGACTACTATCCTCTGAGAGTTGTGTATTTTGCAAAGTAGATGTTCTCTAAGTCTGTTTTGAAAAAGGCATGTTTTGGGGGTACCTGGGTGCAGGACAAGCAAAAAGTGGCCCTTGGGCAGCTAGTTTTCAGCCCACCATCCCCAGTTGCTATTTTAAAAATGCTGTGTCTCAAGACCATGGGCCTCCAGGTACAGCCTGGGCATACTGCCCCTCCACCTGAAAGTGTCCTTTGACTAACATTCTCTCAAAATGCTCTTTTCCCCAGCTGCACAGCACCCAGGGACTCCACTAGATTTACAGAAGCCGGATGTAATCAGGAGGAAACTAGAAGAGGTTCAACAGCTGCGCCATGACATCGAGGATTTAAGGACCACCATGTCAGATAGATATGCTCAGGACATGGGAGAAAACTGTGTCACGCAGTGAGGAATGCTGGGCGTGGGACAGGTTGTATTCCCCAAGGGAGGATCTGGTCTGCTGAGAGCACAGTCCAGCAGGCCCTGCCCTGACAGTCTCTTGCCTCCTGTGTGCTGCTATTCCCAGAGAAAGTGTGGAAGGGAGGTAAGAGCCTCCATCTGGGGCCGAGGGCTGCCTAGGGAACTGTGTCCGCTCTGTGACTTGCTGGCTTTGCCTTGTTGAATTGCATTTTTCCTATCATCCTGATTCACCCTTTGAGGGTGAGTTACTGATTAACTTTTGCAGGTCACCTGGTAAGTCTTCACAAACTATTTCAAGCCTCAGACTGACCTCAAAGACAAACAGGCTTCTCACCTCCCTTCTCCATCCTTTGGGGTGGATCTGCATTCATTCCCACTCCATACCTTGGTCCTGCTGATGCGCAGATTTTATTAGAGGGCCTTGAAAGGCTGAGTACCAGTAACATGCTCATTTGGGAATTCTCAGGCCTCATGAGTCAGCCTTCCTGGGAGTTGGGCTAGCTTCTGGGTTTGCTTAGGCCCAGTCCCACTGCTTCTTCCTCAGGGCTCTTGTCCTCACAGACACCTCAGGGTGATCTGTTCATTAGCAAAGTACCTACTAGAATTGGGGGCCTAGGGATTATAGGCTCCTTCGTCTGCGCCATTTTACAGGAGACCCCACTCCAGCTGCCCTGAGGCCTTGGAGCCCTGGCCATATGTTAAATGTAGCCCCCTTCTCCTTTATTCTCAGGCCGTCCAGGTAGCCCCCTTCTTGGGCTTTCAGTGCAAGCTCCTCTGTGGTTCTGGGTTTAGGCAGGATTTTCCCCCAGGATGCCCCAGGTCAACTGTCAAGCTGCTTACCCCCTCACCCTGGGGCAGGGCCCCTGCCCAGACCTGATTTGTGCCTTTTGTGTCGGGTGGGTGGGGTTCCCTTTCCAGGCTCTGGGCCCCTTAAGAGTTCAGAGTGCCTAGTACAGGTTTTAAGGTACACTTCAATGTTTTCTGGGGTGGTGGTGGTGGTGTTTCTCTAGGGCCTTTGGACCCTCTGCTTTCTGTTTTCTGTTGCCTCCTGTTGAGGGAGCATCTCACGGATGTTTGTATCTGGTTGCTGGGCTGGCCCCAGGCCTCCTCTAGAGCTGGAGCCAGGCCAGGCGGAAGCCATGTGTAGGCATGGGGAGCACTGAGCAGTTCAGGAGCCACCGTGAAATTCTTGCTGAGCTTTGAGCTGTCAGGGAAACAGCCTAGACCTCACTGCTGGGCCTGAATGAGACCCGTTAAGTGTTTTTACAGATTGTGTTTTATTTATGCAGTGACTTATTCCTTCCATTCAGAGCTGTCCCACCCAGCCATCCCCTCAGCCTCTGGGCTCCTGCCTCCTGAAAACAGAACTGCCTGGTTGGTCTCTCCACCCTGTATTGGGAGCTCAGCCACCATGCTCACGGGTATTTTTCCTCATAAAGTTTATAAGCAGTTATTTATATGAACTCTTATTATGTCAACTGGTTTGTATTGCCTATTTTTATTACAAAATAAAAATTTAACAGAGTCCTCAGTTTTCTATTGCCTTCCATCACCGCTATCCCCTACTCCACCCCTTATTTTGGCTTGTTGAAGCCAAAGCCTGGGAGTTTAGCCAAGTTCCTCAGACAACAGCAAGGAGGACCTTTGGCAGGACCAGCCTCGTGTCTGTGTCTCTACTTCTCTATTGTTGTGCGAGGAAAATCTGGTCTATTCCCATAAAACTGTCTGTTAGGGCAGAGCTGCTCTGCGTCACAGAAAAGTTGCCTTTAGAGTTTCAGTAATGTGTGAAGAGGAAGTCGGCTACCTCTGAGTTGCTGCAAGGAAGTGGCTTCCCCTGGAGCAGGCAGGGCGCTGTTTGCCTCAAAGAGTCGGGGCCATGTTCCTGGGGCACTCTTCAAACCCCAGGGGGGCTTCTGGAGGGGTGTCATGTCCAACCCCAGACAGACAGCAGTCTCCAAAACTGGGCTGGTTGCTACACTCTGCTCCCTTTGAACCCCCTGAATTTGTGCTGGGAGTAGGAGTGATTTCAGAGTGCCATCTGTGAACTGGAGTTGGGGCTGGTCTAGGGACACCCCACCCAAGACCAGCTGTGGATCTGTAACAAGGAGTCTGACGCCTCTGCCTCCACCCTTTCCAGAGCCAGCAGCCTCTTCTTACCTTGGCCTCCATCTGGCTCCTTGAGGGTGTGGCCCTGTTTCCTGCCACCACCCTTGCTTAAGTTTGCAAGAGTGGAGAGGGACATTGGGAATTTCTCAAGCAGGGGTTGTCTCTGCCTTGGTGTGCCTATCCAGAGGGTTAGCCATTTGTGGGTGTCCCCTGGGGGACTGTGGAGAAGGGTCCCCTGGAGCTAGATTATCTGACAACCCCCTTCAAAATTCAAAGACGGGAGCTGAGCTCCGCGGCGCTGCCGTGGCACTAAGGGTGGGCGGCTGGGCACAACAAATCCGGGCGAAACTGTGGAGGTGGCCGTTGCCAAACTCTGCCCTCCTGGCTTTTCTAGCCCTCGGGTCCCACCCCAGTCTCACACCGGACCCAGATGAGAGAAGGGTGAAAGCCGGGGCCCTGGCGGGGATGGAGGGGACCTGCGTGCGAGGGGCGGGTAGCACAAGCCCGGCCCCGGCCCCGCCCCTGCCCGCGCTGCCCATTGGTCCTGAGAGCGGTGACTCGTGGGCTGAGCAGGAAGGAAACCGCTCCCCGAGTGAGCGGCGGCGTCGTCTCCAGGCCGTGCAGCTGCTGCTACCGCCGCTCGTCCGCCAGCCGCTCATCCGCCAGTCGTTTCACCGGCAGCATGAGTGGACTGCGTGTCTACAGCACGTCGGTCACCGGGTCCCGCGAAGTGAGTGCGTGCCTGGGGCCCACGCTGGGGAGAAAGCGAGGGCACCCGGATCCGCCCCCAGGGTGAGGGCGGGCCGGGGGCTGGGAGGCTCGGCCTCCGGGTTTGGGTCCCATCCTGAACGCCTTCATTGGGTATCCTGGGGCCTCTGCAGCCCCAGCAGGAACTGCCCACCTCCAACCAGTGTCACTCAGACACTCATTCCCTGCACCCCCCCTACCAGGATGCCCCACACTGCTTCCTTATCTTGCCCTTCCTCTTCTCCACCGCGTGTACCTGGGATGGGATGGCCCCCTACCAGCCTGTACTCGGGCCTGCCCTGGTTGCCATGGATCTACCTACTCTGAACTTCACCCCACTTCCCTTTACTCTGACTTACCTCCCCTTGGTCAGTGGTCCCTCTCATTCCACAGCCCTGAAAGCCTGACTCATCCTTAAAAGTCCCAGTAGCAAGAACCCTCCCCCACAGTGCAGAGGGAGAAGTGGGGGAACAAAAGCTCCTGGTCACAGTCCCTGTTTTCCCAGGGTTTCCCCTCTAAGCCCTCCAGCCTGCTCCCCGAACCCTGCCTTCCTCCTGCCCCCAGATCAAATCCCAGCAGAGTGAGGTGACCCGAATCCTAGATGGAAAGCGCATCCAGTACCAGCTAGTGGACATCTCCCAGGACAACGCCCTGCGGGATGAGATGCGAGCCTTGGCGGGCAATCCCAAGGCCACCCCACCCCAGATTGTCAACGGAGACCAATACTGTGGGGTACGAGCCTGGGAGTTGGGGTGGGGGGGGTGTGGTAGTCTGACTTCCATTCAGGCGAAGTCAGACCTGAGACAGTGCACCATCACTCAGGTGAGCCCCTCTCTCATCCCCTCCCCCAGGACTATGAGCTCTTTGTGGAGGCTGTGGAACAAAACACGCTGCAGGAGTTCCTGAAACTGGCCTGAGCCAAGCCCCAGCTGGCCAACTACTCCGTCACCACATCCCTCCAGCCCCCAGCCATTGTGGGCCATGAAGGACCTTGTGACCAACCCCTTTATTCCTAACCTTCTGACCTTGGAGCCCTGCTCTCCAACTGAAGCCTAGCCTCCTATTCCCTCTCCTCGATTCAGAGGCAACATTCCTTACCCAGTAGTCTCAGAAATTATCTTAAACAACAGCCCAACTGCCGGCTGTCTCAGCCTGGCCCTGGGGCTGCCACCCTGCCTGGCACTGGCTGATGGGCACCTTTGTTGGTTCCATTAGCCAGGGCCCTGCCAAAGGCCCCGCAGTCCCCAACCTGGGAGCACCCTACAGATGATTAAATGTCCCATTCCATTGGCGCCTTGTCTGTCTGGTGTTGCCTAGACATCCTGAGTTCCTGCGCTGAGCAAGGCTGGTAGATGTAAGTCTGCTGAGGCTGTGCTCCTGTGGGGAGGTCGGTTGAGCTGTCCCCTGTGTGGCACTTGTGTGAGATAGTGCATGTGTTTGGATATATGTCCAGCACACATCTGTGTGGACCAGTGGTTTCTGCAGTGTGGGTAGGTGTCCTTCCAGTTCTCGTGCATGTGATGATACATCTGTGCCTTGGCGTGTACTGTACATTTGCATGTCTGTCAGTAATGTGGCTGGGCCATGTGGCTGCCTGCCTGTGTTCCAGCAGATTGGCTAAGTGTGGGCGTGTCATGGGAATCGGTACACAGCCGAAGTTCTGCCAGTTTGGGGACAGTGGCTTTGTGCACAGTGTCAAGGAAGCTTTCCACATATTTATGGTTCTGTGCATATCTGTGCACAGGGATCTGCTAGCTACACACTTGCCCATGAGGCTCTGCCGCCCCAGCTGAGCCAGTGCTGGAGCCAGCCTTCCCTACGCAGGAGCGGCTTAACCCTTCTGTGGAGAAAGAGGAACCTGGAGACAAAGCCCCACGCCTAGGCCTGCCAGCTGGGGCTCGAGTTACAGAGGGCGGGTCAGCACCGCCCCCTCCCCGGCCCAGCTGGGCCCCAGCCTTCCTTGGAGCCCAGCTGGGCTGCCCCACAGAGGAGCCTCTCTGAGCAGCAGCTGGTTAGGGGCGGGTGCTTTATTGGGATTGGTGGCCGGGTTGAAGTCAGGGGGCAGGTGGCAGAGCCCGGCGCGCACGCAGTAGCAGAACTGCATTGGGCACCAGTCCTGCGGCCTGCAGCGTGAGCGAGTCATCGTCATAGACTGTGGGCGGGAACGTACAGAAGATCTCAAAGGTGTTTGCATCCGTGGCCCTGAGGACCCAGCAGAATGGATCAGCCGGGGTCTTGGGACCAGACCCCCACTGCAGCTGCCAGCCCGGCCTCACACCCACCTGGCCTGTGCGAGCAGATCACGCACATCGCCGACAGTGTCCTCAGGCCGCATCAGCAGCAGGAAGGCCTGCTCACCATCCTCAGACTTGATGCGCAGCATAGAGAGCCGGGGAGCAGGCGACTCTGGTGACTCCTGGATCCTGTGGGCCCAGAGGTGGTCGGTGCCCCCAAGGTCCAGCCCCCAGGTCCTCACCTCCGCTCTGCCCTCACCTCTTGTTCTCTGCAGCCAGGGCAGGTGTCTCCACCACTATCTCCTGGACCGGGACAGGCCATGGGCAGCAGCTCTGGAAAGCATCAATGGACTGTGGACAGAGTGCTGAACTCTGCTAGTCATGTCCCAAACCCAGCCCTTAGTGAGGGCTTGTTCATGACCAGGGATTGCCAAAACCAATGAGTCTAAGGAGGAGGTGGGGGTGTTCTGTGCGAAGGAGTTTCAAGGAAATGGAAGGGAAGCTTTGAGGTTCCAAAGTCTAGTGGGGGAAAGAGAACCCCGCACGGATGATGACCAGGCGGGATGCCTGGCCCAGCGGGGGTCAGGGAAGACCTCCCTAGGGAAATGACACCTGAGTGGTGACTGGAGGAAGAGGAAGAGTCCTTAAAAATGGAATGGGGGCAAGGATACTCCCGGCAGCATGGGCAAAGGTCCCCAGGTCAGAGAGGAGGTGATACATCTGGGAAAGTGTCAGCAGTTTGTGGGACAAGTTGGGAATCAAGTTGGACTGGAAGAAAGAAAAGGTTGGGGGCGGTGGCTGGGGTCAAGAGCTTGGCTTTACCAAGAACCTCTACTAGAAGGTTTCAACCAGAAAGAGCCAAGACCCAATTTACAATTTTAAAAGTGGAGGCTGGCCTCCTAGTGCTCCCCACAAGCCATGTTCTTACACTGACTACAGAACGAAGAGGCAGAGTGAAGGCACCCAGGGAACGCCTCAGCTCAGGCCCTTTGCCTGGTCTGTATTGTGAATGGGGGATATGGAAAAAAAATAAAAATAAGAGCAGAGGCTTCTTAGGGGAGGGTTGTTGGCAGGGCCGCTGCAGTTTTCTGGGAGAGACATCCTGGAGCCTAGACTAGGATGGTGGGAATGTAGAGAAGGCATAGACTCAGATGCTCTGGATATCGACAGGCCAGACAGGACTTGGCCGTGTGGGACGAAGCGGGTAGAGTGCTGGAAAAGTGAGGCTTGGTACCTTTAACAAGTAGAGACATGGGAGGAGTGAGGAACGGATGACGAGTTCTGTGAGGGCCAGGAAGTGATCTCCAGAACCAAACTGGATTTTTGGTCTGGACTTTGAGGGGGTGGCCTGGGCCTTGGGCCCACTTCTGGCCTAAAAAGATCTGGACTTCCCCTCTTACAGCCACACCCTGGCCAACCCAGCTGCTCTCTGGGTCCCAGCCCAGAGCCCTCGACAGCTCCAGTTTCCAGGAGACAGTAGGACAGCTCCATGACACCCATCTGTCCATGCAGGCCCTCCTCAGGCACCCCCAAGTCAGCCTCCACTCAAACTACTGCTCTGGTAGGCTGGGCCAGGGTTGATAGTAAAGCCCCCAAGAAGACTGGGGGAGCCAGGACTGGCCTCACCTGCAGGGTGTCCCGGATAGGGCCCCGGATGTCAATCACCTCGCCTTGACGGATCACAAATTTGGGGAGCCTGTTCAGAAACTTCTCTGCAGTCATCTTGGAGCCTGCGGGGAGGGCATCGAGATGCTTGGGTGGGGAGGGTGGGTATCTGTGAGTGATGGTGGAGGAGGCCACCTGGAGCTTGTCCTGTACAGCATCCCCGCCACCTGGCTCAGCCTCATGGCCGAGCTCACCTGGGTGCTCCACTGTGACTGAGGGCTTTCGAATCCTCTGCCAGCCCACCACTCGGCCCTCGCCTGGAAATGGGTCCAGCCTATTCTCTGGGTAGACCTGGTTGCGCAGGTCACTCACCTGGCAAGAAGGGAGACAGCGGTGGGCCCGGCTCTTCAGCCCTGGCTCCACCCCCACCCCTACTTGCCCAAGCCTCAGGAATGGACCCACGGGACAGTCTGATGCAATTCCCTCTACAGGTGATGAAACTGGGGCCCTGGGACAGAGCAAGAGAAGAGCTGTAGTTTGTACTATTGCACACGTGGGCCCTGCTCATCCTGCAAGCAGCCCTCACTGAAGCCACAGTTCTGAGGTCCTCCACAGAGAGCCCCTTTCAGGAGCCCACAGGGAAGACAGCGATGAGGGTACTCAGAGAGGACAAAGCCCTAGTGTGGGCTGCAGTGCGGACCCCACCATTCTACATGTCACCACCTCACTTGTCCCCATCAAGACACCTCCTGGACCCCTGTCTTGGCATGGGCCCCCATTCATGACTCAAGCTGTGAGTGGCACACGCCTTCATTGTGGAACTAACACCCCCCCCACACACTGTCTCCTGTGCTCCCATCACAGCACCCTTCATCCTACACACCCACAGGGGACCAGCCCCANTCTGCCCCCCCCCCCCCCCCCACTATGGCACTACCTTCCAGCCCAACCAGATGGCTCCAGGAGCCTTTAGGGGAAGCCAGGTCACCTTTGTAGACTCCTCAGGGACCCCAGGCAGTCAAGTTGTCTCAAATGCTGGAGGAGGGGCAGTGATCCCACATCTGAGGGCTGTGCCTTCAGGGTGTCAGCAGGGGGCGCTGCCTGCTGCTTAGTCACGGGCTGTCTGGGCGATGGCAGCCACCCCCTCCCTTCCCAGCCATACTTCAGGCTCACCCTTCTCTTCAAGGTCATCAGACTGAGGTCCCCTGGGGTGGGGCACTTGCTTCAAGCCTCAGATTGAGTAATGCCTGAAGAAGCTGTCCCCACCACCTTGCAAAATCCCCACACAGGGAGTCCTGACTGGTTTGAGGCGCAGCTCATCACCTTAAAAGGGCCCCCATCAGGGTACAGGCGCTGGAGCTCTGAGGGGAAGAAGCCATCCAATATGTCTCGGAGGCAGCGCTGCAGGAGGGAGAAGAAGGGTAACGACTGGCCAGGCCTATGTGGTGACCCCCACCCTACTTCCTGTCTGGATGGCAGGCCGTGGGCCTCAGGCTTACCCAGTGTGTCAGTCTCTGGCCCAGGACCTGACAGTGGTGGAAGTGGGGGGCTCTGCAATCCTGCATGGGTCTGAGTGCCCATAGCAGGTAGACTGGTCCCCGCCACCTCCAATTAATGATGAACAGAGTGGGGAGCACCTCAGGCCTGTCTTCCCTCTCCCCCACTCCTACCTGTGTGGCAGGATCATGGAACGGCCGGAAGGGCCCATCAAACATCATGATGCCATTCCGGTACAGCTTCAGTGGGATGGGCTCAAGGACACAGAGCTGCGCTCCACTGGGCATTGGCGTCCCTTGGGTACCATCGTCTACCACCAGCTCACTGAGGTCCTTCAGGCTAGCCAGCAGCCTATCAAAGTCCACCTCAGGGGGCACCAGTGAGTCCCCTGGTAAAGAAGACAGACACCCATGAGCCTCTCTTCTTGACTGCAGTGTGTCCTAGCAGCCCTGGCTTCCATGTACCCCCCTTGATGGGCAGTGGCTTTGGCATCTCTTCAAGTGGCCACCTGAGGAGGAGGAAGGACAACTAACACTAGATGATAATAATAGCCATCTTTTATTGAGGGTAACTGTGTGCTAGGGGGGAAATATCTATTAACCTAGTCTCTCTTCATCCCAACCCTATGCCGTGGGGCTATAATCAGTCCCATTTTTCAGATGAGGAAACTGATTAGGGAAGATTAATGGTATGCCTAGGGATTCACAGAATAAGTGGCAAGAGCAGGATCTGATTGGTCTGTGTCCGGTGCTGGGTTAGCTGCTGGATTCCAAAAAGATGACCATGTAAGGGCCAGTAGGAACAAGCACTCTGTCTGTTACTTATTGTTCCCAACTCTACCTGGCAAAAGACAGGCCTCGGGCCAACCCAGAGGCTATGAGGTGGGGATTACTGACTTCCATTTTACACACAAGGAAACAGGCCCACAGGGATGAAAAATGACTTGCCCCAGGCCCCCTGGCAAGTCAGAGGAGGGGCTGACTCTAGAGTCTGTTTCTCCCACCCGTCTGCATTATCAGGAGGAAGAGGTTGGACTAAGGACACAGGGCTACTAAGGAGGATGTCGGGACAGCTGCTGAACAGAACAGATGTGGGGCAGATCTTCGGTTGTGCAACTATTTCTGGGTCACAGACCCCTCTGAGAAGCTGACAGACGCTCTGGCCTTCAAATCTGAAAAAATGTGCTGCACGTACAGCTGTGGGTCAGCCTCGGGCGGTGCAGATGGGGTGGCGAGACAGCCACGACAGATGCCAGGGCAGAAAGCTGGTGGGGGGCTGGTGGGGGACAGGCCAGGGAGCCGGTCTCAGTCCTCAAAGGGACCTGGCTTCCAAGGAAGTCATCTGTTAGGGTGTAATCCCCACCAAACACCAGAGGCTTTCTGGGCCTTCCTGGAAGATGTTTGTCACCAGGACAGACAGTTTGCCCCAGGATGTGGGTCAGGGCTCCGGGGACCTAATTCCTTTCCCCACAATGGTTACAGTGGCTGTACCTGGGGGAAGTACAGATGGGGGTGGCCATTTCCTGTTGCCTTTGTACTGTTGAAACAGTCTACTCCAGCGGTCCTTCCCTTTCCCCTACAATTTCCACTGCTCTAGGGGCCGCCCCTGCCCCATCTCCTCCTGGAGTCCCTGAGATTCCCAAGATAAACAGAACACAGCATGCCCGGTATGAGTCAGAACAATGTCAAGACACTATTTTCCTTTAACAACTATGTTCAGAACACATGGCTTAACCTAAAAATAACAACAGAAAAGCCCACCTTCAACATCTGCCCTGGTCCCTACATTCCTACTGATGAGGAAAGTGAGGCCTAGAAAGGTGAGAGCAAGACGACTTGGTCCAAGCAGACCCCACCAAGCAGAGCCAGAAAAACCACTCCACAGGCTGACCGCTGCCACAGCTGCTTCCCCGAGCCAGGGCTTTTTGTGGGAGCTCACGGGACATGGGGTGGTCGCCAGAGGAAGGGGCAGGCGGAAGCCCAGGGAAGGATGGCAAGAAGAAATGAAAGGGAAAAGAAGTTTGCTGAGAAAATCAGCCCAAAGGCCCTTGGCAAGTGAGGTAGTGCATGGCAAAGTGAAGTCAGTCAGGGTGGGCTGGCAGGCTGCAGCACAGCTAGGGTGAGGCAGGGAGCCCCTGAGAAGAACCTGTAGCTCTGGGCAAAGCAGGGCTGGAAAAAAAAACAAGGCAGGAAGAGCTTGGCATGACTACCAGCCTGCAGGGAGTGCTCAACAGAACAGTGCAGCTGGGCCCCCCTGGGGTAAATAACGCAGGGCCGAGCTCAGGTGAGGCATGCCCTCTGAGCTGCAGCTTTCCTTTCCGTGGAATGGGCAGCTAACAGGAACCGGCATCCGCCCACTGCGGATGACTCAGTGTTGACTTCATCTGCAGCTCCCTGAATGGCGCGGTCTCGCCCATTTTACAGATGGGATATCGGGCCTTGGAAGGCAACATGCCCCAGGCCTGGAGCTGGCTGGATCCTGGTGACTCTAAGCTTCTGTTCTTTTTTTTTTTTTTTTAAGATTTTATTTGTTTATTTATTTTTAGACAGAGGGGAAGGGAGGGAGAAAGAGAGGGAGAGAAACATCAATGTGTGGTTGCCTCTCACATGCCCCTCACTGGGGACCTGACTCATAACCCAGGCAGGTGCCCAGACTGGGAATCAACCAGTGACCCTCTGGTTCACAGGCCGGCACTAAGTCCCCTGAACCGCACCAGCCAGGACTAAGCTTCTGTTCCCAGGGTGCACACAGGCTGCGTCTCAGTGTTGGTTCTTCAGATAATGCTCATTGGCACTCCTCTCCAAGGAGAGATGCAGCGCAGCAAGGTCTTCTCTGAGGCCTCATTCAACTTGGAGGGCCCATGGCTTTATTAAAAATAGTAGTAGGCAGGCATGGAGATCAAGTCTAAACTCCTCGGCCCAACTTTGGAGTCCCTCAGAGCCTGGGCTCCCCAGCCTCCCCTCAGTACGGTCCCCCTTCACACCCTGGAGACACAGTGCCAAGGCTACTGCTTCCGAACTGTGTGATCCTGGGCAAGTGGGCTGACCTCTCTGGGGTTCGGCTTCCTCTTCTATAAAATCAGACCAGTAACAGTCCCCACGTCACAGCGCTGCTATGAGGAAGTGCCTGGCCACTAAGGTGCTGTCACTAACCCCCATCCNTTTTTTTTTTTTTTTTAAGATTTTATTTGTTTATTTATTTTTAGACAGAGGGGAAGGGAGGGAGAAAGAGAGGGAGAGAAACATCAATGTGTGGTTGCCTCTCACATGCCCCTCACTGGGGACCTGACTCATAACCCAGGCAGGTGCCCAGACTGGGAATCAACCAGTGACCCTCTGGTTCACAGGCCGGCACTAAGTCCCCTGAACCGCACCAGCCAGGGCTAAGCTTCTGTTCCCAGGGTGCACACAGGCTGCGTCTCAGTGTTGGTTCTTCAGATAATGCTCATTGGCACTCCTCTCCAAGGAGAGATGCAGCGCAGCAAGGTCTTCTCTGAGGCCTCATTCAACTTGGAGGGCCCATGGCTTTATTAAAAATAGTAGTAGGCAGGCATGGAGATCAAGTCTAAACTCCTCGGCCCAACTTTGGAGTCCCTCAGAGCCTGGGCTCCCCAGCCTCCCCTCAGTACGGTCCCCCTTCACACCCTGGAGACGCAGCGCCAAGGCTACTGCTTCAGAACTGTGTGATCCTGGGCAAGTGGGCTGACCTCTCTGGGGTTCGGCTTCCTCTTCTATAAAATCAGACCAGTAACAGTCCCCACGTCACAGGGCTGCTATGAGGAAGTGCCTGGCCACTAAGGTGCTGTCACTAACCCCCATCCTCTTGCTCATTGCTGGGCTCAGGATGTCTTTTCACCATCTACCCAGAGGGGCCTTGCTAAAACCTCACCCCCTGAGGCTGGGCCCCTGTTCTTCCTGGGTTTCTGGAGCCCTTGAGCCACTTCCTTGGTCCCTTGTCAACAGGCTGTTGTCATTTTGTTTGACTTTCCAACCACACCAAACCCTTCTTGAACCCAGGCTAGAGCATCTAACCGCAGGCCTGGCCAGGAGTGGCTACTCAAGAAGGCTGAATTGGATACCTCCCTCTATCCTGCTATCCAGCAAATATGTCTGGAGCACCCATGCTCTGCTAGGCCCAGAGAACCATGGCCATGCCCATACCCAGAGTCCTGTCCTCTTTGGGCTCATACTTGAGTGAAGGAGATAGGGTGAAAAACAGTGACCATGGCATACAGTAGGTGCCACTGTGGGGGATGTGGCGCCCCTGCCCCACCATCACTATCAGCCAGAGAGTGGCAGGCCTGCACCAGGACGGTTCCTCGCACCTTCGCTGGGAGCACCATCTCCACTGTGAAATGTCAAGGTAGTGCCCAAGACACCCCAGCATGGCCTGGCCCCACCACCTCAAGCAAAGTCTGTTGAACAGGAAGTGGACCCATTATTTCCCCAAACCTGCCAGTCACAGCCTGCTCTGGGGACTTCACCTACATTCACTCTGCTCTGCCAGGGCCACAAGCAAACCTGCGGCCCCTACTGTCGAGCATCGCTGCCGGCTTGCCCCAGTGTGCTCTGATCACCCAGGCCTGGGTGCCTGGGTGCCACCCGCCAATCACGTGTATGTGCACTGGCCCTGGCCTACACTCCCTCCACACTGTGCTGGGTACTCCGGGACATCCCAGGGCTACACAACAATGGCTCGTGGCCATTGAAGCATCGACCTGCAAGAACACGCCCCATGCACTATGGTATTTGCTGCTCTTGGCAGCCTGAGGGGTCAGTCATTTCAGAGAGGAGGACTCCGATGCACAGGCCCTTTCCATGTGCGGAGGTGGTGGTGTAGGTGGCACACACCTGGCCCAGAGCAGGCGCTCCATGAGCGCTGGCTCCATGGCTTCTGCTGAAGCCAGTCAGGTTCTAGCTGAGCTTCAAAAGAGGGGAGAAATGGGGGGAAGGCACTTTAGGGGACATAGCACTGGCCTGAGCGGGGGCGAGTGACGGAAGAGCCGGCCTGCTTGGGGTCTAGGTCAGGCCATTTCCAGGGACTAGAGAGCAGCCTAAGGACAAGTGGAGCTGCTGCAGCCTATGGAGTGAGCACGGCTTATTGTGCAGGGAAGGGAGGCGGTTCCCACCCAATCATAGCAGCCCAGGGCTTGGGGAGAAGGGTGATAGCGGGGAGGTGGTGACTGGCAGGGTAAGCGGGACATGTAGGAGGGCAGGACCTTAATGACAGGGAAAGTGAGGAGTTCAGAAGGGGACAGGGAAGTAGTGAGGAACTCAGCCCTGAGGCTCAATACCTGTTGTGACCAGAACAGGACTGTCCCCTTTGTGTCTCCGAATACCCTGAAGCACCTGGCACCCATCCCACCTGAGTTCTCAATATACTGGTGGGAAGGGGTGAATCATCCGGCCTGAGGCCAGGCCCTTGAAAGGTTCCCCCGTCCTCCTGGGTCCTCTTCCCTAAGGCAGGACTCCAAGCTCTGGAACGTTTAATCAGCCCCAGCACAGATGCCCTGGCTCACCATTTACTGGCCAGGTGCCCCAGGGCCCGAGGGGCCTGGTATGCACCCCTCAGAGGAAGAACTGTAGCAGCGGAACAGGGGAGAGGCGAGCTTTGCGGATCCAAGGGGCCCTCGGGACAGGGGCGGTCTGGAATCTGGGGACGAGGCAGTAGGGGGAGGACACGAAGAAGCAAGGAAAGAGGGGAGTCAGCTATAAATGAAAAGCGGCTGTAAATGAAAAACATGTCTTTCTTTTGGCAGAAGAGCTAAGAGCTAAGTGGAGGCAACCACCTCCACTCTTTGAAAAGAACGGACCTAGCTTTCAGAAGCAGCCAGTTGTTCAGACCTACAAACTACTCTCTGGGGTGCAGACCTCGAGATACTGGCAGTCGGAGTAAAAATAAAAAATGGTGCTGGCCGGGTACCTCGGTCCTGACACGCCAAGGTTGCAGGTTTGATCCTGGGTCAGGGCACAAACAAGCAACCAGTGAGTGCATGAGTAAGTGACACAACAATCAGTGTTTCTCTCTCCTTTCCTCTCTTGTTTTTTTTAAGTCCCACAGAAGCAGGTAGATTTCAATAGTCTGGCTAAAAATGAACATGAAAAGGGACCCAGAGAGGGATCCAGCTTCCAAAGCAGAGGGACTGCTTTTGAAGGCAATAGCTTTTAGATGGATGGCATTTTAGAAACTATGGTGCCTGAGAAAAATGAGGTCTTGTTACATCTTATATCTCTGGGTCTTTGAAAGATGAGCAAGCAGAGAGAGAGTCTGAAGCAAGACCAGAGGAAGAAAGTGGTGGCAGGTTAGGGGGGCAGTGATGCAGGCCAAGGCCTTTGCGGCCTGCCCTGTGTCAGTAGCAAGGTGTGGATGTCTCAAAGCGCCTCGTGCCTGGAGACAGGGGTGTGAATAACACGTGACCTCTGGACAGCTTCTGGCCCAATGGAAGCTGCTGCAGAATTCCTTTTGCAGGAGGGGCTGGGGTGAGCCCCCTACTCTACCTGGCTTCCAGAACTTGTTGGCCTTCATCCAGTCCCTCTTGTCATCCTCTGAGCCTGTACTGTCCTCTGAGTCCTCCTGGTCCGTGGGTTCACCCACCCAAAGCAGGCCATAGTCACCGAGGAACCTCTGGAGAGGGAGATGCCAAGGGCACTGTCAGCTCAGTCCATTCCCAGGGAAGAGGTGGCATCTGCCCAGGCCCCAGCCTCGGGTCCCAGAGCTGACCGGGCAGAGGGGATGGGCCCAGGGGTCTTGGCCACTTTCTGGCTGTGAACTTGGGAAGTCACTTCACGTCCCAAGCCTCAGGCTCCTCCTTATACAATGCAACAGTGCCTTCCCCACAGGCTTGTGAGCAGGACTCTGGAAGACAATTCATGTCCAGCACCTAACACAGAGCCCACACCAGAACTCACTGAAGGTAGCCATTGCAGTGGTGGGAAACCACGTGGGCCTGGCCTGAGTTGGAGGAGGGGCAGGGACACCCGGCTCCGTGGGACTGAGAGGATGTGGCCACCCTCTCAGCGCCTCCCTGGGGCTGGGTCTCACGTCTCTGCCACAGGAAAAATTCTGATTTGTCTATACTTCCTTTGCTGGGCCCTCCTCTCCCTTTCTCCCCTCAATCCACTGCTTATGTGCAGCCACCACCAAGCTGCCCAGTGCTGGACCCAGCACGTTTGTCTTTATCCCCCGTAACATATTGTTTTCAGTTTCATGTTTCCAGCCATTAGATGTCTAACAGGGAGCTCAAAATGAACTTGACCCAAATGGTCCCCACTCCCTGCCCCTACCTCCCAAACCTCCTCCACTCCAGGCCTCCCGCAGTCGTCCACCTAAGGCCTCATCCGTGACCCACTCCCCTCTCTGCCTGCCCAAGATCTTCAACACCTCTGGGTGCCACCTCCAAAGCAGGTTCAGACCCACCCACTCGACTCTCTCCTCTGCTGCCACTCTCGTTCAAGCCTCGGTCACCTCCTTCCTGGACAATTCAGCCTCCCCCCATCCACTGCTCCCACTGAAACCTTCCTGTGGTTCCCAATTCCTGCAGAACTGAATCCAACCTCACACAGTGGGTGGTACCCCGCTGCCCCTGTCACGTGCTTCCTGCAGCCTCTGCTGGCTCTCCCTCTTGCTCCCACAAACACCCCACCACGAGCCACGTTTCTGTGGCGGCGGGTGGAGCTTCTCATCTCTTCGGCGTAGATCCTATCTTTCCCTGGTCCCCTTGCATCCTCTACAACTCAGGTGGCAAACGCAAGGCCCACGGGCCGAATCCCACCCTCCACCTTGTTTTATCCAGCCCGGCACCTTGTTTCTACTCAGTGGCAGCGCTGAGCTCTCGTTTAACTGTTAAGGAGTAATTATATTTATACGGCCCTAAAATTACATTTGGCCCTTTGAAGACTACCGAGAGGCTATGGCCCCTGGTGAAAATGAGTTTGGTGCCCCGGGCTAGACTTCTTGTTATGTATCACCCCACAAAGTGGAACAAACCCCAGCTTGTCTCTATTGGGTTGCCCACTGAGTATTTCATCTCATCTCTGTACTCGTGTTATTTTTCTGTGCACTTGTTCATGTCTCTGTCCCTTCCAGGCTTTTTGTCTCATGAGGGCAGGGGCCATCTACATCCCCATACCTGGGACACAGGGGATACTCCTTATGAGTTTGTTACACTAATGAAGCAGTCAGTGTGTGACCACTGTGAACCCAGGGGCTGCCTCTGACCCCCTCGGCCAGCCCCGGGGCTGCAGGCATTCCCCGCAGGCTGCCAGGGAGCAGCGCTTGGTCTCCCCACAGTCCCAGGTATGAATGGGCGGCAGAGGGTGGGGTCGGGCGTCGTGAGGAGGGCCCTCAGCTACAGCCGCAGCTTGGGGGTTTGCTGTTGTGGTCTTAAATTTGGTTGGGGCTTTGGAACACACCCTGCACAGAGAGAGAAGGTAGACCCCAGGAAGGGCTTCTGGTGGGGCCAGCGAGGAAGTGAGGGCACTGATAGAGCATGTCCCCCAGGACCCTCCCTTAAACGTAGGGCCCTTCCTGTTTGAGGCTTGCTGTATGAATGGGGGCAAGGAAAGTGACACAGGGGCACTGAGATGCCAAAATCAGAGGCAGGGGATGGCAGTGACCAATCAGTGAACATGTATGGGCGGGTGCCACGCCAGGTCCTGGACCTGCAACAAACAAACCAGAGGAAATCGCCCCTCCCCCCATGGAGTTCATGTCCCTGAGGGGAAGACACAGGGCACTAAGGAAGCACAGGACAGAGAGCCCGCCCTGGTCAGAGTCTGAGAGCAGCTCCTGGGGAAGGGCCCCCACCTGATTTGAGACTGAGGATGAGTGAAAACTCACCAGGGGGAGGTGGGAAAAAAACATTTCAGGCAGAAGAATCAGCATGGGCCAAAGCTCTGAGGTGAGAAAGCGCTCAGTGTGGTCAAACAACCAGAGGCAGGGCTCAGGGCTGGAGGGGAGAGTTGCTCAAGGAGAAACTCTAGAGGAAACTGCAGAGGAGGCCCAGGCAGGAAGGAGTGTGCCCCGCCCTGGACACCTTTCTGACTCTTTCACCTCCAGGTTAGCCCTGAGCAGGGAGACCAGAGCAGGGCCCAGGGTTGGGAAGTGGGAGGAGGGGACCCCACGAGGAGGGCTCTGACCCAGTTCCCCAGGGGCAGGCAGCCCTGGCTGCTGCCTCTCTCACCTCCATCTCCCCGACCTGCCGCTGCAGCTTCATGCACATCGTCTCCAGCTCCTCCTGCCGCTGCAGGGACATCTGGCCTTCGGGAGAGATGGGAAGGGGTTCCGCTGCCCCAGCCTGGGGGCTGCCAGGCTACCTTGACCAGAGGTCTGCCTTCAGGGTCATATGAAGCAGCTGTCCCTTGAGAACTTGAGGGATCCCCTGAGAACCACCTCTCGCCTCTCTTCCTGACCCTGACAGGGGCTGCCCTCCTGACTGAGGAGGTCGCCGTCCTCCTGGAGCAAGTTTCCTGAGGAGGCAGCGTTTCCTCCACATTTTCGATGGAGCACTGTGTGATCAGGGCTGGGCTGCACCTGCACTCAAAGGACTCAGTCCCACATAGGAGGGCACCATCCTCAGCATGTCTCTGCCCTTCTCTTCGCTCAGCTGTCCAGACCCCACAACCCAGCTTGATGCTTTGGGGCCCGGACACTGAGGGGCCAGTGGCCCAGGGCGGGTAGAATAGGAGGGCCAAGCAGCCCACTGAGACAGCCGCCTCTTACCCTTGTTCTCCTGCAGGGTCTCCACCAATTTCTCCAGGGCCCGGATCTTCCGATCCTGCAGCAACAAGATGTGCGAGTGGGTACAGACAGGCCTGGTGGTCCCAGAGCCCAGGGGAGCCCCTTCCAGAAGGGAAGATCCAGCATTTTGGCCTCTGCAGGGGCGCTAAGGAGCCTAAAGCCCCTGCCCCTGCCCTAGTTTGGCACAGCCACTGCTCCAGTATCTCCGCTGATCCCTGTGGTTCCATGGAGGCGGGGTGTGGGTGGCAACCCCCCAAGTGCCCTACAGCCCAGCAGCCACACACTCCGAGGGCCTTCCTTGCTCAGCTGGGGAGAATGCCCTCAGCCTCTCTGCTCACCCCTGTGACCTGATCAGTCCCAGGCCGCTCCTGTCCCTCAGACCAGGCAGTTTGGTGTGGGGGATGGTTCCAGCAGCCACTCACCCTGGTCTACTGCAGTGGCCTCACTGCCCACACCTGCCTGGACCCTTCCACCCTTCAGACCAGGCCCTGGCCCTCGCCCCACTGGGGTCCCACCTTGGACAGCATCTCATCAGTCTGGGCCTTCACCTGCCGCTCCAGGTCCCGCATCTTCATTGTCATGGTGGCCATCTCTGAGTTGTGGGCCGAGGGCTCTGCCAATCAGACAAAGTCTGGGAGCTCATGTCTAGAGCTGAGGCTGAGGTATGGGGTCCAGGGGAGAGGGAGAGGGGTCTCCAGGAGTGGAAATAAGAGTAATAACAACAGCTGTCACCTACATAATAGAGACCATGCCAGACACTTTTCACGTATCAGTTTATGTAATCCCCACAACATACCTGTGAGGAAGTGAACGGCTATAGGAAACTGAGGCACAGAGACATCCAGTAATTTGTCCAAGGTGTGCGGAGTAAGTGGCGTGACACGTGGGTCCCATTGCCCGAAACACTTTCAGAAAGTTCCACCTCAGTCAAATTGAACCTCTAATCTCACGCCCAGTTTACAGGAGAAAGGGGGTGGAGGAGCAAGCTCAACAGGAGACAAACCCAGCGAGGGACATGCCACAAGACAGGGGCCTGGACTTCTCAAAAAGTCAGTGCCACTTTTCAAAAAGGCGGGGAATGTTTATAAAGAAATTACAACCCAAAGCAGCACATGACCCTTGACCTGGATCGGGAGAAAAAATAACCATGAGGCGTATTTTGGGACTGGGGAAATATGAGTACAGAAGAGATGCTGGGGAGTGTGACTGAGTGCTACACGCTCTGGGCTGTGATCATGGCTATGGGCTGTGTCGCCTTGTTCCTGGGAGATGTGCACGGAAGAGTTTAGAGGTGGAACACCGTGCTGCCTCTGACCGACTTCTAAACGGTTCATCCGGAAATACATTGACATCCATACACGTGTATATGGAGAGAAAGCAGACGTGGCCAAATGACACTAAGTGCTTCTAGATGCGGGGCCTGTGGGTGTTCACTGTGCTATTATTTCAACTTTCCTATATGCTGGGAAAAATTTCAAGTTAAGAAGCTTGAAGGGGGAAAAAGAACAAACAAACAAGAGAGAGACATGGGAAGAGGCAGGCGCTCTTCTCCCCCTGATGCTGTCTTTCCACATGTGAGGCAGGAGCTGCGGCCACCACCTGCAGCCATGTGGGGCTGGCATGCCACGGGAAGCTTGGGCACGACGGAGAAACCTGACGTCGTGAGGGTGTCTTTGAGCTGCATTAACAACCCTCGGGCTGCTTCCTTAGGGATGTGGGCCGATACGCCCTCCTTTATCGTCCATGCCAGCTAAGGAAGGGCATTCTCCGATTTGTAGCTAAAAGGTTCTTCACTGACACACAGACATTTGGGGAGTGCCACACAGAGGTGGCAGCAGTGTATGAGTTCACCAACTGAGGCAGAGAGGAAAGAGAGAGGAGACCCGGCTGGAGGTCTCAGTGAAAAGCCAGGAGGATACGGAGCTAGCAAAGAGTGCTCAGAAAAAAACCTGGGAGGCAGGAAGGCATCAGGAGAGCGGTCGTGGCGGCCAAGGGCCTGGATGTTCTGAGAAGGAGGGAATGGGAAACCTGCCGTGTGGAATGCTGCTGTGCAGAGCAGAGAGGTGGGACCAGCAAGACCTTGAGGGGTTCAGACACTGGCTGAGGGGCGGTGAGGAGTGAACGGCAGGTGAGGGGTGCAGAGAGCATGCCCACAACTCTTTAAGGGGAGGAGCTGCTCATTGGGATTACTGCTAGAAGTGTCCCCAGTTTGTTTGAAGGGGATTCTGGCTTTGTGACTGCATGGCTGTGGGGCCAGGCTCTGTCTGTCTCCCTCAGCTCCCCTCCCTACCTGTTGAGTGGATGAGTGTTCAGTGGAGGAGCCCCTCACTGAATCCTCATCTCAACATGCTGACCTAGGTGCTCCCATTCCTACTCCGTAGAGGAGGAAAGGGACAGGGAGAGACAAGGAAGGGGCTTATCCATGATACACAGCTAGTGGACACTTCTAACCTCATCCCCAGCTGACTCTGACCCTGCTCAGCGCTCTGTACAGCTCACCCTGCCTGCCCAAGTCTCCCCTCTGCGGGGGCCTGATCAATCCTACCTCCTGTGGGAAGTCGCCCTGATGAGCCCCATCCCACTTTAGGTGCCTACAGGACCAGAGTGTCTCCACAGCCCTTTAGGGATGCTGTGGGCCAGATGAGAAGGGCTATCTAGCAGACCTGGGGACTTGCCCAGAGCCCTGCAAAGCTGGAAGCAGATGGCTGAAGCCAGAGCTTCACTCTCAGGACCTTCACTCCTCTGACCCTAGATTCTGGACCCACTGACATCACACTTGATGGCGCCTCCACTAGACAAAGCCTGGCCTGGGACTCTCTTGAGCTAACGGTGAGGCCCACACAGCTTTATGCCATACTAGGCCTTGAACAGGTTTTGGGGTACACGCACATGGTCATCGGCAGCCAGAAATGGGAGCAGCTGCCTCAGGCCCAGCAGGCCGGAGAGTAGGCACCATACCCTGCTGAGCCTCTCTCCTTCCCTGGGGCCCCCTCCTGCTGCTGGGAATGCAGCCCCCTTTAGGCCTCTGCTCTTACCTTGCCTACTCACAGGGGCACCTATGCCACCATAGCAGGAAGGGACAAAGATCCTTTCTTCCGAGCCCTGTCCATCATTCAGCAAGTCCACCTCATTTTCTGCAGACAAGACGCCCAGGTCACTGCACTGGCACTAAGGCCCAGAGTCAACTGGGGCTCTGGGCCCTGGCCAGGATGGAACAACCTCATGCATCCCCCAAACATATAAGGATAGAATACTGGGGATGCTGGTGAGCAAGGATCCAAACAGAACAGGCCTCTTCTCAGCATTCTCCATGCCTGGCTCCTGAATGGCCAATACCAGCCCCACAGTGGGGGCAAAGGTGGGGTTAGGATGCAAAGATCTGTCTGCAGGAATCAGAGTAGCGATGTGAGGACAGGGCCTCAGGGAGGAAAACCTATTATGGGTTAGAGGAGATTGTCAGGGGAAGGAGGGCTAGGATCTGGTCCCTCATGGATTCTTAGCACTCACCAGCCAACCGCACAGGGGTGGAGGAGTTCAAACATTAGTGATGACATCTCTGCTAAGGGCGTGGGGTCTCCTGCTAAGAGCTGCCAGGAGGAAGCCCTGTCCCCAGGAAGGGATGGCGGCTGCAGGTAAAACTGGGGTTGGGCCAGCTGCTCTGGCTAACAGAAGTGTTGGCTGTGCTCTTTCTCTCCACCTGCCCAACCACAAGGAGACGCGGCAGATGGAAGGTGAGGAGGAGATGAGGGCAGGGCCCCACTTACCGTCTCCGTAGAGTTTTATCCCTCGCCTCCTGGGAAACCGGGCAGGAAGGAGAAGGAAGGCAGACAAGTTAGGACCCCCTGAAATGTCACCAGGGGAGAGGCCCTAAGCTCCAAACCCCTAGCCAAGCCTTAAAGAGATGGAGGTTGGGCCTCTGCCTCCTGAGGATATCCACCCCCAAAGCCCATCCTGGCACTGGAACCAGACAAGGGGCAGGCTTCAAGGTATTCAACTCCTTGAGTGCCGGCCTGCGAGCGAAAGGGTCACCGGTTCAATTCCCAGTCAGGGCACATGCCTGGGTTGCGGGCCAAGTTCCTGGTTGGGGCACATGAGAGGCAACCACACATTGATGTTTCTCTCCCTCTCTTTCTCCCTCCCTTCCCCACTCTCTAAAAATAAATAAATAAAACCTTAAAAAAAAAAGAAAAGAAAAAAGAAAGGTATTCAACTCCCCCCAAAGCAGAAGGATGGAGAAGATCTGGAGCATAGAGACTTGGGTGGAAGACAAGGGTCCTCAAGTCAGGGAGTCCAGCCCCAGCTCTGCTTTGAAGTGGCTGTGAGATCCCAGCCCTGTGACTCAGCCACTCTGGATCCCCTTCAAATGACTCAAGTGATGTGCAGAAGAGAGGTTAAAAAAAAGTACTTGAAAAGATGAAAGTGCTAGACAGATGTAAAGGACTCCCTCTACACCTGAGGGAATTCGGCACGTGGCGGGGGCCCAGACCAGGTGCACTGTCAGCATTTGCAGAATTAATGAGACTGAATAAGTATACCATGCTAAGCCACTCCCACGGAGCCCAGACCTTACTAGCGGGCACCACCCAGTGTGTGCTTGGCACCATAATGTAGAGCCTCCCAGATGGTAGAGAGGTGAGGTGGCCAGGGAAAGCTACATGACTCCTTAGTGTTCCCCCAAGACACTCATTCTCTCAGTCCACAGCAGGGGTGAGGAGCAGGCAGGGGCATGGACACAAAGGCCCTGGAGGCTGGCCTCCTACCCTGAATTCACGGACTCTGACTGCAGGGGCACTCTCCGGGTCTTGCCAAGGGAGGCCAAAGGCGAGCTCATAGTTCTTCTAGACTCTAGCTGTCAGGAACTCCCTGAGTAGAAAGAAGGAAGTCAGTCCTTGGGTCATTTCCTCAGGACCAGGAAGTAGTCTGAAACTTTCTTGCACAAAGGAAGCACTGAAAAATGTGAAATATGGCTTTGACTTTTGTTGGTTTCCCTTCCTTCTCTCTTCCTTCTGGAAAGATGAATGCATGTCAGGGAAGTAATCGAAGGCCACTACTATATTCCGCGAATTAAATAGTATATTATATGACAATATCTATAAACTCTAGAACGGAAGGACCTCCATCAGGGCCTGAACTGAGTCTTTTGTTCCACTGTGGAAAGCTGCGGCACCTCTCCCCTGCCCCTGCGGCTGCCGAGCAGGGCACGCGTGCCACCTGGAGGCAGCCCCTCTGCCTTCACTCAGGAGTCGGGGACTCAGAGGACCCCTCTAAAGTCCAGGTCCAGAGTTTCCTCATATCCACTATCCAGCCTCCCAAAATGTCCCTATCCTGCCCCAGCCCCTGCTGTCTTGTCTGGGCACTGTCATGGTTTTGTGGCTAAGTGTGACAATCCCTTGTGGCTCCTTTACCAATTAACAAATGGTGTTAGAAGAATCTTAAACACAAAGCCGACATGTCATTTCCCTGCTAAAAGCTCCCAATGGCTCCTTCTCACCCACAGAAAAAAATTCGAATGTCCTTAATTTGGATGATCTGGTCCCTGCCTGTGTCTCCTGGCCCCACTCCTCCTCCTTCTACACTTCAGCCGGCCTGTACACCTCACTCGGAACTGCCGGCCTGGCCTCAAATGCACCAGGCCTTTGTGCACGTGGCCGCCAGCCGGAGCTCGGCTCCTGGAACGGTCTGCCCACTCCCAGCCACACCTCTCCCTTGACTGGGCCAATTCCTTATTTTCTCAGTCTGTTTTTGTTTGTTCTTTAGCTATATGCATATTTTCACTTTTTACTTTAAAATTACTATAGACTCACGGGAAATGAGGAAAATAGTACAAAAAGGTCTTCTGTTTCCCCCCCCCCCCCATTTATGTCACTATGTGTGCGCCCTTCTATGCATGGCATCCATGTGCAGCTTCATGGAACCGCCACCACAGTCAAGACACAGAACTGTTTTGACACACGAAGACTTCCCTCACGTTACTCCTTTACAGTCACACATGCCTTTCTCCACCACCCCTAACTCCTGGCAATCACTGCTCGGTTTTCCACCTCTACAGTTTTCTTACTTCAAGAAGGCTGTATAAATGGAATCATACAATAGGTGAGCTAAAAACAAAACAAAGCAGCTTTAGTGAAATACAGTTTACATACTTAACCCTTTTAAAGGGCACTGTTCATTGGTTCTTAATCAATATCACAGAGTGAAATCATCACCACAATCAATTTTAGGACATTTTTATTACTCTAAAAAGTCCCAGGCACTATGCAGTTAGTGACTAAGACTGCTGGGCATAACCCCCACACACACACACCTGATCACCCCTTCCTCCTCCAAACTCTTGTCACCACAATGACCACTCAAAAGAAACTAGTAGACAGTCCTGGCTGTTGCGGCTCATGGATTGAGAGCCAGCCTGCAAACCAAAGGGTCGCTGGTTCGACTCCCAGTGAGGGCATGTGCCTGAGTTTTGGGCCAGGTTTCTGATTGGAGGGGTGCATGAGAGGCAAACACACAATGATGTTTCCCTCCCTTTCTTCCTCCCTTCACCTCTGCCTAAATATAAATAAAATCTTTAAAAAAAAAATAGACAAAAGACAGAAATTAAGGCTTGGTGAGGATGTTGGACCATAATTTGTTGAACTGTAAAAATGGTGCAGCTGCTGTGGAAAACAGTCTAGCAATTCAATAAAAGACTAAACACACTTCATGGCCTAGCAATTTCATGCCTAGGCATATACTCAAGAGAAATGAAAAGTTATCTCCACACAATAACTTGTATACATGTTCACAGCAGCATTAGTCATAGCAGCTAAAAAAGTGTAAACAACCCAAATGTCAATTGACCAATGAACAAATAAACAAATGTGGTATATTTGTATAATGGAATGTTATTTGGCAGTAAAAAAGGAATGAAGTACAGTTATGCCTTGGTATTTGTTGGCTTCAAAACCTGTCAAACCCTGTACTCGTCACATTTTGATGGGAAAAAAATGTTTCAGCACCTGGTGCTTGCTAGGGACTCATCGCACTTGCTAGAACTTGTGTGAGTCAAGATGCCGTCCCACAAAAGAAAATGCTTCATCGTTGGGTGGTCATTGGTTCCAGCAATCGCCATGAGGCCCAGAACTAATGACAAGTACTAAGGTACCACTGTACATGCTACAGTGTGAATGGACCTTGAAAGCATTATGCTGAGGGAAAAGTCAGTAACAATACGTAACAAAAGGTTACGTATTGTTACCATTCCATTTATATGAAATATACAGAATGTGCATTTCATACAGTAACGAAGTAGATCAGTGTTTGCTTAGAGCTGGGGGCAGCTGTGGAATAAATGGGTCCTAACTGCTAAAGCAGGGCATCCGTTTCGCCTAACGGAAAATTCTAAAATCCTGGTGATTATTGCATAACTCTATAAATGTACTAAAAAACTATGGAACTTTACATGTTAAAGGGGTGGGTTATATTTCTATAAAACAATTGTAGAAGAAAAGGCGCTGATTCCCAAACCCAACTCAACATCTTTTCCTCAAAACAAAGTTCTTCCTACTTCCCCCATCTTAATGGGACCCAATCATCCAACCACAAATTTTTTCTCTTCTTCTTACCCTAATAATTCCATCCCATCAGGTACCACACCCTGCAGGTCAAACTCTGCAACCCTTCTCACACCTAGGTCTTCCTTTATATGCCCACTGTTGGCCATCACAGTGGGGCTTTCAGTGTCCTTTGGGACTGTCACAATTGCCCACAATTGACTTCCCTTCTTCCAGTTTCACTCCAGGCTAATCCGACACAATGTCTCCAGATCAATGTTCCCATGGATTATAGGAGACCCCTGAGTACGACGACTGTGTCCTTCCATCACTCTGGGGACTCCTGAGCACAGGGATGTGTCTCTCCTACTCCCTCAGACCTGGGGTCCCTAAGGATAGAGGCCTGTCACTTGGGGGGGCTTCCAGGGGCAAACTGTGTCTCCTCTCTTGGACCTGGGACGCTTTAAGGTTGCACTGTCTCTCGTTTAAGGCTTGGGCTTTGAGAGGAACGATGTGTACTATGCCTCTACGCCTTTGGGACCCAAGTTCAGAACTGTGCTTGACTGACATCTTTCGTCACATCTATTCGACCTGTTGGCTTCCCCCATGCCCTGGTGCTTTCCAGCGCCTACAGGGCCCGGCAAGCTGCAAACCAGCACTCCCTAGATCCCCAGCTGGAAGCGCTCTGGGAGAGACTTATTTCACCACCTAACCGCGCCCTGGGAGCCGTGTCGCTGCCTCCTGCCTCGATGCGAAGCCATGATAGGCAAGGGCCCGAATCCGAACCCAGGACGCGGGGGTCCTGCTGGGGGAGCCGGGCTGCTAGAGGAGTAGGGCCTTCGGGACTTTTGAGGCGAGGCCCCAGCATGCGTGGGGTACTCCGCGAGCAGAAAGGCCTTGGGTCGGGACTCACCACGCAGGCCCACTGAGCTGTCCCGCGGCGCCATCTTGTTGTCATTCGGTTTCCCAGGCGACCAGAACTCGTCCGCCTCTCATTGGCTAATTCGAGGGGGTGTCTGAGCAACCAGAGGCAGCAGAGGCAAGTACAGCCGTCAGTACTCAAATTCTATTGGCCCATAGAGTTTAATCTTCACCAGGGGTGTTGTAAATCCCAGAATCCACCGCTTTGAGCGTACTTAAGGTCTGCGGAAATGGAGGCTAGTTTATACCACCTGGAAGTCGAGAAAGTAGAAAAACTAGGATTGGCATCAGGAAGCTGCTGGAAGCCTCTGGACTTGAATGTGTAATGCTGAAATTGCCATCGTTTCGCTAAATTGATATTTGGAGAAATTATCCCTCTGAGCCTGTTCCCCACCTAATCAGTATTTGGTGGGGGCTGTTTTGAACATGAATTGAAACGATGCAAATACTTAATAAATATTTATTAAGTCTGAATGTCTCTGCAAACGTTTTGACTGAATGGCGCTCCGCAGGGACGCTCAAATTATAGTTCAAATTATAGGTGTAAAGTTTAGGCGAGACACTTCCAATCCCTGAGCCTCATCTGTAAAATTAAGGTGTGAGGTTAGATTAGAGCAACCAAGCAGTTCAATTAAGGGCATGCAGCATGAACTTTGGCTTCAGGGGTCCCAGCCCCTGACTTGTGTGTTCCTGGCCAAGTTGTTCACCTTAGTTTCTTCATCTATAAAATGGAGATAATACCCATCCTACAGAGTTTTTGTGAGGATTAAATGAGATAACGCAAACTACTTGTCTCAACATCCATGCAGAGTAAGTTTTAAGAAACATTTCTTGCTTTTAACTGCCATTATCTTTATCCCTCAGTCTTCAGCTGTGATGGTCTGGGGTCCTATGACTTCTGATTTCAGGAACCCACTTCTTTTTTTAAAAATATATCTTATTGATTATGCTATTACAGTTGCCCCATTCCCCGCACTTTATTCCCCTCTGCCCAGCACACATCCTCTCACCCGCATTCCCCTGCTTTAGTTCATGCCCATAGGTCGTACATATAAATTCTTTGGTTTCTACATTTCCTATACTATTCTTAACCTCCCCCTGTCTATTTTCTGCCTACCATCTATGCTACTTATTCTCCGTACCTTCTCCCCCTCACCTCCTCCCACTCTCCCACTGTAACCCTCCATGTGAGCTCCATTTCTGTGATTCTGAGGAACCCACTTCTTTATGCCTGAGCTTAACCACCAAAAACCTTTCTCTGCATGTCTCAGACTGCACTTTTTAACATTTTTCCATTTGACTCTCTAATCTACTGCATTCAGGGGAGGGCAGATTTGCCATTTATGTATTTACTGGTTGCTTCTTGTATGTGCCCTAATCCGGTGAACCACAACCTTGGTGTATCAGGAAGACGAACTGAGCATTCTTTACACACCAGCTGGAGGCTAAAGGGAGTTGCCAACTAAAGAGTGCCTTCCAAGTGCCTGCTGCCAACATTAGGAAGTTTGTAGATGAGAAAACCGAAGCTCTGAGTAGTGAAGTGACTTGCTTACTTGCTTAAGACTATGTAGGTAGAAGGCAGTAGAAGTAGATTAAAACCCAGAACTGTCTGTCTCTAGAGGCTGGGTTCTTTCTAGAAGCTTCCACTTTAGTAAAACAGGCAGGCAAAGATACGCCAAGGTGCAGGTGGTACATGCCCATTGCCAAGGAAGGGGTTCAGGTGAGAGTGTGACTGGAAGTTGGAGGTGAGAGAGTTCTCTTACTGCTGAGCTGCTCCCAGAAGTTTTCTGAGGCTTAATGTATGAGACGAGAAAGTTTGAGGTCATGCTGGGGGCCAAGTGATTTTGGGGGGTTGGAGCTATGGTCAGGGCACTAGCAACCTTATATTGTCACCTTGCCTGTGTTCCTTCAGCAAGGACCAACAGTAAGGGAGGCAGTGGGCTCTGGTCTCATGAGACCTGCTATGTTCTCCCCACTGCTTCCTGCCTCAGCAAGGCTGGGAAGCATGAATTGGCATGTACCCAGGCATCAGAACTTGCTACATACCTTCCTCTTACCTTCCTCTGCCTGATACTCTGCAGCAGGCACTCAGCAAACATCTAATTTATGTGAGGTAGAGGGAGCCCTCTAACCTGGTGGGCCAGTTCATGATTTTTTAAATAACATGTATTAAGAGAAGTCAGAGCCTTATTATAAATGTACTTGTTGCCATTGTAGAAACTTGGAAAATAATAATAGCTATCATTTATGGAGACTATATTATGGCTCAGCATCATTTAACAAGTCTATGAGGCTGGGTGCTATCACTCGCTGGCTGTTTCTGCTGAAGCTACATCACTTATCTGAGCCTCACTTTCTGTATCTGTAAATAGAGATCCTAACATAAGCCTACCTCACAGGATTATTGGGTAAATTAACTTTCTCATAACCATGCCACATTATTTTTTAAAGGCGTTTCCTGAAAATAAAGTTATAAAAACAAGAGTCTAAGCTCATCTATTATTTATTCTTCTAATCTATATTGCTCTAACCCCCATTTTAAAGGGTTCTGAAAACCTTTTCCTAGGTCTCTGGGCTCACATAAGATTTGAGTTTTGGGAGGACATTGGAGGTCAATCTGTCCAGCTTCCAAGTTCACCCAGGATTCCCTCTACCTCCGGCCTCTTTTTTTTTTAAATTGATTCCAGAAAGAGGAGAAGTGAGGGAGAAAGAGAGGGAGAGAAACATTAATCGGTTGCTTCCTGCACATGTCCCAACTGGGGACCAAACCCGCAACCCAGGCACGTGCCCTGACCAGGAATCAAACCCACAACCTTTCGTCTGCAGGATGGTGCCCAACCAACTGAGCCACACGAGCCAGGGCATGGTCTCTTCTTGTTTCTGTCCCATGGTGGATGCCTGACAATGGTGGAAAGTTCCTGGATTGGTAGGAGGGAGGTTCTGAACAAGGGTCTTTCCAGGCCTGTTCCTCACCTGTAGGATGAGGAAGGACACCCCAGCCCCGGAGTAAAATGGCTCTGTAAGTCCCTATTCTTGAGAATAGATGTAGTCTACTTTGCTTTTAGGTCATTTCCTGAAAGATCCTTATCAGTTATGACCCTTTGGGACTAAAGAATTGATTGGAACCTAGCAGCTTAGGAGGGAAAAGTAAATAATAAAGGACGGAGAAGTCCTCTAAGTCCATGTATTTCTTCAGAATAGACACCCAGCTCTCCAACCTTCCTCCTCTTCTCCACTCGCATCACTACCCCCTTGCATCCAACCCTCACTTAGCATGACATCTCAGGCCTTGATATTATGAGTCTGCCCTCCACCTTCCTCAGTGTTCCAGAAACTGTTATGCTCCCTCCTGTTTCAGGCTTCTCCTTCCAATGGGGACATCCTTCTTTGCCTTTTCCCCTTGGGAAAATCCCCCCCAATCCTTCAAGAATTACTTCAAATGTCCCCTCCCCCATGAATATGGCCACTCCCCCCAAGCAGAATTATACTCTACATTCTAATAGTCCCACGGCCATTATAGTATTTCTTTTTTTTTAAATATTTTATTTATTTATCTTTAGAGAGGAAGGGAAGGAGAGAAGGAGAGAAATATCAATGTATGGTTGCTTCTCATGAGTCCCCTGCTGGGAACTGGCCTGCAACCCAGGCATGTGCCCTGACTGGGAATCCAACCATGATCGGGTGGTTCACAGGCCCATGCTCAATCCACTGAGATACACCAGCCAGGGCGCATCATAATATTTCTTACAGTTTTGTGATGATTTCAGTATGTGTCTCCCTCCTGGACTATGAACTCCTCAGGGACCCTCACTCATCTTGCCAGTAGGTATCAATAAATTGTCTTAAATGGATGGGAGAACAGACAGATGGATGAAGATTTACCTTGGAAAGCTCTACATTGCATTGGGATCACAGCCTTCATGTGGGAGGGATGAAAAATGAAGGGCAGATCATCCTGTAATACATGCTGCAACCCCTTTCCTCTATCTTCGTCCTTGCAGTATTCCATTCCATCACTGAGTTCAAGTACATATTAAGCACCTGCCCTATGTGAGACTGTGATGGGCCTTGGGGACAGTCACCAAAAAACCACTGTGAAACTGGGACAGGGAGTGAGCTGAGGTGTTTTGCATGCTTAGGTCCCTCTGGTTCTGCAGGTCTCAACACAGACATTTCCTCTGAGTGGTCTTCCTCTAACATTTACCTAATATATGTCCTCTTCACACTTCTCTTTTCTCACATTACCCTCTTGACTTCTTCATAGCATTTATTGAAATCTGAAATTACCATTTTTTTAAATTCGCCTTCCCCCCATTTGAATGTCAGCTCTGTGAGCACAGGGACTCTGCCTTCTTGTTCTGTCTAGTCACGTACTGCCTAGAAAAGTATCTGACACATGCAGGCACTTAAGACATCTATTACGCTATAATATTTTCTTAGGATCCATCTTCCACTTCACTAATTCTCTCTTCATTTGTGTCCAATGGTGTTAAACATACCGCTGAGTTCTTAATTTCTATTATTGTATTTTTAAGTTCTAGAAATTTCATTTGATTCTTTTCCATAATTTACAGTTCTCAAGCTTGTCTTATATGTCTTTGAATAAACTAAGCACTGTTATTTGAAAGTTTACTTGGTAATTGGATTATCTGGATCTATTATGTTATTGTTTCTATTATCATTTCTGTGAGAGCTGGGCTGCTGTTTCCTTTTTGCCTACTCCCAGGGGTAATCAATCTTTCATGGTCCCAACCCAAAGCCCAGTGGGGGAGTGAGGGAGTTTACCAGAGTCTCCCTTTCTTAGCAGATCTTCAACTATATAGTTTCTCTCCTCCTAGCCTCATAAATTTGTAGAAAGCTCTGCTCAGTTTCTCAGCTGTCCCTTCTGGAAGTGGCAAATACTTTTAGGGAAAAAACAGTCCCAAATGAAAGGCTCACCTCTCTCTTCCCTTAATTTTATCCTGCGTTAGTAACTCTCTAATACTTAGTCTACTGTTGCCTCATAATATCCATAATATGTCTAACTGACTGAATACAGGCATGCAAGGCTTGGAGGTGGGAGTGGTCACCTTACATTCACACATCCAGCTCTCCCTAACGCATACTCTGCACGATGTTCTGTGCTATGCTGGGTTAAAGAGGTGGGAAGACCTACTACCTCCTCAAAGGACAAGACCACATTCTAGGTTGACACAATCTTTACAGCACAGACCAACAGAAGGGGCTCTTGTAATACTGAGGAACTCTCTCTTTGAAGGAATTTCCTAGGGGGGAAGTGGAAAGTTTCCCAGGGAAGGGGCTTCTGAGCTGAGTCTTAAAGGGCAAATAAGAGTTTGCTAGATTTAAAGAAAAGAAAAAACTAGAGAAGGGTCTTGCTTGCAGAGAAAATACATGGAATATAAAAGCACCAGGAGCCCTGGCTTATGTGGCTCAGAAGATTGAGTGCTGACCTGTGAACCAAAGGGTTGCTGGTTCCATTCCCAGTCAAGGCACATGCCTGGATTGTGGGCCAGGTGCCCAGTAGGGGGCATACGAGAAGCAACCACACATTGATGTTTCTCTCCCTCTCTTTCTCCCTCCCTTCTCCTCTATCTAAAAATAAAAAAATAAAAAGAGCCCAGAGAAGCTAAGCTAAGGAGATGCAAGCTGGATGTGTTTGGAGGCTAGGGTGTATGGGAGGGATGTTATGTAACCCATAACACCAGACTTGGGAAGAAAGGCAGGGTCTTTGAATATCATGCTAAAAAGGTTGGTCTTGATCTCTGAGCAGAGTTGCAGGGGTTGTGGACTGAGATTTCCCACCGTGCTAGTTAAGGTTCAGAATTCAGGTTTGGAGAAAGTGTACAGTAGGACACTGAAGTCGAGAGGTGTCTAGGTTCTATCTCCAGGTCTGCCATTAATCTGCCCTTCTTTGGCCCTCAGTTTTCCAATCTGCAAAATGGGAGTTTTGTGACCAAGTTTCTGTCTATCCAGATGTTGTCAAGACAGAATAAAACTGCTCAGAGGAGAGGGCAGGAGAGGTAATGGTGTGAAGTGTCACTGCTCTCAAGTACTGATGGACTCCGGACATCCATGCCCCAAGTACTGATGACCCTTAAAAACCCTTCCATCACATACAAGGCCCCACCACCACTAGCAGCTCAGGCTCATGCCACAGAAGCTCAGAATGTGAAAATAAAATTTCTGGGGTGAGAAAAGTTTTACAAAGTATCCTCATATGCATCCGCAGCATGAAACAGGTACGACATGGCTGTCCCCAGGGCTTAGTCTGTGCAGCTGCCTCCTCGTAAGAGGAAAGAAGATGGCTGAGTGAGCCAGGGCCAACTTTCAGCAGAGTGCTCTTGGACGTCAACATGGCTCTCCTGTCTCCTGGGCCAGTGCCCTTCCAGCACATGCTGCCTCCCCAACTTTTATGAGCCCCCACAATCACCCATACCCATCAGTGTGCTTAAAAAAAGCTGATACTTGAGTCTGGCTCAGAAAGACTTCCAGGGAAGAAGCCGACAGGGGTGGGCAGGGGTTGGTCATTGAGAGCCCTTCCCATTTCCCTCCCAGGGTCCTCAAGGCCCCTGGCCCTTCCCTCTGCACTGCTTCACTTCCTCACCAGTGGACTCTCAGTTCTTTTTAGCCAGGGCTGTAGGTCCCTAGGGCCCACTCGGGTTCTTCTGAGGCTTGCAACAGGAGGCCCAAAGCAATAAAAGGGAAGTGAGAGGGACTTTTCTTTTACTACCTGGAAGGCAAATGAGACACGAAGCAGACTATGAAACGGAGAGTGGGTGAGGCTGGAGCTGGGCTAAGGAGTCAACACCTGGATTCTCCAGGAAGAACAGGGACAGGAAATCAACACTTCTAGGGCAGCCCCAGAGGCTACATGCATGACTGTGGTTTCAGACAGACCTAGGTTCAAGTTCAAATGAGACTACCTCCACCATGTATTACCTTGGACAAGTCAGTTAATATCTAAGCCTCAGTTTCTTCAGCAGGAAAGTGGGAATAGTTAAA
This sequence comes from Sturnira hondurensis, assembly GCF_014824575.4. NCBI lineage: Eukaryota > Metazoa > Chordata > Mammalia > Chiroptera > Phyllostomidae > Sturnira > Sturnira hondurensis. Next base: position 1,042,149 of record NW_028094186.1, on the reverse strand, counting down.
AGACCTACTGCAGGGCCCCACTGAAACAATAAAGTGAGAAAATATACAAAGAATAAAGAATGGAGCATGGCCCAAGTAGCTTTATGATTCACCTTGTCCCCATCCCTTCCTGGGACAGCTATCCCTCACCCCAAATCCCTCCCACTGCAGTTTAGTCACCTGCTTGTCCCCCCACTAGCCCTGCAACCCTTCATCCTAGACTGACACAAACAATCCATCTCCTATTTTCTTTACCCAGATCACAAAATGCTAGGGCTTACTTAAGAAACCTCAGCAATAATTCACTTTACTGCTCTCAGTTAGAGTGAGAGATATGAGGCTCAGAGGAAGTGAGCCTGCCTAGAAGCCATGTTCCCAATGTACTAAGGCAATGCCCCTTAGTTTCCACAGAAATCTACTGTCCCTCCCCTAAACCCAAATATTAATGTTCTGGACCTGTGCAGCCATATACCACCTTACCTTGAAACCTAAATCTATCCCAACCTTTTCTCTTTCAGCTTCAAAACCCCCACCCTAATCTTTTAAAAAAGATATATATATATATCTTTTGTATTATATATAATTTACCATGTGTTGGCACACTTAAGGGGGTTATATTGTACTCAATTCTCTGGCTGCTCTTTTGTTAAAGGCTCAGAGAGGTATAGTGTCTGGCCCAGAGTTGCAGAATTGATAGGCAATTAAACCAAAAGTCAGTCCCCAGCAGGCATGACTCCAAGCCCAGGTACCTATTTACCCCAGCCCAGGTACCTATTTGCCCCCCAGCTGCCCCCTTGTCTTGCCCACCTACTATCCCTTGAGGTAGGGATGTTGCTGGCTCCCAACCCAGAATGCACCATCAGCCTGGGCCCTAGAACCTAGGGGCCTCGTATCCTCAACCCTGAGATCTGTAAAAAGGAAGCAACACCCCACCCTACCCCATAGGCCCTCCTTCCTCTCCCATTCACCCCGCCTCCCTTGTTCAAAAACAGCCAAGCCTTGAGGAGCCTGCAGACAGCCCCAAGCTTATCTCCAAACGCTGCTACCAAGATCCTTTTGAGATGAAGGGCTTCTTCCTCCTATTCACCATCAGCCTCCTGGTTATGCTTCAGGTAAGACCAACCCCTCAGAGCCCCTGGCACCACTGCCCAGGTTCCCCAGACCTGCCTAGTATACAAGGAAGGGAATACAGGCTCCTAGGCATCCAGTCTTCTCCCATGGATACAGAGGAAGAAGGGCTCCAGCAGGCAAACCAAGAACCAAGAGGGGTCTGGCCCCTAGCCATCTCGCCCTTCTGGCTGGGTTCAGACTGCTTGAGGGCTGCCCCTGAACAGAAGCCTGTACCTGAGGCTGGGGAGAATTTTCAGAGTGCCAGGAACACTGAGGCACCCAAGGGGTACTGTGGAATAATAGTGAATTTAGAGGCCTGGAAAGACAACCCTGAGTGAGGATGGCATCAATCCACAAGGAGCCTGGGGAAATGGTCTTATTAGGAAGGGCCAGGAAATGTTCAAGTGGAACCTGATCCTGTTCTGGAGGTGACAGGGAACCCCCAGCGAGACAAGCCTAGGTGTTTGGGAACGTAGAGAAGGTAGAAATCGCCCACTCCAGAAATAGCTGAATTCTCAAAACCAACTGCTATTCCCAGAGGCAGCTTCAACAGCATCCTATGTGCCTGGAGGGCTCTAGTCAGCATAAGAGAGGGAGTCATCAAGAGCTTGATGAAGAACAGCTCAATCAACCATCAAGAACAGCTTGAGCACCACCAGAAACGGCTTAATCTCCATCAGGGGCAGCTTTAGTTGCAGCTTGATCATGCACTGAGGACAGTTTGATCACCATCTGGCCATGTCCTCAGGGAGAAAATCGTACCCTCCCCATCTATCCATCTACTCACCCACACGTTGCCAGCTGCCTTCTCATCAGCCTTGTCTCATGTGTCCCCGCTCCCCACCCCACTGCCGAGTGATGTGCTCCTCTCCCCGTTCACAGTATGAGGAACCTGGGGCTCAGAGAGGCTAAGCCCCTAGCCTAGCTGGTAAGGTCAGAGGCTGGGGCCACACGCTCCCCTATCTTCCACATGCTGGAGAAGCTAGTGACCTGGAGGTGACAGGAAGGTTCTGTGGGAGGTGGGCCAGGCACCGCCTGTGACCCTGCCTGTGTCAAGGCAGGAAGCAGCCAATTGTCTCCACAGGAACTGGTGGCAGAAGTCATGGTCACAGGACAGAGAAGTGAGGACTATTGTGTTGGGGAGGGGATCTCTGTCTCTACACAAACTTGAGATTCAAAAGCTTGCCCCACTTTTCTTGTAGATACAAAGAGGAATGTTGGAAACCACCACGCCGGGCACGGTCACCACCACCCCAGCTCGCACCACTGTCGCTGCCGGCGCCCCAGCCCGCACCCCAGCCCACACCCCTGCCCGAGCCACTGCCCGAGCCACTGCCCGAGCCACTGCCCGAGCCACTGCCCGAACCATGGCAGGCACCACCCCCACCAAGAACCCCTCCACCTCCTTTGCCACCACCAAGAAACAAACAGGCGCGGCCCCAGCACTCAGCAGCCTGGGCGGTGTCAGCATCCTCATCATCTTGACCAACACCTTTGTCCAGCTCTTCCACCTCAGCTGAGGCCATGCCTCAGCCCTAGCCCTGTGTCCTCTGTGTTAGCTGCCACCATCACTCCCAAGGGAAGCTCCTCACCCCAATCCTTGGGAGGGGTTCATACCAGATATCACTAGTTGTGGTGACAGGAAGTGTCTTGGGGGCAAAGGCCAACACTGGGAGGCACTGATGTGAAAGGTGTTAGCATCACCCAGCCCAGGTTCAATAAAGTTGTCCTGTACTTGGAGCAGGGTCCTATGTGTGGTCACTGGACATCATCGGGCTCCAAAAAACGGGCTTGCAGCAGCACCAAGAAGCCTCCCATGCCCCGCCATACCCCCATCAGCAGGAGTTTGTGCCAGGGAGCTCCCACCCCAGCTTGCCTGCTCCGAAGTCCAAATGGTGAGGCCCTTCCCCTTAGGATGGCCTGGCAGAGACCTGCTGTCTTCACTATCAGAATACTGCATTGGAACCTGTGCGTTCCCTGAGGACAGGGGCCAGGGGAATTGGTTCCTGTGTGTGCTCCCACAGCCCAGTGCCAGCCCTAGCTCAGAGCAGGCTCTCAAAACATATCATTTGGGGTGACTCTCCATAACCGACCACACTCAACAGTTTGTCTGGTCCCAGGGCTCCCTCTGGTGGCAAGGGGTGGCCTTGCATCTGAGTCCCAGGACAAGCCAGAAGAACCAAGACTGACTGAAAGCAAGTGGAAGAAGGTAGGTGAACGAATCCTCATTCCCACCCCCAAATATCGTGTGCAGAAAGGAGGATACCCAGGAGGATATTAGAAAACAACTTATGTTATAACAACAAAAATACTATAAAAACATTTCATCCCAGAGAAAGCCACAGGGACTGGGAGGGAAGGGTGTCAAAGCACGTGTATGGTCCAGATCTGGGAAGCCCTGTCCTTGGCCAGCTCCCACAGTACCACGTGGTCCCGGTCATAGCCCCGGCCACCTGGGGGAGGAAAAAGAGAGGGGGAGATAGTCAGAGCAAGCTGGGGACACCATTGCCCCCGGCCCCTCAGGTGCCTTTTCCCACACATGTCCGCCTCCTTACCCTTCACATCTAGGATCCGACCTTCAAACATCTGGCTGCAGATGTGGCCCGATTTGTTGATGCTCCACGTCTGACGGGGCAAGCGGCTCTCAGCCCACAGCACCACCTTTGAGCCCGTGCTGGGGGGCCCAATCACCTGCAGGCTCATGGTGGGGGCCACCTATGCCCCCAGGAGGTTGTCAGGCACTGTTCCTCTTCACAGGGATTCCACCAAAGACACCCCTGACACTCGACTTTGAATCATTAGGGACTGCAACCCTGGGCAAATCTCTTGATCCTCCTGAGCTTTGGTTTCCTTGGAGATGGGAATCCCTGAGTGCTCACTGTTGTGCGGGTTCAACGTGAGAAGTCATATGAGGGCTGGAAAAATATTAGTTCCTCCAGGAAACTTTCTTTTTTTTTTAAATAATTTTTTAAACTTTTTAAAAATATTTTATTTATTTATCTTTAGAGGGGAAGGGAAGGAGAGAGGAAGGAAACATCAATGTATGGTTGCTTCTCGTGCATGCCCTGCTGGGAACTGGCCTGCAACCCAGGCATGTGCCCTGGCTGGGAATCGAACCGCGACCATCTGGTTCGCAGGCCCGCGCTCAATCCACTGAGCTACACCAGCCAGGGCATTCCAGGAAACTTTCTATGACTGACTTCCAAAACACACAGGTTTCAGCATCAGACAAGCCATGATGCACTTATTGGCTGTGTGACTTTTACCCATGTACTAAACTTCTCTGTGCTCTGCTTTCCTAACCTGTAAAATGGAGAGTAAAATAGAATCTGCCCTCATGTTCTCTCTGGATTATACAAGGTATTCATGCGAAAGGCTTAACATGGCACCCTGAGTACATAGCCAGTGTTTCCTTTCATTCTAACTGAAAGACAACCCCGTTTTAATAGCCTACAAAGACCTACACCCCCATAATCTTTCTGATATCATCTCCTGCTACGTCTTCCTTTACTTGCTTCAATCCAGCCATTCAGGTGGTCTTGCTAGTCCTGGAAAATGCCAGGCATGTTCCTACCTCAGGGCCTTTGCACTTGCTGTTCCTTCTATCTGGAGTACTTTAATCAGACATCTGCTTGCCTGCCTCTTTCAAACGTCATCTTCTCTGAAAGGGGTCCCCTTGTTAGAGCTACTGATAGTTCCTATTTCTTCTATTAATTTATTTTTCTCTATTGCTGTGATTTTCAACCAGTGTGCCACAAGAATTTTTAAAACATGCAATACTTGATTATTTAGGCAGGGGCATTGACATCTTTTTCCTTAGACTGTCAAATAAAAAATGACAACGGGCCCTGACCAGTGCAGCTCTGTTGGTTGGACATCATCCCACAAAATGAAAGGTCACTAGTTTGATTCCCGGTTAGGGCACATGCCTGGCTTCCAGGTCCAGTCCTCAGTGGCATATACTACAGGTAACCAAGAGATCAACTGATATTTGTTTCTCTCTCACATTTTTGTTTCTCTCCCTCTCTCCCACCTTTCCCCTCTCTCTAAAAATAAATAAATATATATTTTAAAAATTACAAAAGCCAACACAACAATAGTCATCCAGTGTGGATGCTGTCTTGAACCATAAATATATAGGTCATACAGTAGAGTTGCACCTTATTGGTAATACTGCTAAGGCTGCATCTGATTGGTTAATTCTTGTGGTACCAGAAATCCTTATATACAAGTATAGGCACCTGGTTTTTTAAAAAGTCGCTCTGGAGCAAAAAGGGTAGGTAATTACTTCTTATCATCATCATTATTATTATTTATAAATCAATCAAAATTATAACTATTTTTGGTCAGATCAGCAAAAATATATTTTTTGGTGTGTCGCAGAATTTTAGTCATTAATTTACATGTGCCATGAGATGACATAGGTTGAAAATTGCTGCTCTGTTACACTTTCCATCATCTAAGGTGCTAAGATATTTTACTCATTTAAGTTGTTTCTGCCACTCCCCACTAGGATATAAGCTTCAGGAGGGCAAGAGTCATTTCTGCCTTCTCACTGCTGTATTCCCAGCACCCAGAACAGGGTCTGGCACAGAGTCAGTGCTCAGGGAATGTCTGCGCAGTGAATCTCTCAGTATTACCAGGACCCAAGTTCTGTCACAGGATATCAGAACTAGGAAGCCCCTTAGAAGCATCTGGTTCAAAGCTCTTGTTTTGCACATGGGGGACTGAGCCCGAATGCCTGGGGAGTGCACAGCCTGCATCCTCCACCTTCTCAGGGTCTTAGTATCTGTATGTATGTGTCTCTGGCCCAAGGGTGGGTCCTGTTACTAACTGTGCTGGGACTCCCAAGGTGAGCCTGTGTATGCCTGGAATCCTGGGGTCCCTGTCCCAGCCACTAAACCAGTACCTGGTTCTTCAGCAGCCCATCTTCATAGTACCAGATGCAACTACCTCCAGCCGCAGGCTCAGAGACCACCACACGGCCTGCCTTCATGTCTTCCACGTGGTCTGGCACAGCCAGGAATCCCCCCAGTGCTGCATTCCAGAGGCGGAAATAAGCCCGGCGCTGTTGAGTGGAGGCAGCTGAGAGTCAGGGCTCCCTGGTCAGAGATGCTCCCACCTGGGCCCCCAACACCCATACCTCTGGACCCTCCAGTATCCCAAGCTCCCAGGCCCTCATTCCTGCCCCTAAACCTTCCTTGGCCCTCCTTTAAGTCACCCCTTGTTTCCCGCACAAATACCAAGGGCACATCTAAAGCATATGTCCACACCCACACAGTGCCATGTCCATACATACCCACGGATGTGTGCAGAGGGACACACTAGCAGATAAACCCAAGGTCCACACAGTTGCACAGAAGTTTGCAACAGACACACAGATACTCACAGCCATGCAAACTCACACATCCTAACCAATGCACGGGTCCCTCCAGCCTACTCTACACCAGGCGCTTACGTCTGCTACGGGTATGTGCAGGAATATGGGTGCGTGCGCACATGCCCACGCTAAAGAGCTGCCACAGCAGGGCAGACACTGTCCTGTCAGACCTCAGATCAGCCTCTGCCCCCAATCAGCTGGGGACCTTGGGTACTGGCGATGGCAGTCACAGTAATGAGCACCACAGCTGACGTTTGGTAAGTGCTTATCCACTCAAGCACTGTTCTAAGGACTTTATATACATTCTCTTCAGTCCTCAAACCAATTCCATCATACGTGTTACCCCATTTTAAAGGTGAGGAAGCTGAGGCCCATGGAGACGCAGTACTTGCCCAAAATTGCAGAGCAAGTCCTTATCCACTTCTCGGGGCCTCTATTCCCCCATCTGTAAAGTGTGGGAGTTGGAGATAACCTCCGAGGTTTCTTCTAGCACTGATGTTTTAAGAGTCTGTGGCTTTACAACCACGGCGGTGTCACAGGCACGTGTCCTGGTGAACGCGCTCTCACAGATGGGTACGCACACAAACCAAAGTCACCTACACAGACCAGTGGTCACGAATGACTTTGCAGACACAGAAAAGACCCTCAGACAGGCGAACACAAACCCACACAGACCCCAGGGCCAGGCCTCCCCATTAACACACATGCAAGAAACAAGACACACGTCCAGACGTGCGGACACAAGGTTTCTCAAGGTGGCGTGTGCTTACTACTGCTGAGTAGTACATGAGATGATTTTCAGTCCTCCATGGATAAGCTTATTGTTAAAAATTTAACGGTAATGCATTTATTATATTGTCTATTAAGGGAAAAGCACACATCCACATCAAACCCATGATTTTATGAATATTATTCCTTAAGATAAAGATAGAGTAGGGAAAAGGTTAGTTGATTTAGAGAAAAATATTAGGTAGCTAATGGTTCAAGAAGAATGGAGAGCCCTGGGTGGTGTGGCTCAGTGGACTGAGTACTGGCCTGCGAACCAAAAGGAAGCTGGTGTGATTCCCAGTGAGGGGACATGCCTGGGTTGTGGGCCAGGTCCCCAGTAAGAGGTGTGCAAGAGGCAACCACACACTGATGTTTCTCTCCCTCCCTTCCCTTCTCTAAAAATAAATAAATAAAATCTTTAAACAGAAAAGAAGAAGAATGACAACATGGTAATATTGTGACAAAAACACACAAACGCTGAGTTTGGGAAACATGGGAAGTACACAGACACACACACCCAGATAAGACATCATGGACACTCTCAGCCTGACCTGCTACCCACCTGCTTGATGGGGTAGAGGGAACCCACTCTCTGGGTCCCACTGTAGGTCAGCCAGTTGGTGATCTCGCAGCTGCCCACTAGCCACTGGCGGCCCCGGAAGTCACTGTGTTCACACAGCACCCAGCTGGAAGCAGCCAGTGCAAGAGACACAGAGGAGAAGACAGACAGGGAGGTGGAGAAGGCAAGAATGTCAGAACATTGCCCACCCCCTCTTCTCTCCTGCTGGGACATTTCTTCTTGGAGTTGGGGTCTCACAGGGGAGAGAGAGGCTGGGAAGTGGATTTGGGGTTTGCAGAGCAGAGGAGGGTCCTGAAGAGCCCCTTCCTCCCTGGGCTGAGGTCCAAGCCCTGGGAATCAATGCCCCTCCTCAGTCCACTTCTACCCCCCTCCTGGATGGGAGGAGACAGGAATAGAAGTGGGGAAGGGAAGAAGCCAGGGGCCCAGCCCGCACTTTCGAGAAGTCCCCAGTATCCTGTGCCTCCCCACAACCCACTCACGTGCCCCCTTGGATCCGCACGGACAGCACGTGGTTGCTGAAGCCCTCGGCTTGCAGGCTCCGCACCTCTCCACTGAGCTCAATCTCCTTCCCCTCGAAGCACTCCAGTCCATACAGGAAAATGGAGGGTTCTGAAAAGTGCTGGGGGCCAAGGGGCGTGGAGAAGGGGTGAACCCAAGAAAGCCCTGGCCCCACACTCAGCCCCCCAACTCCCAGATGGGTATTTCAGGCTCTCTTCCCTCCTAAGATCCAGCCCACAGGACTCCTGACTCCTGGGCACTGGCAGCTGGATGTCCCCCAGAGTCTCAGATACAGCAAGTGCCAGACTCGGCCCCCTTGCCCCTCAAACCTTCTTTCCAGTAAATGGCACTTCTAAGAACAGTATACTAATAATACTATTAATCATAGTGGTTCTCATATATTTGGGGCTTACTACATGCCAGATTCTGTGCAAAGAACTTTACCTGATCTCATTATAGTATTGTAGAACTTCTCAACAACCCTACAGGTAGGTGCTATTATTATCTTTGCTTAGCAGAGGGGAAACTGAGGCTGGAGAAGATTAAACCCCTACAGATGGGCTCCAGAACCAGGTCTATCTGCCTTCAGAGCCCAGGGTGTAGTTGTAAAGAGCTTGGCCTCAGGAGCTGGGCTGCCTCAGGGAGAACCTGGCTCTGCCTGTAGCAACCGCCCAGGGTTGTGGTAAGGATTGAAAGTCTTTTTTAAAAAGGCGAGAGCATGCTGTGTGTCCAGTAAATGTTGGCTGTTCTGCTGTGCTGCCACTGCTGGCCCACCCAGTGCTGGTCACCATGTCCTACACAGGTTAGCTCTTTAATGCAGCCTGTGTCTCTCCTCTCCACCTCTTCCCTGGTCCGGGCCACGCTGATTCACTCTGGCTCACTGTGGGAACAACCCCATTGCCTGGCTTCCTTCCATTCACTCTCCACACGACAGCAGAGCCATCTTTCTGCGTCATTCCTCTCCTCACGGACCACGGCCTCAGCAGTCTGGCCCTGCCCCCCAGCCCACCCAAGTGCCAATCCCTCCTGTCCCTGTACCACTTCTGTATCTGGACACACCACTGCGCATAGCAATCTCTATGTCAATGTGACTGTGGGGTCCTCAAAGGCAGGGCTGTGTCTGATTTACTTCATTGTCCTCAGGACTTATCTTGGCAGATGCTCGATAAATCTCTGGTAAGTTGAACTGGCTTTGAAGTCCTGGGGTCAGGGGGACCCGTGCTGGTTCTGAGGAAGACTGGATTCAAGCTCCACCAGCCCACTCAGCAGTGGGAAGAGGCTTGGGACGTCCCAGCAGCACTCCCTGCCTCAGGGATCACCTGGAACTGGACAGGGGCACTCACCAGGGGTACTTTCTGGAGGGAGCCCAGGACTGTGGAGGCTAGACAGCCCATGGCCGTGAGAGTGGGGAACTCGCCCTCGGACAGAATGTGCTGGTCACCCTCAAAGTTCTTCTCATCAAACAGGATCCAGCTGGGAAAGGGGAAGGGTGGTGGGATATGAGTGGATGGGTATTTGAGCCTGCCCTGTCTTCAGCCTGCCCAGGCCCTCTGAGACACAGCAGAGTAGATGCAGACTTGATCATGACCCCCCTGATCCAGGATAGGTCAAGGATGAACAGGTACTGCAGCAGCCTTAAGACGTCAGACGTAGGAAAGGACTGATTGAGCCCTGACCAGGTAGCTCAGTGGGTTAGAGCATTGTCCTGATATGCTAAGACTGCAGGTGCATGGAAGAAGCAACCAATGAATGCATAAATAAGTGGAACAACAAATCAATGTTTCTCTGTCTCTCTCTAAAATCAATTTTTAAAAAAGGGGGGGAAAGGCCTTGGCTGGTGTGGCTTAGTGGATCGAGTGCTGGCCAGCAGACCAAAAGGTCATCAGCTGGATTCCTAGTCAGGGCCAGGTCCTCACTTGGGGTGTGTGGGAGGCAACCAGTTGATGTAGTTCTCACACAGAGCATGTTTCTCTCCCTCTTTTCCCCCCTCCCTTCCCCTCTCTCTGGAAATGAATAAAATCTTTTTTTAGAAAAGCCCCTAAGGAGGGAAATTTGGCCATATCAAGCAATTATTCAGCAATCCTATTTCTTGGAATCTATCCCAAGGACCCCTCCAAAAACATAAAACAACACAAGCACACACGCCCATTCATTACAGCAGTGTTTGCAATGGCAAAGGGTGGAGGCAGCCCAAATGTCCGTCAGTGAGGGTCTGGCTGAACACACTAAGGATGTGGAGTATCATATAGCAGCAGAAAGGAATACAAATGACCTTTTAAAGAGATATAAAGTTATCTCCAAATTGTTAGGCAAAAAAAATATATTACTGTAATTTATAGTATGCTTCTTTTTAAAAAGCCAAAATGTAATCTGCATACCATAAAATGCACTCTTTTCAAGTACACAGTTTGGTGTCTTTGGTAGATTCACCAAGTTGTAGTCTATACCTTTTTGTGTAAGAAAATGAGGAAGGAGGGAAGCAAAACACTTGATTTGATTTCTATAGTTATATGTAAACTTATCTGGATATATTTTTAGTTATATTTTCAAAAACATGGGTGAATAAACTAAACACTAAAAAAAAATCACCTGTCGGGGAGGGAGGGGACAAGGTAGCAGGGACAGAGACAGAAGCTAATCTTTTTAAGTCTTTGTTTATTTATTTTATTTTTTTTAAGATTTTATTTATTTATCTTTAGAGGGGAAGGGAAGGAGAGAGGGAGAGAAATATCAATGTATGGTTGCATATGGTTGCCTCTCGTGCGTCCCCTGCTGGGAACTGGCCTGCAACCCAGGCATGTGCCCTGACTAGGAATTGAACCATGATCATGTGGTTCGCAGGCCTGCCCTCAATCCACTGAGCTACACCAGCCAGGGCTAAAGTTTGTAAGTCTTGGCTTTGGAACTGCACGGACTGAATGCTTGTGACTCCCCGAAAATTCATATGTTGAAGACCCCAACTCTAATAATGGCCTGTAGGAGGTAAACAGGTTTAGATGAGATCCTGAGGGTAGAGCCCCCAAAATGGGATTAGTGTCCTTGTAAGAAGAGGAAGAGGCAGGAGCTCTGTTTCCACGGCAGGGGGCGCATGTCACAGCTGGAAAGCAGGAGGAGGGCCCTCACTAGGAAGCTGAAACCGCCAGCACTTCCCAGCCTCCAGAACTGAGAGAAAATTAAATTCTTGTTGTTTAAACCACCCAGAGCCTGCTGTTTTGTTATAGCAGCACAAGCTGACTAGGACAGGCACACTGTAAATATTTTATGTAATTAAAAAGTAGAATTAAGCCCTGGCTGGTGTTGCTCAGTGGATTGAGTACCAGCCTGTGAACCAAAGGGTCCCGGGTTTGATGCTCAGTCAGGGCACATGTCTGGGTTTGCAAGCCGGGTCCCCAATTGGGGGCACATGAGAGGCAACCATACATTGACGTTTCTCTGCCTCTCTTTCTCTCTCCCTTCCCCTCTCTCTAAAAATAAATAAATTAATTTAAAAAATCTAAAAAAAACCCAAGCGCAACAACCCAGAATTAAATAAAAATGAAAATACTCCTAAAAATTAAAATAAATTAAATTAAATAAATAAGTCTAACTTTACATTGGGTTGGTAGCATAACCACAAAGAAAAACTACACATTATTTCAAATATCTTAAAAACACTACATTTTGAATGATATAAACATGCCAAATGGGATGTAGATGAATGTCTCAAGGACATAAAGAACAGAGAAAACCCTCAAACAGTAGTCACTGGTTTTTACCACTAGTAGTAATATTACAATTATAATTCTGAAACACCTAGCATGTAGATTTTGGTCTCTGAATAGTTATATCCCACTGAAAGGAGCCAGAGGTCCTTTGGGAATGGCTGATTCCAAATGTTTTTGTGGGTTTCGGGGGGGGGCTGCAAAATTATTGTACCAGGAAAAACGAGGAAGTTATTTTTTTTTTTACAAAAAGAACTATTGGGGTCATATCAAGAGGACCCAGGAAGATCCTGTTGAAGAGGCTCCCTTTGGCCAGAGATGAAACAATTTGAGCACAGACAAGAATAGTGACTCCAATGGATTGAAGCATTTCAAATACATAAAACTCTGTGAGTTCATACCAATACTTTTAAAAACATCTTCAACGGTCTGCTTTGGACGTCACTAGAGCACCAATTCAGAAATTATTCTGAAAATTAATCAAGAAAAAGGGGTAGATGCAACATTGATCCCTGGGAAAAATCAAACTTTTTTTTTGTATAGGTAAACAAATAGTTGAAAAGGAAAATTCTCAGTATTCCAGCTAATACAGGTAGAAAGCATAACAAAAACTAGAAAATCATTATTTTGTAACTTCTAAAGAAGTCATGGATCTAGGCAATTATCAATAGATATTAAAACCATTAGGTGAAAGGTAGATGGGAAATCTTATGATGTAGGCATCTTAATGTCACTGAAAGTGGGACAAGCAGACCCAGGCCTCCTGGTGTTAGGCAGTGGAAGTCCACAGTACCATGTATATAGCACTGGCAACAAAACAAAACAACACCTTTAATTTCATCAGTCCTCCAGATCTAACTACCAGTTTACACAAAATATGGGGCACAGAAGAACAAGTTAAAAGACAAGACTAGGAAGCAATCAGCCAAATACAGAAGAAGGGAAATTCACAGGGCAAGTTACTGGGTTCCCTCAAGCAAATAAATGGTGTAAAACAAAATAAAAAGGGGGGGAGGGGCTGTTATACACTAGAGGCCAAATTGACCAAATGCAATGTGCGGACCTTTGTTTGAATCCTGAGAAAAACAAACCAATTTAAAAAGGCATTTTTCATCCTAGCCAGGGCAGCTCAGCTGGTTAAAAGCATTTTACAGTCATGACAAGGTTGTTGTTGGATCCCAGATCAGACACATGCAAGAATCAACCAATCAAGGTTTCTCTCTCTCTCTCTCTCCGAAAAAAAAAGAAAAAAATCAATCAATAAAAAATAAAATTAAAACAAAAAGGCTCTTGTTTTTTTTGGTTTTTCTCTTCTTCTAAAAGGCATTTTTTTGAAGCAACAGGAGAAATTGGACATGGCCTGGGTATTAGGTATTATTAATTATTGTTAATTTTATTAGATGTTATAACTTGTAGCTATATGGGGCATCTTTTCTTATTAGATATACATGCTTAAGTATTTACCTGTAAAATTTTATGTTGGGCCGGGAATTTTAAATAATCTGCTAAAAAATGGCAGAGGGGCAGATAAAACAAGATTGGGGTTCTTTATACTATATTATCTACAAGTTTACATTTCCATTGAAACTGTATTTTGCTTTGATTTTTTAAAGATTCGATGCTTCAGGACAGAATAGCTTATTTCAATGAAGCCGGAGTAAGGAAATCATTTGAAATAAAGACCCTCTTTCTGCAGCTCCAATTTCCAAACCGAGTTAAATGCTTCAGGGCAGGTCCGTCTACCCCGAGCTTCCCTCCCCCCACATCCTCACCTGCCGCCATGGACGAGGCAGGACTGGGGCTGGAAAGAAGGGGGCAGAGAAGCCTGGTCATCCTCGAAGGTGATGTGGTCTCCCAGGAAGTCCGGACCCGAGAAAAGCTGAATCTGGGGGCGGAGACGGGAATAGATAAGAGTGAAGAAGGACAATGGAGTGAGCCAGAGAAAATGGGGAACAGGGGGAGAGATCTCAAATAAGCGAAGAGACATAGGCCTCTGCCAGCACCCTACCTTTGAGACAAAGTGCAGATTGTGCTCCTCCACCTGAAAGGAGAGATCGAAGTTTCAAAACACAAGGAGGGGAACCAGCCCCGCGCCTTAGCCCCTCGGGTTTCAAAATCCCCGGCCCTAACTGCTGCGGCTCTCCAGTCTCCTGTCATTAGCCCCGCCCCACCCCAAGTCCCACCTCCCAGAGGCCCCGCCTTCGGACCCCACCTGCAGGACCGGCTGAAGCGAGGCGAGGGCGCTGTTGCCTGCGCCCCAGTCGTCACAGTTACGGTACACTCCTTTCTCCAGTACATACTGCTCCCCAGAGAAGCCCACCTCCTCATAGGCCACCCACCTACAGAAAGGGAGAGGCTCGGATCAGCGGGGCGGAGCAAGCACCTCTGCCGGAACCGCCCCGGCCCGCCCCGCTGTCACTCACACGCCGCTGAGCACGTGGATAGCCTGCGTGTGGGTGCGGTGTCCCGCCAGCTCCACGTCCGGCAATGCCTCGCTCACCTCTACGTGGTGCCCCTCGAAGTCCATGGCCTCAAACAGCACCACGGCCGGATCCGAGAAGTCCTGGGCCCCAGGGACAGTCAGGTCTCTCCCGCCCACCCACTGAAACCCCTGGGAGTAACCAGACCCCAGGGAGGCAGAACAGCAGGGAACTTTGGGGAGAGGTGATCAGTGTGGCCTGGAGAAAAGGAGCAGGAGGGAGAGAGGCTAGACCTCAGGGAACACTTCAGATGCTCTGGAGAAGAGGGAGATGGAACATAAAGTCTTCCCTCAACTAATTGTACTGGGGGGTGGAGGGCGGGGAGTATGGCTGTGACCAGAGGCAGAGGGATAGCCCAATTGATGTTGCTTACCGTCCGGATGACCCGTAGGGAGATCAGCGCCTCATCGTAGCCTCCCCAGTGTGACCAATCAGGGTATTCCCCCTCCTCCAGCAGATACTGGTGGCCCCGGAAGCCTTCCTTCTCATAGCCCACCCAGCTGGGGGAGGGTGAAGGCAGACAAACAAACTCAGTCAGAGCAGACCCCTGGGTGTGTAAGACAGCCGCCCCCACCTGCAGGCAACCCGGATGATCACTTCCTATTCCCAAAGTAGAGACCAGTGGGGTAGATAAGGTAGAAAGAAAGGTCCTGAGTCCTTACCAGCCTCCAAGAACTCGCAGGGACCCCACGGAGGCCAGGTGGGGGCTGTGGCTGTCCTCTGGCTGCTGAAGGTTGTAGATGTCTCGGCTCACTTCCCAGCTTTGGCCCTGAAAGCCTGGGGCCTCATATACCACAGCCTAGGGGAAGAGGTGGTCAGGTTTGTGGGGAGTGATCTGGACCCAAACATCCCCAGCCAGTCCAGGATGGCTCTGCACAGCATCAGCCCATATAGCTAAGCCCCCAACTCCCTCACTCCACCCCAGGCCCCAACTCCAGTCTCTTCTCTGACCTCTGGCCTAGTCCTTACACATAACAGCCAGTTCCCAGTGAGCCCATCAGGTTCCACCTTCCAAGACCCAGCTGCTGACTCCCAGGACCTTCCTATCCTGTCTTCCAGTCCAGGCCATGATAGCCACACACATACACAAAACCCACCCTAAGGTCCTTTTTGACCCGAAAGTCCAGACTCTTACCTTGGGCTCCCCTGGCTTCTCCACTCTTGGGCAGCCCTGCAGAGGAGACAGAGCTGAGACACCAGCCCAGAGGTGGGGGAAGGCAGATGGGGCTGGTGACCTCGGATTTACTTGATCCTGAGACCCCTAGAAATGGCCAACCCCCTGTTTTCCCTATCCTCCACCTCCTGGGTAATTCCACCTCTCCTCCAGTCCCATTCCCTGTAGGAGCTCCCAGGCCCTGCCTCTTCCCCAAGACTACTTGTCCTTCCCTCAGGACGAGGCTACTTGGAACCACCTACTCCTTACCAATTTAATGGGCTTCAGGGAACCCACACTGGGGTCTGATGTACCCAGGGCCTCAGAGTTGGGGTACTCTCCAGGTTCCAGGATGCAGGGAGTGCCTTCAAAGAAGGGTTTGGGGTACAGCAGCCACCTGGGGGAGGCAGAGAGGTAGCTTCACCCCAAACACCTGGGGACACAGATTGGTGGATGGGAGGGAAGGCTTAGAGAGGAGAAGGAGGTCTTGGGGGAGAGGCCTCTGTCAAGGGGACTCTGGAGGTATTTCAGACCCCCATAATCTCGGGCAGTAGCCACTCCATCAGTGTCCCTTCCTCTGGCCTGGCCCTCTTTTGTTTCACACAGCAGCTGGAGAGGTCTTTCTAGTACACAGACCTGCTTAAAAATCCCCCGTAATTTCCTGTTAGCCTGCCAATACAGTCCAGCTGCACAAAGAGGCCCTTCAGTCTGTCCCCCTGCCTTCCTCCTAGGCCTCACATCTCCCCATTTGCTGCTTTCTCTGAACAAACTGGGTTTTCAAAGCTTAGATCTCTCACCTCTGGACCTTTGCAGGTGCTGTTCCCTTTGCTGGATATACTCTTTCCCCCATTCATTCAATTAACAAACATCTAGGGGCATCTACCCCGTGCCAGGCCCTGCTTTAGGCATCAGGGATACGGTAGTGAACTAAGGACACACAATCCCTGTCCTCAGGGAGCTTAGACTCTTCTGGGGCCAACTGCTCCCAGCCGAGGCATCTCCCCCCTCCTGGCAGGCCTCTGTGACCTCTGGCTGGTTTGGGGCTTTTCTGTACTCCCACAGTTCTTCGCTCCCCCATCCCGGGACCCTGATTGCTACTGTCCGCTTACTTCCCTGTCCCCACCAGTAGATTGAGAACTTCTTGAGGACAAGACTGTATCCTGTCGCCTATGTGTCCTCAGCACAGTGGATGTTAAATGAAGGGATTCCAGAACAGCCCAGACTCACAGTCCTGCAGAGACAGCGGCCGATGCCACCTGCATGGGCCTCTTCAGGCTCTGGGGGTCCTCCAAGGACTTGGTTAGCTTCACTTGCTCCCCCTTGAGGCCCTTCTCAGAGTACAGGCTGATCTCAGGGGTGATGTAGTCCTGAAGGAGAAGGGTGGAAAAATGAAGTGTGGAACAGCACCCCTCAGAGACTACCCATATCTGCACCTGCTTCCCCAAGTCTGCCCAGCTAGGGCTCCAGGAGGCTTCAGGGAAATCTTTGTGACTGTCTCCCCAAAAGCCAGGAGGATGACTGGGGTGTAACAATCCCAACACCAAAGTCCTTGATGGTCCCACCCTGTTCCCTCAGGACCTGAGACCAAAGTTCTCAGCACAAGTGTGCCAAGTGCCGTGCCCTCTGCCTTGCCTTGGGTCACCGGGCTTCCAGCTTGCTGGAGGGACAGGTGGGGTGGACAGCTGCTTCCTGAGCTCTGACTTCAACTATTCCTTTAAGTATAATTCCCGCCTCTGTCCAGACTGGTTCCACTTGCACCTCATCCCAGGAAGCAGCAGATCCTCTCTGCATTCTGGGCATTTCTTCCTCATCAGAACCATTTTCATCGACTCCCTCCTTCACCCCATGATTAAGAAGCATCCGCAGATGGCAAGGCACTTTGCTAAGGGCACCTCACCCCATCTCACTTGGTCCTGTCAATGGGAGTTATCACTCCATTCTCAGACTAGGAAAGAGGCTCAGTGAAGTCAAGCAGCCTGCCCAAGGACACACAGCCTGTAAGTAGCAGGGCCAAGTACAGAGCTGTTTAGTTTTTGTTCACCCGGCACCACCCATGTGCCTGCAACACACTAAGTGTCCAATCGGTACTGAATTAATCAAATGAATCCAGGTCCACCTGACCTCAAAGCCCTTGTTTTTCTCTTGTGCCTCATTAGCTTCCACACCATGATGAGAAGATCACAATAAAGTGTCTACAAACGTTTGTGTGTTTCTGGAGAGGCTTTGAAACTGTTCCCCCTTTGCATGGTTGGGCCACTGCCCTAGTTAAGAGTCACCAAGTTAAGAGTCACCAGCTCTCGTCCTCTCTTACTAGGAGAATTTCGACAGCTCTGGACTCAAAGTTATTCCCCCACTCGTTAAAAACAAAAACACAAAACAAAAAACCAAAACCCCCGACCGGCCCTTCTTTCTCTTCTGGTTCTCCCTAGTGGCCAAGATGATTTTGCCGAGTTTAATTTTTGGTAGTTTGTAAATTGGTGTTATAAAAACAATGTTGTTTTTCCCCTGCTTTACAGATATGAAACTATAATATTGACTATGCCTTTTCCAACCACACATCCCACCCTCAAAATTCAGGAGTGCTCCTGAGCTAAACATCACAGTCCTTCCTGGGCTTCCTGCCTCTGGGGTTCCCATCCAGTCTCTTCTCCTCCTGGCAGCCAGAGGGGTGTTTATAAATCCCCAATCTTATTGTGCAGCCTTTCTGCTTCAAACCCCATCCTGAGACCCTAGCTTGACCCTGAGTTCAGCAAGGCAGAGAGCAGGTCTCCCCAAGCCCCACTGCCTGGCGTGGGACCTGGCACACAGCAAACATTATCAAGCATCCTTTAGCCAATGAAAGAACAAATGTCCAAGGCACCGGGGGTCTTAGTGTGGGCCTAACAGCCTGCGCCCTGGAGATGGGGAAGCACCCATATTCACCCTTCACCTGTTTCTGCGATTCTAATGAAATCTTTCTCCAGAGCCAGCTCAAACTTCCCCAGGCTGCTTTCCCATGCTGGGGATTGGCTTCTGCCTGGCCCCGCCTCCTCAAACCAAGCTGAGCACTCTCCAGTTGGCTCCAAGGTCAGGAATCTACAGGTGAGTCCATAATAACCCTAACTAACCCTCTGTCTCCTGCTCAGTATGATCTATCCCAGAGATTCCAACTCTAGGCGCCTGAGGCTTTCTTCCTCCTCAGGGCCTGGGGCCCAGGGTAGACAGGGCAACATCTAGCCCCCAACCCCAGGCCACTCACCCGGACAACCCTCTTCAGGGACCCAATGCTTTTGAGACTCCATGCTGTCCCTGAGGCCCTGAGTTCCACGTCTCCTTCAGGCAGGACCAGCTTCCGGCCCTGGAACTCTGGCTCTTCGTACAGCACCCAGCTGTGGGCAGAGAGAACCAGGGTCACTGGGTGGGAGAGGACATACCCACAAGGCAGGGTTTCTGGATAGTTGAGGGGGCTTCTGCCAGGTTGGCCTGGGCACTTCTCGCTGCACTTGCTGCCCCCACTGCCCCAGGTTCACAGGCAGGCCCTCATTCCTCAGGCACTCTGCACTCACCAGCCTCGAAGCACCCTTATGGAGGCCACCTGGGCCCAGCCGGAGGTGTCAGCAATGTCTTCCCAAACCTGCCTGCTGCTGCCTTGGCAGCCGGGCTCTGAGAAGAGGATCACCTGGAGAAGACACAGAAGGGGTCCTCAGACTCTGCTGAAGATTCCACCTCCTGTTCCTCCTCCCACACACTTGCCCCCCACCGTCCTACCTTTCCTGGCCTGGTGTTCAGCTTGCCTTGGGTCTTCGATGCTGAGCTCTGGAATGGAGGCAGAGTGCTAAGAAGTCTTATGGGGTTGTCTTCTTACTGCCTCCCACAGCCTGCTATTCCAAGCATCCTACATCCTCTGTTTTAGTCTCTACCCCCACAGAGCACACCATACTTGTCCCCAACCCACCCTGTCCCAGGAGCTGTGTCCCTATTACTCCCCTTCCCCAGTTTCCAAGAGATTGGAGACACTAAGCCCTTGGGAATCCACAGTGCAAACCTCTTCCTGTTTGGACAGGATGACTGAGGCCCAGAGGGATGCAGCTTGCACAGGGTCACACTGAGCCATACCTCAGACCCAAACACAAGGCCCAAACCTCTACCTCTGAAGATTCTGCCTCCTAGTACCATGGTCCTCATACCATCCAAACCCTGGTGAGGCCAGGCACCCTCCCTTGCCCAACCAAGGCCTCACTCACCCAGCCCTCAGGGGGCCCAGTGCCTTCAGGCTTCTCTGTCGGCAACCTTTCGCTGCAGAGCAGGGGCAGCTGTCCTGGCACCTTTCTGAGCCCTGGTGCCCCATGGGGAGGCAGAGCAGATAGTTTTGTGCCCAGTGATCCCAAGGTGAGGACCTCCTTGGTGGCAGGCACCAGACCACCAAAGAAAAGACTGCCTCCAAGACGGGAAGTAGGCCTCACGCCCGTCTGCCACTCTGACCCCGGCTCTGACTGGGAGCGCTTGGCATCTGTGACATGCTTCTTCATCATCTCCAAAGGAGAATAAGAGGTCTGGTGGGGCCTGGTAGGGCCAGAGTCCCAGAAGTCCCAGGCTTTCTCCCGCCTGCGCTGGAGCTTCTCATCATCACTCAGGTAGGGGTTCTCTGGTTCCTCCTCCTCTTCCTCCTTTTCTTCCTTTCCTTCCAGTGCGGGCACCTCCTGGGGGCTGGGTCCCAGCACCCCTGGCCTGGACTGGTCCTCCTCGATGGCGGGTAGCGTGGCATACATGGCCAGGTAAGAGGAGCGGGGGGCTCGTGGCAGCCGGTGAGTGCGGAGGATCTCAGGGGACTCCATGCTCCGCAGGGTGTCCAGGAAAATCTCCAGGTCAGCATCGAGGGCCACCTCCTCCTCCTCCTCCCTCAGGGATTCCAGGGGCATCCTGTCTTCAGTGGAGTCAGGGACAAGCTGGGTCTCTGGGCTGGCCCCCGATCCCATTGGCTCGGGGGCTGGGGGCCCTGCTGGGCTGGGGGGCACCTTGCCCACTGAGGAGGAGGGAGCAGAGGGAACAGCAGGGCCCTGGACAGCCCCCATTTGGGTGGGAGATGAGATGGGGCTCCCTTCAGAGCCCTGGACAACCTCAACCTCGTGGGAGGATGGAATTGCAGGAGCAATCAGGCCTTGAACAGACCCTTCCTTGGGGAGGGAAGGGCCAAGGCTGCTCTCAGTACCCTGGATGACTTTTTTGGGGGTGCTAGGCCTGCCTTCTGGGTCCTGGACAACCTCAGTTGGTTTGGGGGACGAAGCGGCAGGAGCACCAGGACCCTGCACAACCCCTTTGTGGGTGGA
The DNA here is from genome assembly GCF_014824575.4 of Sturnira hondurensis. NCBI lineage: Eukaryota > Metazoa > Chordata > Mammalia > Chiroptera > Phyllostomidae > Sturnira > Sturnira hondurensis. Next base: position 1,021,194 of record NW_028094186.1, on the reverse strand, counting down.
GGCTGTGTCGGCAGGAGTATCAGGAACCTGCACTGTTTCTTTCTGGGTGACGGGGAAGATAGGGGCATTCTCAGAGTCCTGAAGAACCTTGTTCCTCGGGGAAGATGGAGCAGGCAGATTATCCCCTGGGCTGGGGATACACTTCCGTCTTGCAGAGGATAGAGGTTGTCCAGGAACAGTTGCAGCCTCACTCCTTACCACGGGCATGATGGTGGCAGCAGAGGGGCCTGTGACCCCCTCCTTTGTTACAGAGGGCAGGGCCTGGGGTTCCTGGGGGTCAAGAATGAGCTGGACTCTGGGGTGAGAGGGCATCACAGGCTGCTCGAGGGCGTGGTCTAGGACTAGGGAAGGGGTGTGGGTCTGGAGTCTGGGAGAAGAGGGTACTGGTGCGTGGCCCTGAGAGGTGTGGAGGGAGAGCTGGGTGGGGGGGTTAGAGGCTCCCTGCACCCTTGGGACCTCATGGGCCCTAGTATCCCAAGCGTGGACCTGGTCTTGGTCTGGGTGGGCTGCAGGGACCTCTTGGTTCTGAGGTGGGTGAGCACCCTCTGGAATACCTACAGGGTCTGGGGCAGATCTGTCTTTTGGCTCTGTTTTCTCCATCTCAGGGAGCTGTCCCAGGGCTGTGTCCACTGTGCTGCTCAGACCTGGACTTCTTGGCACCGGAGCCATGGGCCTGGGAAGCCTGCTGGCAGGTGGGTTTTGCTCAGCAGGCACAATACTACTTAGCAGCTCCAGGGCCTGACTGTGGCTGGGCAAGCCCTCAGCCCCGCGGCTCACCACCACTGCCCGGACAGCACTGCGGCCCCTAGGCAGCGCTGGCTCCAAGGTCACAGAGCTTCTCACCCGTTGGTCCACATGCCCTCCTACCACCACCGTGGTCCGCACAGTGCGTGTCACCTGCCGTTTCTCAAGGCTTATACCTGGGTAGGGGCTTGGCTCACGGGGCCCAGGCAGGGGCACCAAGAGCTCAGTCCTTGCTATGGCTCCCAGGCTTGGTGGCTCAGTCCCAGGGTCTTGGGAGCTGCCATCACCCTGGTCCACCGTCTCTTTCAGCCTTCTCACCAGCCTTTTCTCCCTGGGAGGTGGTGTGTACTTTTTGGAAAAGATGGGCCCGTGGCTCTGGAAGCTCCTGGAGTCAGCCCCAATTCGGGGGCTTTGGTGATTCACAGTCTCTTCTCCCCCTGCAGCAAAACCATTGACTTCCTTTCCACTGCGACTGTACTCAAACATCCCCTCCGGAGGGGCTTCCATGTGGGCCTCTGATACCAAGGACACCTTGTGAAAACGATGTCTACTCTCTTCCTGGGCAGGCGGCCGCCGCTGCCATGTCAGTCTGGCACTCACCACTCGGGCCTCTGTCCGAGCGGGGGACCTGCCGGCCTCCTCCATGTGGAGCCCCAGCAGCCCGCCCTGAAGAGTACTTGGCTCACTCTGGCCCAGCTCCCTGCAGAGGTGCCAGAAAAAAGAGAGACGGAGTCAGAAGTGGCGATGGTGGCGCTCTGTCGTGCAGAATAACTACTCCTGCCAAAGTCAGATGGGTAACCTCAGGCAAGTCCTTTGATCTTTGGGGCCTTTGTTTCTTTATCTGTAAAATGGGCATGATACTCCCAGCCTTCTCCCCATATTCAGGTGCTCCCCTATGCCAGGGACTTTCAGGGGGTAAAGCTGTGGCCTAAGCCTGGAAGGAGAGGGGAGAGATAGAGCAAAAATGACATAGGATCCGACCCAATGGTCTATGGGTGGGGCTGGGACTTTGCCCGAGAAGTCCTCCAAGGAGCCCAAAACTGGAAAATCAGAGAGCTGAAAACTAGACAACTGTTTGAACCCTGTTCCTGCCATTATAAGAGAAGGGACGGAAAGGCTGGCCTTGGCTTCAAGCAGAGCTGGGTTCCCCCTGGCCCTACCACTCACCAGCTAGATAACTTTGAGCAGGCTACTTTCCCCCCTCAAGTTCCAGGGTTCCAAGCCACAGAACTAGAATAATAAGAGTGTGTGCTCATAGGGTTATTGTCAGGATGCAATAAGAGAGAAAGAACAAAAACTCGCCTTATAAACTAAAACACAGACTCATAAACTCCACTTTGTCACCTTGGAGAATTGTGACTGAATGAATACTAGCAGGTGGGGACACCGGTGTGCTAGCTTCAGCGTGCAGTATGACTGTGGGCGCACGTCTGGGTGCATCTGCGGGTCTTCATTAAGCTTCTGAGGACCCAGCACTTTGGACTTAAATGCACTTCCCCTCAATTTTCTCCTCTCTGACCATCCCCCCATTGTACACATGAAGAAGCCCAGGGTCTGAGAAGAGGAGCGGCTGGCTCAGGGTGATGCACCTGCCAAATTCGAAGATGGGGATTGAAGTCATATCTGAATCTACGTCTAGGCGTCTTCCCTCCTGCTCCTAGGATAAGGGCTCTGATCACATCTAGATATTCCAATGGTCCTCTCCAGCAGACCACATCTTACCTTCACTCTTTTAAGGGGTGGGGCCAGGATCTTACTGCTTTTCTGACCCTCTTTGATCTCTCTGGGTGTCCATTACCTCCTTTATTAAACGGAGAATAATAATAACAATTGTCTGAGGAGATCTCTAAGCTCCCTAGAAACTGATGAATCTGTTTCAATAGTAACAACAATAGCCATTTGCTGAGGGCTTACCCTGTGCCAAACACATTGCTTTACATTGTCCTTTATGCTCATGGTCCTATGGAATCCTCTCAAATGTAAGAATCCCATACATTTGATACCTCATAAAGAAGAGATTATTAGTAAATTATGAACAAACATCCCCATTTTGCAGATGAGGGCAAAAGGGCTCAGAGAGGTTAAGAAACTTGCCCAGAGTCACATAGTATCAGAGGCAAGACTTGAACCCCAACCCTAAGTGCTTGACCACCAATAGCAAACTCCTCAATTACTGATAACTGAGGCTTGATGGTTTGGAGGTTTGCTTATATGATTTTATATTTTATTTTATTGCATTTTTAGAGAGAGGGGAAGGGAGGGAGGAAGAGAGGGAGAGGAACATTGATGAGAGAGAGAAACATTGATGTGGGAGAGAAACATCAATCGGTTGGTTGCCTCTTGCACACACCTCAACCAGAGATGTGCCCATGACCCAGGCGTGTGCCCTGACCAGGAATCAAACCCGCGACCCCTTGCTTTGCCGGACAATGCCCAACCAACTGAAAAAAAAACAGTCAAGTCTTGGAGGTTTGCTTTTAAAAGGGGATCACAGCAGTCACGGGGGGCCATGCAGCCCCCGTTCTGACTTCCAAGTCACACTGACCAGGGCAGTCCTATTCTTTTGCCCCAAGGACCCATGAAGTCAACCTGTTCATCCCCAGCCTCAGACCTAGCCCATGAGGCAGACCCTAGACCACTCAGAAGGAAGTTAAGACCAGAAATGGACTCAGTCCCCCAACCTCCCTCCCTCATCTCTGTTTTCCTCTCTCCTAAGCTGGTGAAACCCAGAACTTTGACCCTGTTGGTGGCCCCAGCAGTGACTCAGGTTTTATGAGGGGCAGAGATGAAAGGGACTGAAGCCTCGGGAAGCCTGACCTGACTCGGAGACCACTGGTGACTATAACAGCATACGGAAAAAACAAAACAAAACATCATATGGCCTAGCCCGGGGCACGGTTTGAGTGCCCCCAGAAAAGCCTCGTGTAACCAGAAGGTGGCAGGCTAAGGAGCCCCAGTCCTTTCCCAAAGCCAGGACTCCTGAGAGCAGGACACCATCAGACACTTGAAGCCCTGGATGCATAGCCCTTCACTGAGCATCTGACCCTCCCTGCTGTTCTCCATAAAGAGCCCCCTTTCTTCCCACAGAACCCCTGTCCTCATTGGGATTTCACCTACATGAGCTTCACCCCCTTGCTGAGCCCTGCCCCCCAATCTCCGCTTCATTTCTGAATAACAATAATAACAACTACTATTTGCTCAGATTCCATCCCTAATGGCATTAATATTAAGGGACAAAGCCTGGGTTCTAAATTATTCATTCATTCATTCATTCATTCATTCATTCAATGTTAATTGTGTTAGATGATGCTCTAGTTTCTGGTTAGGTTCACCCAAAGCCAACTCTCCCATGAAGGTGTTATCCTAGGAGTCCAGGGGTCAAAGAATTAGACATAAAAACAGAAACAGTATTTAGAAGGCCCCATAGGCTTTGGCAAAGTGACAGGAAAGCAGCTTCAGAGGAAGCCATTGATAATCAAATTAGCCATTGTCAGAATGCAATGCCTCTCTCAACCCAGCCCAACTCTGGACAACACCCCTGACAGTCATTCATTCCTCAAGCATGCGGTCATTTGCTTCTGCTTGCATACCTTTAGGGACAGGGAGGTCATCATCTGACAGTTGACCTGACTGATCCCTGGACAGTCATGACTGCTAGAATGTTCTTCAGACTATCCTGGAACCTGGCTAGCAACAGCTCCCCGTTTTTTGTCCTTGCTCTGAAGATATTCCCTGGTGACACAGGATGCCTTTCATAGGCCGGGAAAAGTGCCCATTCCCAGAGCCCTCCCAGGGCCCCATATCAGAAGTGGATTTGTTGGCAGGGTAACCAAACAAGGTGTGTGGAAGGGAGAGGCTGAGGAAGGGGCGGGGGGAGTGTGGGAAAGAGCCTTTCTAACCCAACAAGTCCTGGATTCTCCTCTCTTACTGTGAATCACCCACAGACCGAGCCACACCAGTACAGGTCCACATGCCCACAAACACATGCATGTCACATCGGCATGCACTGACACACGCACAGACACCAGCACAGAGTAGCATATGCACAAACACACACACAGACCATTATGCTGCCGTACATAGTCAGACCCACCAACACACAGAGTCAGAGCTACAGAGACACAGCAATGCACAAGTCACAGAGACACAGAAACACACAGACACAATGACACAAGCACACATTCATGATTCATGCACATAATCAGTTCATAGCCCCAAGCCCTCCTGTCCTTGAAATTCACCCATACTTGAACACCAACACCCCCCTTGAATGTATACGCATTTCCACTTGCGGACCCAACTGGGTCACACATCACTCCCTATTATTTGCCAATGCCAGCCCGGGAACCCTGGGCACATAGAAGGATGCTGTCCCTGGAGGTACACCTCCTCCTCTCAGAGTGAGCCCTAGCCTCCCGCCAGAGTCTGTCATTATTTACTTGGGCCCAAAATAGCCAGGGAGTGGCAGATACACAGACCCAGTCCCCCCAGATAAACCTACTCCTGCTTCTGCCCTCTCTCTAGGCCTGCTTCCTCCACCACCTTCCCTGTCGACAGCCCTTCTCCTCCAGCTGCGGCACCCGAGCAGATCTGCAAGCCAGCCGAGGTCCCACATCTCCCTCTTCCCTGCCACAGGACCAGGCACCGTGACTCCTGCCCAGAGGCCTGGGCACCCTGTTGCTGCTTCTGCTAGCACAGTGCCACCAAACCCACCTCCACAGGGTCAGAGAAAACCCTGCAGTCTGCACGACAACCGCCCTCCACCCTCCACCCTCCACTGTGTGCCCAGAGCCTCTATGAGAGGCAGGATAGAGAAGTGGTTAGAGCACAGGCACTCATGTTCAATTCTGCCCCTTCATTTCTGGTTGACTTTGGGCAAGTGACATAACCTCTCTGAGCCTTAGTTTCTCTGCTGTAATTGGGGCCTGGGGTGCGAAGCACTATTCCATGGGGCTGTTGTCAGGGTAAAATAGGATTATGTTTAGAAAACCGTAACTGACCCAGTCACAACCATCATCATCAGGAACTTTTCAGGGCCCTGTGTGAGGCCCAGTGCCCCTCCCTGGTGGTCCTAGAGAGATGCCGTGTTCACCCCTTTCCAGATGAGTTTTAGGGAACCCACCCTTTCATCTCTGAGCCTACCAAGCAGAGTTGGGAGAGTTATTTCAATACAAATAAAAATCAAGAAAGATTGAGAATCTCAGTGTCTATTGCTTTGGTCACCGACACAGAGCCAGGTGGGTAATTATTGCTACACCTGAGGTGTTATTAATAAGCATCTCTGCTATTTGGGCAGCACAACTCTCTGGAGTTCAAAGCATAATCCTGTAACCACCTCATCTCCTGTTACCAAATCTACCCGACAACTCTAGGACCAGATTGGTTAAGCAACTTGCCCCAGGACACCAGCAGCTTGACTATTCCCAGGTGGGTTCTGTGGTCTCCTGAACAGAACCAGAGAGTGGTGGGTGTTGCTGAGGAGGTGACCCCTCCCCCATCCTCTTTCTCTCCTCAGGTGGACAGGGGAGAGGAGCAGAAGTAGGTTCCAGGACCAGGAATGTGAGTGTGGGTGAGGAGGGGGAGAGCAAGGCAAGTTTGGGGGGGGCGGATGGCAGAGTCAGTTCATGCCCAGGGAGCTGAATGAATGGGCCTGAAGTTGAGAAAGTCTGGAGATGAGACAGAGACCCCCAGAAAGGGCAGCCAGGCCAGTTTCTCCTCCCACCACCACCCCACGTGGGGACCAACCTGTACTCACCGTCCGTGTGGGGACCCAGGTGTCCAGGGAGCCTGGAGTTCCTGCTGCTGGGCTGAGCTTTTCTGATGCCGTGAGGCTCTTAGCCAGGACTCCTGGGGTGGGTCAGCTGGGCACCCCGTGATGGGGCGGGGCCCCTGAAGAGGATTTTGCCAGCCCCTGAATTCCTCAGGGCAGAAGGGGTGGAGAGCTTGTTGGGCCGGTTTGGGCTCCTCACCCTCTTCCCCAGGAGTCTGCCCACGCCCCTGCAGGATGACAGTGATGTGGTAGCGGGTCCTCCTGGCAGGAGGCTCAGGTAGGATCTGGGCTGCTTCTGGCAGTGCTGGCTCTGGGGTGGCAGGCTTGCCCTTTGTCCCCTCTGCCTTGAGGAAGGATGCTGGGCGGGGTGTTGCCAGCATGTTGCCAGGTGGCTCAGGATTCAGAGGGACCTCTGGGGCCATGTATGGGGGTTGCAAACAAGGGCAGTCTTGGGTTCCCTGTTCCAAATGTCCAGGAGCTGGCGCCGGGCATGAGGGGCACCTGGCACCAGCAGGGTCTGCTGCCAGCGCTGGGCTCTCCAGGCCCATGGAGGCATAGTTGGCCATGTCAGAAGTGCTGCCCACAGCTGGCCTCTGTAGACGCCCCAGGGCCTGAGCAGGGCCCCCTGAGCTGCGTCTTCGCTTCCAAAGCCAGGAACCATGGCTCCCATTCTGAAGGTCCCACTCTGAGAGGCTCTTGGCTTGGGTCTGAGGGAAAACAGAGGCAGGGCCTGGTGACAGCATCTTCCCCCTGCCCTCCAGGCACCCCTAATCACCCTCGCCTGCCCTCCTTGGCACAGGAGAAGTAGAGCTTCCCTAAGGAGATGCTGCCAGGACCACGAGCTGGAGGAAGGGGCAGAGCTCTGGGAAAGCCCCTCAGCATTTAACTCACCCCCTCCCATTTTACATATGAGAAAAGGGAGACCCAGAGAGGACACCGACATGAGCAACGTCACAAGTGAGGGCCCAACTCTCAGGCCAACTGCTGCTTTCCCAAGACCCACAGGTCTCTGCTCCTTTGGAATCAGCTGCCCGGGGGATTAGGGTCTTCGTGGGCATGTCTGCCACAAGTGTCCATGGCCTCTGTCCACTCCAGGTTTCCAGAGAGCCTGCAGCCACTTCCCCAGTACCCTCCCACTTGAGATTCCCAGGCACACCTGGGCATATGATGTACCTGGGACGTGAGGGAGTCAGGAAAGAGGGTTTCCCTGAAATTGGGACAAACCTGACCTGTGTTTGTTGTCTTCCACCAGAGCCACGTCTGGCTGTGGGGGTGAGGGGATAGGGCCCAGGATACCAGACCCATATGGACACTGCCCTCTCTCTCCCAAAACCACCAGTTTTTGAGGACGGGTTTATGCTCTTGGCAACAGAGCAGCCAAGTCTGAGGTCAAAAATTCCTTTTAGCAGGGACCATTGATCCCAAATGCCTCAATTTACTCATCTATGAATAGATGCAGCCTCTCCCTCACCAGGGGCTGAACACCTCAAGAGCCAGGAGGGCAGAGTGATTCATGTGGGGCCTGGAGGTGCTAACCTGGGCTTGAATCCTAGCTTTGCTACTTCCTAGCTCCAAAACCTCTTGCATCTTAGATTCTCCATGTATAAAACTGGCATGGTAATAACAGTACCTGCTTTCTGGGAGTGCTGTAAAGATTTCATGAGATAATCCATGCAGAGCATCAGCAAATAATAAGTATTCAGTTAAGCACTAGTAATTACGAATGGTACTCAGGACCACACACCTGCTGAACCATCTCTAGGGGAGGACACTCAGTATTGCCTAACCCATGGTTCAGATGGGAAAACCGTGGCCAGAAGATTAAATGTCCAGGAGATATGGACCCCTGGCCCAGCATCACCCCAAGGGGGCCATGCCAAAAAGTGGGGAAAAGGGACTAAAGGTGGGAGGAGGTCAAGGTGAAGCAGGAAGTGTGGGGAAGGGGGTCCTGGGAACAGGTGCAGACCCTACATGCCTCCCTGGGGGCCAGGTGTTAGGAAGCTCATGTTTCCTGAGCATCTAAACCCACATTGGATGTTCTACATCCATTACCTCATTTCTCACAGCTGCTCTGAGAGGCGCTGTCTCCATTTTGCAGAAGGAGAAACTGAGGTTCAGAGATGAGGAGTGATCTGCCCAGGGTCACGCAGTGACTCGGCAGCAGAGGGAGGACCAGAGCACTCCAGTTGTCTGAATCTCGAGTCAGGGTTCTCAGGGTCTGCCCCTCCCAGAGCTTCTGCCCATTCCTTGCCTCCCCTTTGCATTCTCTCCTACCTTGAGGCTGACATTGTTGGTGCTGCTCTGGCCTTGGGCCAGGTCAGGGCAGCTCTGGCCACCCCAGGGCCTGGAAAGGAAGCACAGGGGGAAGGGAGTGAGGTAGTCTCCTCCTCTCCCACCCAGAGACTGGACCCAGTGGTCCTCCCCCAAACTCTCTCAGAGCCCACAGGCCGGATGAGTTCCTGAAACTTGGGGAAGGTGGGGAGTGTGCAGCAGCCTCCTTTCTCCTCCTTCCCCTAACTGTCCAGTCCACCCTCAGGGACAGAGAAAGACAGGATGGGCTTGGGAGAAAAGTGGGACTAGGCCTGTATCAGGGCCAGGACACGGAAAAAGTACAGAGCCCTGATGATGCAAAAGCTCACCATTTGCTGTGCCAGGCTTTGCACTAAGTAGTGCACCTGCGTGATCTTCTTTAAGCCTCACAATCATCCTAAAAGGTGGATATTAGTGCCCCATTTTTTAGTTAAGGAAATTGAAGCCCAGAGGGGTGAAGTAGTTTGCCTAGAGTCACATAGCTAGTGAGCCTTGGAATTAAGGCACCGGGACCACCCCACTTCAAAGGCTGGCTGGATGTTACCACACTAATGGGGGGCTAGATGGGGATGTGCCCTGGCTGCCTCCTCTGTGCTGCTGACCTCCACCCCAGGAAATCAGGAGGAATCAGAGGCCTGCGCCTCTGTGCTCAGGCTGGTGAGAACTGAGTCCAAGTGCAGACATGGGATGTGTCATCACGCTGGTGCAGAAGCCTACGCAGTCCCTCCCCTTCCCTCCACACCTCTGAATCACCTGCACCCCAACCCCACCTCCTCTCAAGTGGGGAAAGGGAGAGGCAGTGCCACCTGGGCCTATAGGGCAGGTTCCTGCCAGACAGGGTAAAGGGAGAGGGTGTGTCTTTCAGAAGGGGAGGGCAAGGCACTGGCAGGGTGTGGGCACCCCCCCAGGTCACACAGGCCCCCCAGCATAGGGTGGCTAGGCCCTCCCCTCCCCTCTCTCTGGGGTGAGAAAGCAGTACAAACCCTTCCCCTCCCTCTGCCCCCACCAAACCCCTATCGCTCCCAGGGGGAGCTGAAGACTTTTGTGTCATGATAAGATCAGAACAAATGGCTGAATAACTGCACAGACACGCAAATGCCTCACGCTGTTTTCGAATATAGGGCCCAGGAGCTACTGGGGTCCTCTTCACGGTCCCCCCTCCCAGCCATTTGACCCAGCCACCCACAAAGCCTTTTTCCTTCCACTGGAACATCAGCGAGCAGTGAATGGGCTCAGAGAGATAAAGTAATTTGTTCAAGGCCACACAGCCAGGGGCACCTAGGGTTAGGACAGAGCTCTGGCTTGCAGTCCTATGGTGTCTATGAGGCAACAGAGCAGCCCAGGGCTTCAGGATGTGAGCTCTGGAGTCAGACTGCTCAAGCTTGTGTTCCAGCTCCACCACTCCCCAGTGGTGACGTTGGACAGGCAACTTGACATCTCTGAACCTCCATTTCCATGTCTGAATCACACGGATACCTGTCTCATAGAGCTGCTTTAAGGATTAAATGAGATCATTCAAGTAAGGCAGTAAGCAAGTGGCCAGTAAAGGTTGATGGTTATTACAATCTGGGATGACAGGGCAAGCCTCTGTGGCATCTAAGGGCAAATGCAGTGCAACCTGACAACTCAGGAACTTGTCACACTCCTGACAAAAGGACAGGAAGACCAGAGGGGAGCTGTCCTGTGATGTGAGAATCAAAGTCCACAGAGGCTCAAGGAGCTACTGCATTTGCCTTTAAAACTGTCTCCTCCAGAGAAGAAATCATGGTCTGCAGGCGGCTAGCCTGGCTTAGGAAATCGCAAAAGTTGTTTTAAAGTTTTGAAAGAGCACAGGGACTTTATAAAGACCATTTTCACATTCACATATTCAAAATCGACACATTTGTATGCCCCGAGACACTCACAGACGTTTATTTGAATATCCACTACACTCTAATGCACACACACACACACACACACACACTCACCCTGGAGCCCAGTGGCACCCCACGAGACCCTCCCTCAATCCCCTCACCTATCCCGGGCTCTGGCTTCCTCTGGGGTCCGCTTCCCCCTGCGCTCCCTGCGAATCCCTAACCCAGCCAGGTGGCGGGCCAGACGGACCCCCCAGCTCTCGCGTCGCTCGGCCATGGCGAGAGAAAGGCCCCGAGCTTGGGGCATCAGGGCACCTGACCACTCAGACCTGCCGGGCCCACCCGGATCCGCTCGTTTGCGGAGAACCGCCTACTATAGCCCATCCCTGTGAACAAACAGCGGCCCCGCCCGTATGCGGGCGGGGAACCGTTCCAGATATGGCCCATCCTCTGGGGCATGGGTTCGCTCTGCAGGGGAGGGGCTGCGCCTGAGCCCCCTCTCCCAGAGGCCTTGCCCCCGCTACTTGAGGTCTCCTCCGGGCGGTGCCCACTGACTTAGGCATCGCCTAAGCCTGGTCTAAACTAGGTGGACCGGGGAAAAGAGACTGGGAGGAGCTGAAGCCAGGAGGCGGGGCTGAGCGAAGGGTCTCCCCGCCACCACCATGAAGGAGGGGCTATAACACAAGGGCGGGGCCGTGTGCGGGAATGAGCAGGTCTGGTTGATTGGGAGGGCCTAGCACCGCGGTTGGCATCTGCCTTGGGGCCAAAGGGGTGACAGGGTGGGCTTGGATCCCGAACTTTGATTACCGGTTGGGGCTGAAGCCTACCCTGCCATTGCCCCGCCATGGTGCGCTCCTTGCGAAGAGTTCTCTGTCCTGGAAACCTGGAAGCGGGATGGCTGCACCGAAACGGCTGTGAAACCCAAATGGGTGGGAATGGCACCCCATACTAGCTGTCCAGCTATTATTATTTAATAATAGCTACTGTTTATTGTGATAAAACCTGGGCCTTCTGCCTCCCAGGCAGTGCTCTCTCCCATCTGATGCTGCCTCTGTGACGCTCCAGCGGGGGTAGGGAACGCCTTGCACTTTGAGGGGGTCCTCTAGGACGTCAGAAGAAAGGCCATCAGGAGGTCCTAGTTCCGCAGGCTCTCTTCGCCAGTGAGTGCTTCCTTGCCTGTAAGTCCTTGCAGGGCCTCTACCCCTTCCCTGAGCCCAGCACCTCCTTAGCCCTTTGCCCTCTGTGGTGACTGGTCCTGGCACACAGGACATCATGCTTCTGGATCATGATGGACACTGACATCCTGTGTTCCTGTCCCTCTGCTCACACAGGGGCTCAACCCTGGCATGTACATGCCATGCATGGCAGGGAGTAACCAGTTAAAGGGGCACTGTGGCCTCCTGAGAACTAAGACAAGAAGGTGGTGGGAAGCAACAGACTGACATCTGGACAGATCAGAGGGTGATGTGTCTTCTGCTTGGCAGCACAGCCTGCACCTTGCAGAGTCCTGGGAGGCAGGACCGTCCATCTGTGAGCTGAGATAAAGGGTCTGGTCCCAGGAGGGAGCAGAACCCAAACCCAAGCCAGAGGCAGACGGCTGCAGGCATCCATCCCAGGTGTGGGCAGCACAGGCTCTTCCTGCCTATCTCTTGACTTGCTCCAAGGTGAGATGTGAAGTCTGGCAAATACATGGTGGCTTCCCCCTCCACTATGGAAGCTCAAGAGGCCTCAATGGGCTGTAGAGAAAATCCTTTAATTGCTCTGCCCCGACCCACCCCCAAGGCAGTCCAGACACCACAACTTAGGCTGACTGCCCTTCCTTTCCCTGAGATGCTGAGGGCACCTTGGTCTTGTCCACATCCCAGCCCCTCTGCCTCTCTGATGGCACCGTCACAAGATCTGGTGCCCCCTGGTGCCACTGGGCGAGGCAGGTGAGAGATGCCAGAGGCAGGTGGGTATGAGCTAGGCTACAGGGCAGTGGATCGTGCAGCCGATGGTGCAGCTTCAGGTGAACGTGCTGGGTGAAGCGACTGGGGCAGACACTGCACTGAAATGGCCGGGCGCCCGAGTGCAGGTGCAGGTGGGTCTTGAGGTTGCTGGAGCTGCTGAAGCACTTGTGGCATATCTGATGGGAATGGGCACTGGCATCAGTTCTGCCCACACAGCTGGTTCAGGATCTCTGCTCCCCCTTCCCCACCCCCTCCCTGTAATTCAGGCTTGGATTAGCCGCCCCCCACCCCCACCCCCGCCGACCCACCCAGGATTCCGCCCTGGACCTACAGTGTCTGGCACATTAGAACCAGGCAGACCTGGGTTAGTACCTTGTTCTTTAAACGCTGCATGACCTTGTGTAGGTGACTTCCCCTCTCTGAGCCTTGCTTTCCTTATTGGTTACATGTGGTTACTAATAGTTAACCTCATCAGTATGATGGGTTGAATGAGATAATCACATGGAAACTTTACAAGTGGAGCTGCAGCTTCAGTGGGCATAATTATCATTTACTGGGAACAGCCTCATGCCAGGAATTGGTCTCATGTAGTCTTCCCCAGGACCCTGGAGAAGCATGACTAAGTGCTAGTACAACTCCTACGTGACAGTGAGAAAGCAGAGGCTCAGAGGAGTGAAGCCACTAGCAAGATCACACAGCAAGTTGGAGGCAGAGCAAGGATTTGAACCCACATAGCCCAGACTCATAACCACAACGCTGCTTTCATTTCTGCTTCTATAAACAGGGCAAGAGTTCCTGCCCTTCCAAGCTCCCAAAGGATGTGGTAAGGCTCAAAGAGAAAGGGAGCTAACATTGAGCTGATGTTACAGGCAGTGTCCACCAGCAATGCTGGGAAGAAGGTAATGGGTACCCACTTCCCAGAACCACCCCCCACCAACTTTATTATCCTACAGACTTGCAACTCTATTCCCCCCTCCAAATCCCAGGAATGACCGCCAATATCACATTCTGGCCCTTCCAGGCTAAGAGGGGTCATTCTCACCATCTTCCATATTGCTCTCCTCCCCCACCCTCACCTCCTGTCCTCTCTACTTGCTCAGGAGGATTGGGAATGAAGCCTCAGGTGCACCCCCCCCCCCCACTGCCACCAACAGACCTGGAACTCCTTCATGCAGAAGTACAGGGGAGGGGGAGCAGGGTCTCACCGGGCACTTGTGGGGCCGCTCCCCAGTATGCACCAGGTGGTGCTTCTGCAGGTGGGCGAACTGTGTGAAGCTCTTCTGGCACAGGGCACACTGAAAAGGGCGCTCCCCACTGTGCACACGCAGATGGACCTGAGCCAGGTGTGGGAGAAAGGCTGCCAACTGTCCGGAGTCCCCCAGCAGGGCCTGGGACCCTCTCTGAATCTCTACCCACACCTCCACAGGACCCTGTTTTGACATCAAGGCCTCTCAACCCCCTTGCCTCTCTGCCACCCTCCTTAGGGTCACTCTCCCATTCTTCAGGATACCCTCTCTTTCTGTTGCTCTGAGGGAAGGGGGATGGCAGTGGTCAGAAGGCCAGGTGAGGGGTAACATATGCCCTGAGCAACACTTCTCGGAGTGTGGTTCACAGACCAGCAACATCTGTGTTAAATCTGTGGATTCTTAGGCTCCACCATGACCAACTGAACTAGAATCTCTAGGGCTGGGGCCTAGGAATCTGCATGTTTACTAGCTCTCTCGATAGTGTGAGGCTCAGTGAAGTTTAACAACTCACACCCTAGAGGATCAAGAAAGGGTCTTCCCCCAAAATCTTAACCTTTCCTCAACTTCAGCAGTGCCTGCCAGTTTGTGCATAGCTGCCCTTCTTTGCTGACAGAGCTGTGCCCATGGTCGCCCCCTGCTGGACATCAGGGGCACCAGCGCTGATTTGTGGCATCCCTCTTGAGAAAGGCTGGTCATCAGTTCTGCCGTCTAGACTCACTAAAAGCTGCATGTAGTGGGGGAATAGAACAACTGTAATGGTATAATCAAAATTTTTTTAAAAAGCTGCATGTTCCCTACTCAACATCAGACAAATAAAACTGAGAAGGCTTAACATCCAGAAAGGATGATTGGTCAGGAAAGGGCTTTGCAGTAGCTGCTGAGAGACTGAGATCAACGCCTAATTGCACCATTAAATCAAAGTGACCTTGGGCAAACTCTTCCCATTAGGAGCCTCAGTTTCCCCATTTTTACTTAAATTGGATGATCTCATAGACAGTCTTTTAGGGTGGAGAGGACTTTGGTAGCCATATTATTTTGCACCTTCTTTCTACAGATGTGAAACTGAGGGGCCAAGTGAACCATCCAAGGTCACAGCCTAGATGCTGCCCAGGAGTTCCTTCTGGCTGTAAGGTCCTTGATGCTAGAAGCAGAATGGGAGCAGGGGGAGGGGGGTCGTTAAAGGATGGTGAGGAGGGGCAGCAGAGCCCAGGAGGACAATACCTTGAGGTTGGAGAGCTGCCCGAAGCTCTTGCTGCATACATTGCATTCATACAGGATTTTGCCATTCTCTTTCTTCAGTGGGTAAGGCAGGGCTGCCCGGGAGCCCAGTGGAGTCCGCTTTGCTGGAACCACCCTGCCAGCTTGCTCTGGCCCTTGGGAGGAGGTCCTGGCAGCTCCAGGGCCTGGAATCCGTGCCTGGGGGAGCTGGGTTTGGCCAGAGACATGGAAGGCCCCTGGGTAAGGATGCAGGATCTCCCCCCAAGAGCTGTGGTGCCCAGGCTCACTGGCACTCATCAGCATGCTGGGCACAGCCCTGATGGGGTAGGAGGTGTCTTGTGGCAACATGAAGAGGGGGTGACATTGGACAGAAGGTGGGGCCCCATAGGCCAACAGGTAAGGTGGAGGCAGGAGAAATGGATACTCAGAACAGAGGGGGTGAAGGTGAAGTGGGAGTTCATTGGAGATGAAAGTAGGCGAGGGGCAGGGGCAGAAAGCCAAGGGGTCGGGGCTCCTTCTATTCTGCCAGGGGGTTGAGGAAGAGCTGTTGTAAGGAGAGAAGGATGGGCAGGGGGCCCCCTTGTCAGCTCTTTCTTGCTGGCTTCCCATCTCGTCCCTGCTCAGAGGGTACTTGGCTGTTAGTTTCTCATCATCGGGGGAGCCGGCGTGTGGCCCTGGTGGCTGGTGCTCTGAGAAGGAAAAGGAAGCCAGTCAGGGACCCACAGGCTGGAGTAAAATTCTGCCCCCATCTAACCTGCCTCACTCTGGGTTGGGGGAGAGCTCTAGCCTGCAAGCCTGTTGGTTGACTGGGACCAGGCGTTTCCCCTCCCTGGACTGTCCTGATCTGCAATTGCACTCGCCAAGAAAAGCAGCTAGTATCTGTGCAGTGCTGAACAATTTTAGGGAGAGAAAAGGATTCAAGAAGCCTGTTAGAGATCTACGTGGAGCAGTCAAGTGCGCAGCTGGATGAACTGGTTTGGAGTTTCAAAGAGAGGTCCGAGCTGGAGTATGAATTTGAGCGCCAGGGGCCCGGATGATATCACACGGGGACGACACTAGACCTGCTGTGTCCAAAATGGACACCGACACATGTCTATGTTGGAATTCACTGAAGTAAATCCAACAGAAAATTCAGCGCCTCGATGACACCAGCCACATTTAAAAATCTCAGTAGGTATGGTATTGGACAGCCAGGTACAGAACATTTCCATTATTGCAGGAAGTTCTGCCACACAGTTGCAACTGTAAATAGTGAGAACAGGAGAGCAGAGGAGGGAAAGAAGAGGAGAGGGGGGAGAAGAGGAGGGGTGGGGGAGGGAGAGAGGGAGAAGAACTGGTGAATATTTAGGAGGTAGGTAGAGAAGAGCTTAGCAAGACTGTGATGCAACAGCCAGTGAGGTAGGAGCTGACCAGAAGTGACACAAAGTAAAACACTAAAAGGAAAAAGTAGTAAAAAGGAGATTGCTTGGGTTGTCATTTATTTACTCAACCAACTTTTTGCTCTGTGGCCTGGCAGTGGGGTGATAAAGGACACAGCGGCACATTCCCTGCCCTCCAGGAGGTCACAGTGGCATAAGGAGATAGCCTATTATAATGCAACAGCCTAGGACACGGGGACAGTGAGAGCTTATTTTATGAAAGGAGAAATTGGCCTCTATGATGTGTTTGAGGTCTTTGAGCTAAAGGGGCAGCACCAGGACTCCACCCCAACTCCCTGAGTCTCAGTCAGGGCTCTTTTCTCATAATAAAGACTCTTCCAGCTAAACAGGTAGGCAAGCACCATCCTCAACCCACCTACACCAGATCCCATCCCCACACCTGTGAAAGTCAGCACCTACCTCCTCTGGCTCAGGTGTCACCACCTTGAAAGACCCCTGCACCCCTAGGTCAGATCTCCAGGCCAAGATGTGCTAGTTTAGTGTGCCAGAGGTTCCGTCCTTACCAGTGATACTCGATCCCCTCCCCTTCCCATCCCAAAACCTAACAGTGCCTCCCGCCCCCAGCCTCCACCAAGATGCAGCTGCATGGCCTGGGCTTACTTGTGCTCAAAGAGTCCTCTCTGAGACCCTGCGGGGCTGTGCCTTGGGATACCGGCTGTGGGATGCATAGGTAGAGGTCCAGGCCCTGGGAGCAGGCCAGTAGGGCAGACCTGGCTGGTGCCAGTGGAAAGGGGCACAGACAGCTGGCACAGGGTGGGCCGTGGATGTCCACTGTGTCTGGAATTGGCCTACAGACTGGGAAGACCTGGAGGGTAAGGAGCAAGTGGCTGGGGGCTGTGACTCTTGAGTCCCTGGGAGGAGCCCATTTCTACCTTGGTTGCCAAAGTGGGAGGAGAAGCTAAGAACCACTCACCCTCACCATATGTGTCACTCAAAGGGCTTCCCTTTCCCTCATCCAAAGATTTCTTTCTCCAGGGGTTTTCATGCCTACCCCAGAATTACCTTTCCTCTGTTCCCCTTACCTAGCATTCCCCCTCCCACTTCTCTTCCAGACCACCCTGATCCTACTGTGACTCAGGCCATCTACTGTGTTTTGAATGGAGTCAAGGTGAACTTGGAGAAAACCCTCATCAAGAATGTAAACTCTACAAGATGAGTCCTAAGGCCAAGGCCAGGATCAAACAACCAAGCCTCCCGCATGGCCCTATCCCTTTCTTATGGTCCACAGGACAGTCTGGCTCCTAGGGCACAGGAAAGGGTCTCCAGCACCTCAAAGGCCCGTCCCATGGTGTGCTGGGGTAGGGGTGCCCAGTACCAATGGATGGTAGGAATCCAGGTCCCTTCGGATTTCCCCCCACTTCCTTCTAACATCCCATCCCTCCACAGCAGACTGACCTCAGAGTTAGGGCTGGGATTCCACCTTACCTGGTCACCTTGGCACGCCTGGAAGTCCAGGCTGGGGGACAGGGTGCTCCCTGTGCTGCTCAGGGGTTTGGTCTTGTGGCAACAACCCAATTCTGGAGCAGGTTCCCCCTTCATGCCCCTACTACCTGCTGGGAAGACCCATCAGTCACAAGCAAGCAGTAAAGGCCCTCCAAATAGCATGGCTCCCAGGGCAGACTCTCCTGTCAAACTACTGTGTGACCTCAAGCCATTCACTGGCCTCCTGGCCTTATTTTCCCTATCTGTGAAATGGGAGAGTTGGATTGGCTGATGTGTGAGGACTCTCTCAGTGCTGACATTTAGAAGCCATTGATCTGTTCCTGGTAGGTACAGAAAGAGGGTCGAATGGAGACCAGCCATTCAGAGGCGAGGAGCAGGGTTGGCCTGATTCCCTTCCATGGGGAAGAGAAGAGAAACAAAGGTCTTCATGAAGGTTATTCCCAGGTGCACTCAGAGATCTGAGAGAATATTCCAGACTCCTTGGGGCCACAGGTAATTAAGAAGCCACTCTCCTCCATGATGGGAGGGACCCGTGACTCTATGACTCTACCAACCACAGGTGCTCCACCAAGGGCAGCTCTCCACCAAGGAGAACTCCTGCATTCTAGCTCCCCTGCATAGCTTTTCCGGGCAGCTAAGGAAGCCCCAGTGTCCCACCACCCTGACTGCCCCAGCTCAGCTCTCTCACCGCGGTCAGCTTACACGAGCGGGCCAAGAGTCCTTCGGGTCTGCTGACTGGCCTGCTGGGAAGAGGCCCTGAGTGCTCAGCTGTCTGTTCAGTTAGCACCTCGCTTCCCTGCCATCTTTCCCTGAAGGCCACAAAGCACACCAGTCACCTCAGCTCAGCAAATACCCCAAGGCCCTTCCCCTTCCCCTCAGCAACTGCATTCCCTCTTTACCCCAAGTGCCCCTGGGGATCCTGGCACCCTCCAAAACCCAGACTCCTTTCCTTTTTCCCAACTCCTCCCAATCCTGTCTTAGGTCTCAAAACAAATTCCCCCCCAAAAGAGGCCTCCTGCTTGAGGCCCTTCACCTGGCTCCGCAGAAGTCCTCCTGGCTGAAGAAGGAAGGAAGCAGGCAGGCGGGTAGCCGCTGCCTGTGGATGAGGCCCCAGTGGGTGCAGAGAGATGACAGGAAGGTGCTATGTTTGATGTTGCCACAAATAGGAAGAAGAGGGCCGGCTGGAGGCCCAGCGAGACCTGACAAAGGGAGCCACCCTCCAGCCTTTACCTGCCCGTGGCAACTCTATAGGACAACATGCTGGTGTGATGTGGGGGCAGTTTCTGGAAGCACCTTAAAAATTGTTGAGCATCCCTTCCTCTTTTCACATCACGTTTCAGCTCTAATCCAGTGCTTTCCAGTTGGTGCTGAATCCCCGCTCAGGGACACCAAGCTACGGCGAGGGGTCAGATATGCTTTATACTCATCAAACGCTTTCTGTGGACTGAATAATAAAATGACTGGCACAGAGATGTGCTCTGTCTAAATGTATGTGTTCATCATTAATTGAGCGTGCTGGTTTTTGAACCACCATGAACTGGCAGGCCACTGGAGCTGTAGTAGGTGGGGGTGAGAAGGAGAGAGGGGTTGCTATCTCTGGTCCTTGGGAAGTGCTCATGGGTGGGAACCAGGGTTGAGGGGCCTGTAGGGGGAGTGGGAGTCACTAGGGAGGCCTTTGAAGGAAAGCTGTGTCTGGAGTGGGGACAAGAGCTGGAGGTACAGACAGGGGTCCTCAGGCTCCTAGGCTACAGCATATTTAATTAATTATTATTAAATAATTAATGTAATTAATAGTTACAAAATAACACACAATAGTGGTAAACACTTCAAACAACAGAATATAGAGACAAAAAAGGTGGAACCTCACCTCCTTCACAGTTTTCCAGGAGTCACTGTGAATTGTTTGATGTTTATCGTTCTAGATATGTATGTATGTATGCATGTATTTTAAAGATTTTACTTATTTCTTTTTAGAGGGAGGGTAAGGGAGGGAGAAAGAAAGGGAGAGAAACACTGATTGGTTTCTTCTCCAGGGACCAAACACACAACCCTGGCATGTGCCTTGACTGGGAATTGAACTGGCAACCCTTCTGTTTGTGGGACAATGCCCAACCAACTGAGCCACATGGTCAGGGCTATCCTTCCAGACCTTTATTTATGAACCCACAAACAGGCAGATGGCATTTTTAATTTTGTTTTACATTCAAGTAGATTATATGATGCATACTGTTCTTCAGCTTTTTCTTTTTTAAAAATATTTTATTTATTTATCTTTAGAGGGGAAGGGAAGGAGAGAGGGAGAGAAACATCAATGTACGGTTGCCCCTCGTGTATCCCCTGCAGGGAAGTGGCCTGCAACCCAGGCATGTGCCCTGACGGGGAATTGAACCTCGATCGTGTGGTTCGCAGGCCCATGCTCAATCCACTGAGCTATGCCAGCCAGGGCTGTTCTTCAGCTTTTTCTGTTCAACAACCTCCTGTGGCTGTGATTTCATGTCAGAACATATACCTCTGCCCCTGCTTTTTCCTGACTATATAGTATTCTATTGCAGGGGTGGACTTAATACTTAGCACTCCTCTATTGGCAGACTCCAATTTTCCCCTGTTCCACACAATGCTGAAAAGAACCTCCACTCAGAGGTTGAGAATATTAGCTCTGCTGGATTTAACCCCAGTTCTGTGATTTTATGGCAGGTCATTTAACTTTTTTTCTCATCTGTCAAATGGAGATAATAATAGTTTTTGCCCCACAGAATTTTTCCTTGAAGATTCCTCAAGATAATTCACATAAAGCTCTGGCCCTATGCAAGCAGTTGACAAACGTTAATGGGTTACAGTTAATATTGTACACTAATCTTTGCCTAGGTAGGCAAGTATCTGCCCAGTCAGCTTCTTAAAAGTGTTAAAAGTGTAATAGATGTTTCTGGCTCACTTTGGAAGACCAGAATGTGGGCAGCATGCTTGGAGAGTTGAGCTATATTCAGCGTTATTGCCTTGTTTACGAACCCCTGGTTGGAGACCATTGCTCTCATCCAATGCAGTCTTCCCCAGTCTGCACATCACAACAGTAATTGTTCTAGGCATTCAACCCTCACCGTGTGCCGGGAACCCTGCAAAGCACTTCAACATGCCTTGTTTAACTCAATCAGCACAATGACCCTGCAAGATGGGTACAATTATTCCTGCTTTACAGGCAAGAAAACTGACTCTCGGAGGAGGAAAGTGACCCATTCAAGGTCACATCACCCAAGTTGGGGCTGTGATACCTCCAGAGGGGAAGGACAGCTCACGGAAGAGTTGGTGCAGGGGCACCTATGAAGAAGTAAAAGGGACCACAAATGTGGTATAGTAGAATCTGGATTCCCTTCAAGAGCCAAAGGACCCCCAGAAAAATGAAAACTGACAGAAGCCCAAGTTAAGGACTTGGGGAAATGAGCTGTGGTATTAGCAACTGGCACCCTACAAGAACCTTTCATTCATTCATTCACTTATTCATTCACATGTTTCTTGATTGCCAGCTATGTATCAGGCATTGGGCTAGTTGCTTGGAATACAGCCCATAGGAACATAACTCAGACCTTGAAATTTACAACCCACTTATCAGAAGGCTTGTGGGATGTTGCTGAAATAGAAAACAGTGTGTGGCCATCAAGGCTTATTATTTTAGGGTGGGGGCTCAGGAAGCAAAGTAGAGCCAAGGGTGTCTGGTTGGCTTGTACAGTAACAAAGAGAAATGGGACTACAGACAGAAGCCCTACTTCCTCTTTGAAAACCTCAGAGACTCTCCAATCCATAATCACTGCCACCTCCAACCTTGAGGCCAGCCAGCTGAGCTCCCCGCTATCTCAGTACATGGGACCTGGAGCTCTGCTGCATGGACACTTTTGAAGGACATCAAGGAAGGAGTCCAGGAGGGGGTCTGGGTCCACCATTGGTCCAGAGGGTTAAGTAGCTGTGTGCGGAGTGTGACTCTGAGGACAGGGTTGAGGGCGGGGAGCTCAGCCCAGTGCACAGTGCTCTCATTTCACTCTGCTCTGTGGTTGACACCTGCCTCCCTCTGCCTGACACCCACTTATCTCATCTCACCGGACAGCCCAGCTGTCAGTCTGCCAGATGCAATGAGTTGGACTTTGGCTTCACACCCTGGGGTGGCAAGATCTTGAGATAGGGCATGCCTGCTTTCGCATTTGCAGAAGGAGCCTCGAGACTCCTGCATCTTCCCCTACACCCACCCGCGACTTTCCAGTTCCTCTGTGGGGAAATTTGCAGATGTGCCTTCAGGTTAATTCTGAGGTCATCTCACCAATCCTCTCATCTCTACCATCCTAGAGGATGGGAGACAAAAAAGAGGTCACATCCCTGGGTTTCAAATCCACTGGAGCTGATATACTCTTAGCTACCATGCAATGCTGTACACCATGCACATGGAGCCCTTTCCAGCCTTGGGTGAAATGGAAAAATTCAAGTCCACCTCTATGTCCACCATTAGAAGAATGCTACATATTATATACGGCCATGAAACAGAATACTATGCAGCCAAGAAAAAGCAAAGAGTTATTGAGTGCATTCTATAGGCCAAATCTCTTCACAATTTTATCTCATCAAATCTTCCTTGAAATCTTCCAAGCTAAAAATTACTAATGTCCCCATTTTATAGATGAGAAAACAAACACTCAGTAACAGTACCAGGTAATATCAACTCATATACTTACAGTAGCCATATAGTTAACATAATACTGTCCAGGAATGAATGTGATACAGACAGTACCTGACACTTAGCCTTGGTGTCAGGATTAACAGGCAAGGATGGGGACTGAGGCAAACCAGAGAACCAGGGGCCATTCACCACGACTCATCGTAATTAGGCACCAGTGTTGCCAGATTCAGATTTTCTAGAGATTTTAAAATCAGGATTTTAATGTAAAGTCTCTAGATTTTTTTTCAAAGTTGGTTCAAATGTATTATAGCAATGTGCTGGTCATTCAGGAGGGATCTGCATGCCAGATTCAGCTGCCTCTGCCCAAGGTCCCAGAAGCCCAGGACTTCTATGTTTCCAGTTGTCTCCAAAAGATACAATCCAAATGGAGTCAACCACACATTCAAAGAATTAATGTCAATTATTTACAGATTTTTCCAAAAAATAGAAGAGGAGGGGACAATTCCCAACTCATTTTATAAGGCCAGTATTACCCGGATATCAAAACCAAAGATGTCACAAGAAAACAAAATTAATATCCCTTAAAAATATATTGAATAGATGAAAATCCGCAACAAAATGTGAACAAAGAGGATCCAAGACCACAAAAGAAGGATTATACCCCATGACCAAATAGGATTTATACCAGAAGTGGTTTAACATCCAAAAATCAATTAATGTAATATACTATGTGACTAGAATAAAAGACCAAAACCATATGATCATCTCAATAGATGCAGAAAATGAGCTTGACAAAATTTAACACCATCTCATAACAAAGAACACTTACCCAGCTGGGGATAGAAAAGTTCCTCATCGTGACAAGGGCATCTACAAAAAATATACCACCAACATTGTACTTAGTGGTGAAAACATTGTTGCTTTCACTCTCAGATCAGACACAGAACTAAGATATCCACTCTCACCACTTCTTTTTCTTTCATTATATTTTATTGATTATGCTATTACAGTTGTCTTGATTTTTCTTTCCCCTTTTGCCCCTCCCCACCCAACAAGCCCACTCCTTCAGGCAATCCCATCATTGTTCATGTCCTTGAGTCATACGTATAAATTCTTTGGCTACTACATTTCTTATACTGTACTTTACATCCCCGTGGCTATTCTGTTACTACCTATTTGTACTTCTTAATCCCCTCACCTCTTCACCTATTCCCTCACACCCTCCTACCAGGCAACCATCAAAATGCTCTCTGTATCCATGATCCTGTTTTTCTTTTTTAAAGATTTTATTTATTTATTTTTAAAGAGAAGGGAAGGGAAGGAGAGGAAGAATGACATCAATGCATGGTTGCCTCATGCATGCCCCCTATTGGGGACCTGGCCCACAACCTAGGCATGTGCCCTGACTGGGATCAAACCCGCAACCCTTTGGTTCTCAGGCCCTCGCTCAATCCACTGAGCTATACCAGCCAGGGTAGAGCTCAGTTTTTGTTTTTCTTGTTTGCTTCATTTGTTTTTTAGATTCAACTGTTGATAGGCATTTTTTGCCATTTTATTGTTCATAGTTTTGATCTTTTTTTTCTTAAATAAGTCTCTTAACCACTTCATATAATAATGGTTTGGTGATGATGAACTCCTTTTGATTTTTTTCTTGTCTGGGAAGCTCTTTATCTGCCCCTCAATTCAAAATGATAGCTTTGCTGGGTAGAGCAATCTTGGCTATAGGTCCCTTCTTTTCATGACTTTGAATATTTCTTGCCAAACCCTTCCAGCCTTAAAAGTTTATTTTGAGAAATCAGCTGACAATCTTATGGGGACACCCCTGTAGGTAACTAACTTCTCTTGCTGCTTTTAAGATTCTCTATCTTTAAACTTTGGCATTTTAATTATGATATGTCATAGAGTGAGCCTCTTTGCATTGATCTTGTTTGGAACTCTCTGTGCTTTCTGGACTTGCATGTCTATTTCCTTCACCAAATTAGGGAAGTTTTCTTTCATAATTTTTTCAAATAGATTTCCAATTTCTTGCTCTTTCTCTTCTCCTTCTGGCATCTCTGTGATGCGAATGTTGGACCTCTTGAAGTTGTCCCATAGGCTGCTTATACTAACCTCATTTTTTTGGATTCTTTTTTCTTCTTGTTGTTCTGATTGGTTGGTTTTTGTTTTGTTTTGTTTTCTTTTTGTTTTTGCTTCCTTACATTCCAAATCATTGATTTGATTCTCGGCTTCATACACTCTACTGTTGTTTCCCTATAAATTGTTCTTTATTTCAATTAGTGTATCCTTCACTTCTGACTGGATCTTTTTTATGCTGTTGAGGTGCTCAGTGAGTTCCTTGAGCATCCTAATAACCAGTGTGTTGAACTCTGCATCTGATAGATTGCTTATCTCCATTTCATTTAGCTCTAGTTCTAGAGTTTTAATCTGTTCTTTCATTTGGGCCATGTTTCTTTGCCTCCTCCTTTTGGCAGCCTCCCTGTGTTTGTTTCTATGTTTAGGTAGAGTTAATTTGACTCTGTGTCTTTGTAGTATGGCCTAATGTAGTAGGTGTCCTGTAGAGCCCAGGCATGGCCTCCCCTATCACCCAATTGAGTACGCAAGGTACATCCTTCTCATGGGCTGAGTACACCCTCCTCTTGTAGTTGAGCCTTGGTTGCTGTTGGCAGATCAATGGGAGAGATTTACCCAGGACAGTCAGCTATAAGGACTGGCTATGACCACTGACCACCAACCTCCACTCTCTGTGGAGTAGCAGCTGTGCAGGAGTGGGGTGGTAGTGTTCCAACATTGTCTGTAGCTTTCACTGGGTGCACTGGCCCTGGGGTTTTCCAGGTGGCACAGGTCAAGGTCAGCCCCCACCAGTGTTTTGCATGGGGCTGCCTGAGCTATAAAGTAATCTGAGATGACTGCTGCTCATGCTAGGCCTGGAGATTCCCAGGTGAAGCCAAGCTATATATCTAGGCTGGCTGCTACTACTGCCGGGACTGGAACTCACTGAGGCCAGCTGTTGCTTGTTTGTTAGGATTTAGGAAGTTGTGAAGCTTGAGCCAAGACCAGCCATTCATATGGAAAAGAAGCATGAGTGGGGCCATAAATCAGGTAGGGAGGAGTCTCTAGGGATCTCCAAGGAGGTTCAAATATGGCTGCAGCTTACTGGATCTGTGGAGGTAGGGTTTAGAAAAGGGACAATGACCTGTGCTCACCTTGATCCCAGATACTTCAGTTCCTCCCTTTATGTCACTGGTGCCGTTCAAGCTGCTACCCCTGTGCTGGAGCTCAGAGGGAGTGAGTCTGAGTAGGTGAGTCCATGTGTGGGTTCTTTAAGAGAAACTCCTTGGGGTTCCAGAAATTTCTTGCCCTGACTCAATCCCTGCTGGGTTTTTGCAGCCAGAGGGTGTAGGGACGTATCTTTTTAATTTGCGGAGGTCTGGTGTAGGGCCGGGACTCCTTGCTCCTGAGATATCCCTCCCGAATTTTTATCCACCACACATGGGTGAGGGACCAGCTTGTTCCACATATACATGCCTCCTACCAGTCTGAATGGATGTGGTTTCTTTAATTCTATAGTTGTGGACTTCCATTCAACTCTATTTCTGATGATTCTGAGTGATGGTTGTAATTTTGGTAGAATTTTAGTTGTAATTTTGATGTGGTTGTGTGAAGAGGTGAGCCATGTCTGCCTATGCCATCATCTTGACTGGAAGATCCTCCACTCCCACTACTTCTGTTCAACATTGCCTGGATTTTCTATCCAGGGCAATTAGACAAGAAAAATAAATGAAATGCATGCAGATTAGAAAAGATGTGGAAATATTTTGGAACTAGGTACAGGAGATAGTTTCACAATGTTATGAATATCCTAAATGCCAGTGAATTGTTCACTTTAAGTGGTTGGTTTTATGTTGTGTGAATTTCACATCAATAACTTTCTTTTCCAAGAAAAGCGAAAAGACAACCCACAAAATGGAAGAAAATATTTAAAAATCATAAATCTCACAAAGGACTTGTATCCAGAATATATAACCAACTCTTACAACTCAGTAAAAAGGACAAATAACCCAATTGAAAAACAAGCAAAGCAGCCCTGGCTGGTGTGGCTCAGTGGTTTGAGTGCTGGCCTATGAACTGAAAGGTTGCTGGCTCGATTCTCAGTCAGGGTATATGTTTGGGTTGCTGGTGTGGCCCTTGGTTGAAGTACATGTGAGAAGCAGCCGATGGATGTTTCTCTCTCTCTCTCCTTCCCTTCCCCTCTATCTAAAAAAAAGTAAAATCCACCCTGGCTGGTATGGCTCAATGGATTGAGTGCCAACCTGTGAACCAAGGGGTCGCCAGTTCAAAAACCAGTTGGGGCACATGCTTGGGTTGTGGGCTAGATCCCCAGTGGGGGTGCATGAAAGGCAACCACACACTGATGTTTCTCTCCTTCTCTTTCTCCCTCCTTTCCCTTCTGTCTAAAAATAAATAATTTTTTAAAAAGAAAACATGTTAAATAAGAAGTCAGTCACAAAAGTGATATATTATACGATTTCATATAAAATGGTCAGCCTAGGTATATCTATGGAGACAGAAAATAGATTAGTGCTTTACCTAGGGCTTGGGGTTCTGGGGGGAAATGGGGAGTATCTGCTCTAGTGTGATGAAGATATTCTAAGATCATGGTGGTTGCACAATTTTGTGAATATACTTCAAACTACTGAATTGTACACTTCAAATTGTTGAATTGCATAATATGCATATTATGTTTTAAAGCTGTTAAAAAGAAAGAGAGATAGGAGGATATTCATGATTTCCTCACACTGGAATGCATTCTTAGAGTCTCCCATTAATGCCTCTGCTAGCAAGGAAACTCCAGGAAAGGAGGTTCAAGGGAGGTCTCCATTAAAACCTGTATGTCAGCAACTCTGCACATACAAACCTGAGGGTATGGGAGCAAGAGCAGCTCCAAGTAGAGAAATTCAATGCACAGGCAGAAATGGTGGCTTAGCATTCAACATCTTTTGCTCCCTCCCAGCATGCTTTCCTGTCCTGCACAGTAGAAAGTGGGAAAATTACGGACTCCCTTGCAGCTAGAACTCTGCAGGTGGATATGGTTCTGCTAATCTATATACCTTTGCGTGAGGTTTGGAGGGTAAAATGAAGAGGTCAATGCCTCTAGGTTAGCCATTTTTGCAACAGTGTCAGCAGAGGGCCCAGGGCCAGGGTTTGGGGCATTTTTTTTCTTTCCTGATGTTACTCTAGCATAGGTCTGGAGCCAACATTACAGATTCTCTACCTTTCTGAGTGTAGCAAAGGGAGCAGCTTCACTGGCTGGTC
Organism: Sturnira hondurensis; assembly: GCF_014824575.4. NCBI lineage: Eukaryota > Metazoa > Chordata > Mammalia > Chiroptera > Phyllostomidae > Sturnira > Sturnira hondurensis. The sequence continues at coordinate 993,251 of NW_028094186.1, read as the reverse complement.
AGTTCCATGGAGTTGTTCTAGAGTTATTCCTGGAGATGTAGTCTAGAACCAGCTCCCTGTCCCTTCCACTTATTTTGGAAGCACTTAATGCCCAATATTACATCTCTTTCCACTCTGCAATAGCAATTTTTTTATCTGCAGCTGCATCCTGATGAATGTACCTGCTTTACCCAAATGATATTGCATGAAGATGTAATCACTCTGACCCTTTTTGTTTCCTCATCTCTACAATGGAAGCAAGAATACCTTACTGAGGATTAAATATGAAGTATTTCAAGTACCTAGTACACTACTTGATAATAGTTGCATGAAATGAAGCTATTTTTGGTTATTTTATCAGGAGTCAGTATAGCTTGTATGCTTATAGGGCACCAAACAAACTCAGCATCCGCCTTCTCCCAGAAGTCTGCCCTGAACTTCCCTATCTCTGATTCCTTAAAACTCAGAGCCAAGTAGTATAGAATTAATTATGTCAGCTGTGAGAGAGGGGGACAAGGGAAAGAGCACCAGACTTGGACAGTCTAGGTACCAGTAGGTCTCTTTTACAGATGTGAAGACTAAGGCTTAGAGAAGATAAGGACTTGACTTAAGATCAGCAAGTCACAAAGGCAGAGAATGGATGTGAAGTTATTTGTGTCTGAGTTCAGAGTGTGAACCTTTTTATCAGCATTCTGGACACAGATCTGTTACTTTTAGCACACGATCCAGACCTTATTCACCTTGGAGAAAGGAGCTGGCATCATTTCAATGAGAAATTATCTCAATAAGCAGCCTGTTGGAATTCTTAGTGGGCAGGGACACCACCTCAGAAAACTGAGGCACATTGGATATCACAAAGAGAATTTGGTAAACAACAGGCCCTTTGCTAGGATCTGGATTAGAGGACAACCCTGATTGCTCATCCAAAGAATCAAGGAAAGACCTATTCATTTAGCTGACACTGACCAAGAACAAACAGTGGGCTTGGTGCCTTGTAGAAGGCAGATGGGCCCAGAGCCTTCTTGAAGGAGTGTGTGCTCTAGCGGGGAGCCCAGGTAGGGTAGTTACTCCACCCTCTCCTGCCCATCAGCCAGCCTCAAAGCTTTCCAAAGTCACCCTCCCCAGGGCCTCTGGACTTCCACACCCTCAGAGAGGCCCCTAATGCCCATCCTACCAACCACCCCACCTTTAAGTTCAGTGGGCAACTTCCTCCTCCTAAAAACCTCTAAGACCAGACCCCAGTTCAGCAAACTCTCCCACCTCTGAGGGTCAGCAGCCCTCAGTTCAGACCGACAGTTCCTCAGGTGCACAGCATGTCCTGCCTTGCGTCATGATTATAGTGGGAAAAGTAGGAGACCCGAATTAATCTCAAAGCTACATCAGTCACAGCCTGTGTGACTTTGGCGTATGATGCAGGCTCTATGAACCTCTTTCTTCACCTGTTAAACAGGGTTACTAATACTTACCTTGCTGGGGAGAGAGAGAGAGAGAGAGGTAACCCTTATAAGGGATTTACTCAGAGCCCGATTCCTGTTAGATAGATAGTTGCTCCCTCCTCCTGGCCCCTCTCCTGCCATTTCCTTTCAGGTTATAGTGTCCTCCAGGGCAGAGACAGAACTTTACTTTTGTCAACATCCACACCCATCCACACCCCCACACATTCTCACACACACAGATGCTGCCTGTCAAAACCTGTTGGAGCAAATGAGTCAACAACTGGAAGCCTATGGTCTAAATCACTCATTTCATTTAATATCATTCATTCGCTCGTCAAACAAATGTGTCTTGAGTCTCAAACAGGTTTCAGGCCCTGTGCTTAGTGCCAATGGTACAAAGGTGGAGACAATGTCCTTGCCCCTTGGGGGCCCACAGGCTGTGATGAAAGAGACAAGTTCAATATCACAGACCAGTGTGATCACTGGGCTGCAGGAGCCAGAGGGCGGTGTCTTAACTTGGGGAGAGACAATGGGGGCAAAGGCATCATGGAAAGTTTTCTGGGGGTGGGGGAGGGGTAACTGGTATGATTCATTGACACATACTACTTTTAGTGTCTTTGTCACACACACTATTAGGATGGAAACACCATGGAGGCAGAAATTTTTGTTTTGTTCACTGCTGTATTCTCAGCACCTAAAAGCTTACCTGGTACATAGTAGGTGCTGAGTGAGTGAATGAATGAATGAATGAATAAGTGAGGCAGGCAAAGAAGAGGAAGAGTTCTAGTCAGAGGTATGGAGGCAGGAGACAGCTTAGCTCCTCTTGGTTCCTATATATCTTGCTCTTTCAAGAGACACAATAACCCCTTATAGGGCTTGACCCCTTACAAAGACTTTCGTATCTCCATGGCCTGTTTATCTCCCAACAGCCCAGTGAGATGAGCAAGGCAGATACAACTCTCCCTGCTGACCAATGGGGAAAGTGATCTTTAGAGAGTGAAAGTGATTCACCCATGGTCCCCTGCAAATTGGTGGCCTTGCTGAGAAGAGAACTCAGGTGCCTGGCTTTGAGGCCCGACCCCACGGGCCTCCCTGCCACTGAAGCAGAAGGCAGCTCTGCCCTCAAGAGCAGACAGTGCAGTCTGTAGGTGCTTAATTGAGCTGGGTGTCTCAACCTTCATATTCAGGGAGGAAACCCAGAATCTCTCTCAGCAGCCTGTAGAAGCCACAAGATTGAGAAGGCATGCAAAATAATAGTGATAATAATGAGGAGGAGGAGGAGAAGAATTGGAACTTTTCTATTATTAAAGATTTCTGCGAGTTAAGTGCTAGACATCTATTCCCTCATTTATTCCTCACCACAACCCTAGAAAGTGAATATTCTTCCTCCTGTTTTACAGATAAGAAATGGAATGCAGAAAGACTAATCAACTTGTAGGAGGCCACACAGCCATAAGTGGCAGAGTTGAATCATAAGCCAAGTCTGTTGAGCTTATTATCATCTTTGCTCATCTACAAAGGAGCAAAGGATACAGGAACACAACTATGATGCTGTGATGCTAAGATACTGTGTTCATGTTGGAGGCCAGGAGGATCTCAGAGCCCTGGTCAGAAGGCATTTCCAAGGACAGAATCAAGGGTCTTAGGTACCAGAAAGACCCGCAGTTCTGACTCAGAACTTCTCCCGCTGCCATAACTCTGTCACACAACAGACAATTCCAGATGCCAGGTAGATGCCTAGCATAGACAGGGTACAAATGTAACCAAAACACCCAACTTCACCAGGCTTGGGAATAAATGAGGGTATACTGATAGAAATGACTTAAATTTCACTCCAACCCAGCCTTGAAATCTCCTAGCTATTTCTCCTATGGCAGTTGACTATTTTGGTGAATAGCCCAAGGCCCCAAAGTCAACCATATTGAGTTCCATCTCCATCTCTACCACTCGCTTGCACCTTGAACAAGTCCTGTAACATGCCTTAGTTTCAGTTTCCTTAAGTACTAAATAGGAATAGGAATAGATCCAGGTCTTGGGTTGTTATGAAGGTCGTAGCACACTGCACATGCAAAGTGCTTAACTCAGCACCTCACGCAGAGTAAGGGCTGGATGAATGGGTGCTCTTAGGAGGATTATTTCTGGGAGGTTCTGGTGATGGCATTTCAGGCTCCCAAACATGCCACCTGAGTAATGCCCCCATCTATCTTCACAGGAAGCCAAGCATTGTGTCTCCTGGCACTCCCCAAGCACTGAACCAGCATGTCACACCCACCACACCAAAACCATGTTCTGCTCTTATTGACAGGAAGATTATCCATTCATTCCCCGGGTCCCCCTTTGTCAGCAGAGGGAGCAGAATTGGCACATCTCATTCTGGCAAGGTGGCTCAATTGGCCGAAGTGTCATCCCATACACTAAAAGGTTGCAGGTTCGATCCCCAGGTTGAGAGTTTGATCCCCATTTGGATGGGTATGGGAGGCAACTGATCAATGTTTCTCTCTCCTTTTCTCTCTCTCTCTAAAAATCAAATAAACATATCGTCAGGTGAGGATTAAAAAAAAGAAAGAAAATGGCGTGTCTTACTCTCCCGTACATCAGAGCCCTTCATGGTAGTCACTCCTTTGACTCTGATAAGTAGGCTTGCTGACCAACCAGACCTAGTGGCTCTGGCTCCGCACCACCGCCATTTCATCCTCCTGGGGGCTCCTCCATTCTCACACATACAGGCTTCTGGGACCCATGCCAGCCTATAGATTAGCAGAACCATATTCACCTGCAGAGTTCTAGCTGCAAGGGAGTCCGTAATTTTCCCACTTTCTACCTGTGCAGGACAGGAAAGCATGCTGGGAGGGAGCAAAAGATGTTGAATGCTAAGCCACCATTTCTGCCTGTGCATTGAATTTCTCTACTCAGTGTCTGAACCTCAGTAGACTGCACACCTGCTCTGGCCATCCAAAATTTCCCAGTCTGAGTAGAAAAGACCCCAACAGGCTCTAATAATAAAGAGCTTTAAGACACAAAGTGTTGAGAGAGCACAGAACAGGAGGGCTTCTTCTGTCTGGACCATGGCAGGGAAAGTGATTTCACCATGTCACTAAGCCCTCAAAATACTTCAGACCCCCTGGTTTAGCCCCTAGAGTATTGTCTGATGCAGCCTCTGCCCAGCTCACCACTAAAACGCACATGCCCTCACTGTATCCTTCCAGAGCAGGTACCATCTCTACTTTACAGAACAGGAAATAAGGATCAGTGATTTTAAATGATTTGCCCTGGGTCACATAACAAGGTAGAATTTAAGCCTAGGCCTAATGCCAGAGCCTGTGCTCTTAAGAATCCCTGAGTCATTTTAAGAACTAAACAAGCGACTTGTGAAAACACCTTGGAAAGTGTACGAGAGAAATTTGAACCACCATTCATAGTAAAAATCTTTTGCATTAATGTGAAAATATTTTCATCTTGATCAAAACCCTCAAGTCATGCAACAATAGCATCACATCAAAGAATGCCAAAGGGGTCAACATGAAGTGGCTTGCAAAACTGTAGGTCCTCCTCTCTGGTCTGGATGGGCAGATGTCCATTCTGGAAGACTTATTCCTTGTGGATTCTAGCAATACGAAACCAGAAGGAGCTGCCTAATGTCTAGTGCCTTGAGCAGTGTCAGGAGCTAAGAAGGTATTCACATTTAAGATGGATTCAAGCCCGTGCTTTTCAAACTCATTTCCAATGGAACACTGATAAAGTAAAAACATATTAGCAGGACGCTATCAGAAGATCATGACCTCTAGATTAAAGGAGACAGCCCAGCTTCTCACAAAACAACACAGGTATCACAGATTAATGGCTACAAGAAATAATCAAAACCCGGTTATTTTGAATAGATTATAAACACTGAGTATCACATGCTGAAGTTATAAGATAAGTTGCAAAACATAGTAAAATTTTCAAATATCTTGAATGCAGCTCCATGCATGATTGGTAAATGCAATAACAGGAAACTGACAACATATCTGTTGAAATAAAACAATGCATTTATACATTGAAGAATAGTTCGTGAACCTTGTAGGAATTCTTAATATGTTACTTCAGGTCCTCTGAGAAGCAAAAGTCCAGAAGGGTTTAGATGTTGGAGGGATTTATTGGGGAAAATACCTGTGGGGGAAAGTGGGCATGGACCCAGAGGAAGCTAGGAATGCTGGCAGATCATGGTGTAGGTGCGACCCCACGGAGGACAGAGGAAGGTATGTAGGTTGGGCAGGGAATGTCTTAGACTCTGCAATCCTAAGAAAGCTTCAGCAGAGCCAATGGGAATTCCTCCCTCCAAAACTGCCCATCAGAGGACTCCCTCACCTCCTGAGATGGCCCTGTGTTCCTGTCCTTGCCTGCTCAGCCACTGCCTGGCAGTAACCCATGGAAAGTGTGGCCTCAGAGAGAACGTGGTGATGGATTTCAGCCATTAGAGTTGGGGCACACACAACACTTGGGCATAGCATATCATTTATTAAAGATAATAAACATGTCACAATAGGACCAGTCATAGAAATGTATTTCTTTTTTATTATACATGTATTTTCCAATACATTTTATTAGAAATTGTGTTTCTAGACTATTTTGTGAAGTCTCAGAAAACATTTTGGAAAATGATGGATTCCATGGATTCCTGGACGAGGGAGAATTGGGATTGTGGGAAGACATAGGGCAGGGCTGGGAGACTGGGATTCTAGCCCAATTCTGTCAACTAACTTGCTCCGGGAGCTTCTTCAAGTCACTTCCTTAGTTTCCATACCTTAAAATGGGTGCAAGAAAGAAGGGCTCTCACGTGTCGCTGGAAACCTGCCGTTCAGCATTCAGTGCCCTCCCTAGTTGGTCTCTCTGCCTAGAGACAAACTCTCAGGCAGAGGATTCTAGAGCAATGTGGCTGCTTTTGTGGCATCAAAGCCTGCTGATCCTGAACCCTCTTCATTGTGCCCAGCTGAGTGTGCCAAGCAGAGGCCTTGCTCCCCACCACTTTCCACTGCTGGCTTTTCCTGAGCAAACTGGCTCAACTTCTGGTCTTATGGTTTCCCTCATTGGCTGTCAGCAGTGGTGGGTGTCAGGAGGTTGGGGGAGGCTTTCGGAGGGGCCTGTGGTAAGCAGGGGGAAGGTATCGCCTTCCAAAATAACCTCTGAGGGGAGCCTGGTGGCCACTTTAACCACCACCCTGTTTCCAGGAAACCCCCAGAGACTGAGTGAAGGAGGGTGGCTTTTATGAAACGTAGCCCAGTGCAAGATCATAAGGCTTCCTGGATGCATGGGGGACAAGCCAAGGGTCTGAAGGTCCATCCAAATTTGGAGGGGGATCGGGGAGCAGAATAAGGAAGAGGGGGCAAGGTTAGTGGAGAGAAGATCCGGGTATGAGATTTCTAAGAGCAGCTACTGTGTTTTTCCTATCTGAACAAGGGTTCCTCAATGGTTGTGTCCTGGTCTCCCCTTGAATGAGGAGGCCCCACTGGGTGGGCTCTGTGTCTTGCATTAGATTCGGAGTTTCACGCAGGGTCTCCGGAATGCAGCCTCGTCCATTTATCTTCCCAAGTCTGGCACAAAGCTTCTCCCCATCTCCTAGAAGTCTGCCCTATCAGTGCCCCCTGCCTATTATCTGCCCCCGGCCCTGCCCCACCACCCTCCTTCCGCTGGCTGATTTCTAGCTGCAACTTCCTCTGGACTTTACTGCCTGCCTGGGGCCTGCTTTGCAGTATACTCAGGCCAGTTTTTTGTGTTTGCTCAATCGGAACCCTTCCCTCCTCTAAAAAGGGAAGAGGCTTCTGACTCACCTATCACCAGCACACTCCTAACAATTACCTCTAACTCTGAGCTTATACCAACAGTCCACAAAACAGACCACGTCCAGTAAATGACAGTGGCCACCCCTCACTGCAGGCTGGCGGTGTGCCAGGCACAATGCTAATGCTTTACTTCTGCCATCCCAGGTCATTTATTTCTTCAAGGGTGTCATGAAGCCTCTACAATACACTGGCCTTCATAGGTGCTGAAGATACTGCAGTCAGAAGTGGACAATGGCTCTTGCCCTCCTGGCATTTCCATCCTCACAACAACTTGGGGGAGGGGTGGGGATAGGCACTGCTGCTCCCATTTTTTTTTAAAGATTTTATTTATTTATTTATCTTTAGAGAGGGAAGGAGAGGGAGAGAAATATCAATGTATGGTTGCCTTTTGTGCATCCCCTGCTGGAAGTTGGCCTGCAGGGAACCAGCCTGCAACCCAGGCATGTGCCCTGACTGGGAATCGAACCACGATCCTCTGGTTCGCAGGCCCGTGCTCAACCCACTGAGCTACACCAGCCAGGGCATCCATTTTTTATTACCTAAGGTCACAAAGCCAGGGGGCAGACTACTGGTTCAAGCTCAGCTCTTTCTAAGTCCAAAGGCTTCTTAAGAAACAAGATACTGCACTCTACACACTTGAAGCTCAATGCTAAGGAACACGGCTCCTGCAGATCACTTTCAGTTTACAAAACACTTAACTCCTTGAAGAGATGCCGATCTCAGTGTTGGGCTTCAAGAGTATAGGGGAGTCTGGAAGAGTCTGAGGAACCAGAAAGCAAGAAAGTGCTCAAAGAAAGTAGAGGACACAAGGACCCAGGAACCAGTTTGAAGGGCTTCCCACCGGTACAACTAGGGACGGTTTAAACATCAAAATAATTGATAGTCATGGGTTATAGCCCATAGAAAAATAAGGACTCCATGAGCTTATTCTGATATAAATAAATAAACACAGAGGAAAGCTCTTCCGTGGGGAGATAATGTAATTAGAAAATCACTATTTGATAGTCAAAGTAATAATTGATTTAGGCAAGGATTAATGAATGGATGCTAAAACTACTGGGTGAAAGTTTGTGAGAAATACGATTTTTATGTCATTTCAGTGTATGCACCTACAAGATACTTATTAGTTACAAAGGAAAAAAATAACTTTATAGTGAAGAAATCTGACAGCTCAACCAAATGATTCACGGTAAAGATGTAACGGGACAAATTAATATCATGTTCCTCCTGATAGGAGGCGCTGAGAAAGTTGTGTCACTCCCGTGGTGTTCTTGCCATAAATGCAAAATTTGAATGTAATTATGAGAAAACATCAGAGAGACCCAAATTGAAGGCCAGTTGACAGAATAACTGGTCTGTTATTTTTTCAAATGTCAGGTCATGAAAGAAAAAACCAGAAGCTATTTCATATTAAAGGAGTAGAGTTTAGATAATTGAATAGAATGAGTGATTCTGGAATAATACTGGACAATAAATGACATTATTAGAACCTTAGCAGGACCATTGAAAAACCTCAAGCATGGTTTGTAGGCAGTATTATAGCATCCTGATTTGGATGATTGTAACTATGATTGCATTTGAGAATGTCCCTGTAATTTTTAGGAAACATACTCTCAGGTATTTAGGAATAAATGGGCATAATGTCAGTGATTTACTCTGAAATGGTTGAGTATATGTACATAGAGGGAGAGAATGATAACAAATGAGGTAAAATTGTAACATTTGGGGAATGTAGGTGAAGGCTACACAGGAATTCTTGCAACTTTTCATAAAATAAAAAATTAAAAGATAATTTACCATCGATTATCTCATTGACTCTACATAGCACTTGGAAGAGAAGGTCCATCACATCTTTATGTGGTACCAGGGTTTTGAGAACTCAAGCTGTGAAATTAGTGATGAAGCAGGATTTGAGCTCAGATACCCAACCTTCAGATCCAAGGCTCTTTCGTGTGGATTGGTGTTACCCAGTTCTTGAAAGGGACGCATCCCTCTGGTCAGGCCTGATCCACAGAAGTTACATCATTCAAAGCATTCTCATAAAGTGCCACCAACCTCCATCTCGAAATACCTAAGCAAATCAAGCGCGGCCTCTCCCCTTGTTTGCAGCACTGCCTAGGAGTGGGTCTGTGGAGATGCTTCTGACTCAGAACTAACACACACTAGTGAAGTAGACATCAAAGTCACCAAAGCCCTTTTGAGCTGCTGAATGGTCAACATGGTACAATAATGAACTAATGACAGCAGCATCCACACAGTCTTTTATATTTCAGCCTAAATACCCTGGATTGTTCCAGGTGGCTCCTCTTCTGGGGACCAATTAAGGAGGAGTTGGGGAGGGTCAGCTCCAACTTTCTGTAGCCCTCAACATGCTTCTCCACAGGAAGCACAGGGCCCCTCCCTCCCCTTGGCATCTCCGTTACCCATGAGCCATGCACCCGGGGTAGAAGGGGTGGGGGAGAATGGAACACACCTGTGTATCTGTATTGAGTATTCCACCCCTGGCCCCTCCCCCATCGGTGTCGGAGGAAGTGTCCGTGGGCAGGTTAAGGTCTGGAGCCAGTGGGCAGGGCTCTGGAATCCCACTTGGGCAGACCCAGGTCTTATTGGGCAAGAAGCTTTCACAGTTTAGGACGCTCTCTTTAAGAAAAGAAATACACAATCAAGCCCTGGCTGGCGTAGCTCAGTGGATTGAGCGCGGGCCTGCGAACCAGACGATCACGGTTCGATTCCCAGTCAGGGCACCTGCCTAGGTTGCAGGCCGGTTCCCTGCAGGCTAACTACCAGCAGGGGACACACAAAAGGCAACCATACATTGATGTTTCTCTCCCTCTCTCCTTCCCCTCTAAAGATAAATAAATAAATAAAAAATAAAGTTACTGAGTTAGTTTTTAAAAATAAAAAAAATACAAAATCATAAATATAAAATGTATACCCCAAATGAGTGTTTATTTAGAATGAGAAAAGACACCATGATAAATCACAAGTTTTAAAAGCTGAAAAATACCACAGGCATAAAACATATTTGTATTAGGTAATTGTCTGACATACCTGTATGCTACTTTTTTAAAATTTTTTTAAATTTAATTATTGTTCAAGTACAGTTTTCTGTCTTTTACTCCTATCCCAGCCCACCCCCCCCCAGTGCTCCCCACCTCCCTCCCATTTCCACCCCCCTTAGTTGTTGTCCATGTGTCCTTTATACAAGTTCCTGTTCTTTGCTACTTTTTAACAGACTAGCTGTTGGTATTTTATGTTTCAAATTTCCAACTGTAATTATCTCATCTTTGCACATAAAAATGTGTGAGCACAGACCTTGGCTCCCCACACATCCTTAGGTGGGGCCCTAGAGTTTAAACTAAATCTGCTTCTATACCACTCCTCGATAAAATTTTTTGCGTTTAGTAAGGGGATGAACAGGAATTCTCCCTCCGAAGTGTGGTTTACTCTAGAAAGGCCCCAGAGACCTGCTGGCTCTCCTTCCCTTCTCTGAAAAATTGCAGTTATCAAGAAAATTGAGCCCTGGCCAGTGTGGCTCAGTTGGTTAAATCTGTGGACCAAGAGGTTGAGGGTTCAATTCTTGGTCAGGGCACATACCTGGGCTGCAGGTTCAGTCCCCAAGTTGTCACATCCACGTTTTCCCACCCCACCCCTCTCTCTCTTTCCCCTTCCCTCCCTTCTTCTCTCTTTAAAAAGCAATGAAAAAAATGTCCAGGGGGTGGGGGGGATTAAAAAGAAAGAAGGTAAACTGAGACTTGATAATTGAGGGTTCCACCAGTGTGTGCCCCACAATAGAAAGGGTTAAACCTCTGACCAAAGCTGAATCAGATATATGTAGGTTCCTTTCCTTCCCTCTGAAGGGGCCTTCATCTTTCCTGCCCATTTGTGCACTTTGTTTCCTCCGCCTACATAACCCCTACATACCCCATCCTCACTTCTTTTCTGCCTTGTCACCTGATCAAGATTTAGGCGTCTGTTAATTCTCAATTTAAAAGTCAGTTTTTCAGGAAGACTTTGTCTGATCCCTTTCCCTTGAATTAAGCCACTGTAATTGTTTACTATTCACTGTAATCCTACCTAGCAAGTACTGCTAAGTCTGGGGCCTCGTTTGTCTGTCTGTCTCTCTCATTCATACCTGCCTTTTTGCAGTCTGTGGCATAGTGTTTGGTGCCCAGTGCCTAGCACACAGTGGTACTCAATATTCTCCGATAAATGAAGAAAGAAAGAAATTTGGGTCTGGTGGGTGAGGGAAGGGGAAATATAGGGACAGAGCACCCCCTACTGGACCCTGGGAGTACTAGGGACCCAGAACTCCTCTCCGAAGATGGAACAAAGTGGGTGGTAAATTTCTCACCTGTGGGATAGTGACACCAAAACCTAATGCCAAACTCCTACTGATGTATGCCTTCTCCCTTCTATCAGCCCCGCCACAAGTCTCCTCCCAACCCTCAGGTTCCCTGCATCCGTCCTCTTGCACACTACTGGCCACCTCACCTCCAACTCCATAGTGGCCATCGCCTGATCCTCACAACAATTAATATTCCTCCCCCTGGACTTTAAGCTTTGAATAAGAATAGGCCCAGACTCTTTCACTGATCCTCTTTCTTCCTGCTCCCTGATCAATCAATCAGAAGTGATTGGCTGGGACGTTGCGGTAGATGTGGGGAAGGAATGGTGGGCAGGGAGCCTGGAAAGTTGGTGAGATGGGGTTGGGGTAGGGGGTGAGAGTGTTTCTGAAACAGGATCTTGCTAACAGTGGATTTGTTCTTGGAGGGACAGGGAGAAGGCCAGGCATGGGGGATGAGAAGTTACTTGGAATGAGTTATATAGAAAATGGTGAATGAGCCCTGCCTAGTATGGCTCAGAGCCCTGCCCACTGGCTCCAGACCTTGACCTGCCCATGGACACTTCCTCCGACTTTGATCAGTCTCTTCTACCCCCGGTGCATGGCTCATGGGTAACGGAGATGCCAAGGGGAGGGAGGGGCCCTGTGCTTCCTGCGGAGAAGCATGTTGAGGGCTACAGAAAGTTGGAGCTGACCCTCCCCAACTCCTCCTTAGCTGGTCCCCAGAAGAGTGCCAGCCTGTGAACTGAAAGTTTGCTGGTTCAGTTCCTGCAGGGCCAGGTATCCAGTTGGGGGCATGTGAGAGCTTATCGATGTTTCTCTTATATAATGTTGTTTCTCTCCCTTCTTTCCCGTCTCTCTAAAAATAAATAATTAAAGTCTTTTTAAAAAAGAAAGAGAGAAACTGAGAATGAGGAATCCTCACCCACTGCCTTGACCGAAAAGTGTATAAAATATTCCAATCATACAGCAAGTGATGGGATAGGAGGAGGTATCATAAAAGGAGATTGGGCTAAGATAAATACAGGTTTTCAGTGAGAGAGAGATGGGGCACAGCAAACACAATGGAGGCTCAGAGAAGATATTAGGGATTCAGTGAGGGGAGTTGGGGCTCTGTGCTAAGGATGTGGGAGAGGACAGAATGGCGAGAGGAAACCTTGAGTGAGAAGAGAAGAAGGTCAAGGAGACATAGAGGTAGACCCTCCTCTGGTGGGGTGGGGGAGAATGGAACACACCTGTGTATCTGTATTGAGTATTCCACCCCTGGCCCCTCCCCCATCGGTGTCCCAAGAGGGGCTGAGGAAGAGTGACAGTTACTTAATGACCCTGAGTCCTGCTAGCTCTTCTGAGCAGCCTGTAGTCACTGGAGGGTTCAAGGGGGCTGAAGTCAAAGTATGGGTTACTGATCTCTGGCCCCAAAGGTCAGCTTCAGGGGCAGAGGGAGTGGTGTTGCCACAGTGGGAACCTCGAGGGACTCCACAACAGCTGGGCTGAACTGCGCAGCCTGTTTTCAGGTCTGTATCCTCCCCCACCAGGCTGGCACCTGAAACTTCTGCCTGGGAGATGTCTCAGGATAGATTCTTGGTGTCTGGACTTACGAGTGCTAGAAAGCATGAGAGCAAGGACTTAGGTGAGATTATTCGTTACTGCTTCACTCTGGGAGTCCGTGAGCTCATAGGTGAACTCAGTGGGAAAGCACCCATCTAGCAGTCAGAAAGGATTGCCACAATTTGCTATATGGCCTTGGGCAAACCACTTAACCTCTATGGATTTTGGTTTTCTTATCTATAAAATGAAATAAGATGAGCTGGTTGAGTAGGATGAACTCTAACATTCCTTCCAGGTATACAATCTAAAATTCTAGGGAATTAAGTACTGACAGTACCATTAGGGGCAGGGATTGGCTTAGATTCAGAAGGTTGTAAAAAGAATTCTTGGACTTAGAAATAAAACCCACATTCTAATTTTGGCCATCATTAACCATGGAGTCCTGGGCAAGTCATTCATTTGACTTGTGGGTCAAGTGAATCAACAAAAATTTGATTCAACAAAAATTTAATTAGCTATTACTATATTCCAAGCTTTGTGCTGTGTGCTAGGCAAATAAAGAGCAAGACAGAGACACAGTCCCTGGCCTCATGGAGATTATAGTCTAGCAGCCAGTGATAGAGAATGACAAATAAACAAATACAATAAAGTGGGGCAAATACTCTGTAGTAGAAGTGCAGGGTATATAAGAACATGAGAGTGTTGGGTAAATAAATGAGTGAGTGAAAGCAGAGATCCCTGAACAAGGTCACATCTATATTGGAACCTAAAGAATGAATAGTGATCAGCAAAGTAAGAGAGATGTTGCTTTTGGTAGAGGGGTAAGCAAGGGAAAACACCAGAAATAAAGAAAGAGTAAGGTGTATGGAGGCCCTGGAAAGCTAATGGTGAAAGGAGTAAGGGGTGTTAAGTTGGGAGGTGAGTCTGGTTTGAGAACAGAGACCTTCCTTACTGCAAAACTGAGATAACCATATGCCATCTTGCCTCCCTCCTTTTCCAGCAACCCCATCTTCCAGGGCCTCGTGATATAACACATGGAAAAACACTGTGCAATTGGAAAAACACTATACAAAATAAAGCCCAGACAATGGAAAGAGGTTGTAGAACACCGAGGATCAGGCTGGGTAAACACAAACTTACGTATCTTCCACAGGAACAGTGGGAAATTAATTAGAATTGAGGCATTGAGCCTCTAACAAAGTTATCCAAGGCCACACAACTAAGGAAGGTGGGACTAGAGTTTGAACAGAAAGCTTGACCCTGGAGTCTTTGGAACAAAGAAAGGATGGGAACTTGTTCTAAAGACCCCAGTGAGGAAAGGCTATAGAGATCAGCTTCAATTCAATGGGGAGGAAAAAGAACTTTTCTAACAATCCCATCTGTCAAGGGATGGGCAAGGCTTCAGAAGCAATAAACTCCCTGTTGCTAGAGATTTGTAGGCTGAGCCTAGAAAATGATTGACATAATGCCTGGGATCTGGGAGGAAATCAGCTGATCCTCAAGATCTCTGCTTCACAGACCCATGCTCAACCCACTGAGCTATACCAGCCAGGGCTGCAAGATCTCTTTGGCTCTTAGAGTCTTGGAATCCAGGATCCCAGGTCTCCCTTCTCCTTCCTCTGTATTCCTCTCTATCATAAAATAGCAGTGGAGGCATCTCTTCTCAGAAGCTCAAAGTGCTGCTTGCTTTTTGGGAGAGACTGGAGGGGAAAAGGGACAGCTTCCATGCACCTGTCCTTCTGTCATTCTTCCTCCTCCATGGCCAAACCACAGGGGCCCAGTAGTGAGGAAAAGAAAGGGACAGTCCTCTGTCATCTGGAGACATAGATTCTGGAGTGGCTTATATGGAGTTTGGTGCTGTCTAGGAAGGCATCACAGAGATGCAGTGTAGCTTAATAATTAGGAGCACAGACTACAGCATCAGACATTTCCTGTGTCCTCATCTTGAAAATGGAGATAAGAGTCCCCACATAATAAAAGAACATGAGCTAAGTTAGCGGCTTGGCAGTGTGTCTGGCATACGATAAACGTGCATATGTGTTTTTGTTTTTGTTGTTGTTACTCGCTGGGAGAATTTGTGGATGTTATTCCAACAATCTGTGCTTTAGTTTTGTCTTCTGTTAAATGAGAGGACAACACTTCCCTCATAGGATGGTTGGAGGGGGCTACATCCAGCACATAGAAGAAATTAACAAATGTTATTTCCCTCCTTACTCTAACAGAGAGGAGTCAAGGATAACTCAACACCTTTTGTTTTATTCTCTCTCTGCAATTTGCACAAAGGCATCCAGCAGGAGGAGATCTTAGAGGTCATAAATCTACTCTCCCACTTGATAGATGGAGAAACTGAGGCCCAGAGATTTGCTCAAGGTCACACAGTGATAGATCTAGGACTAGAACCAAGAACCTATCTATCTATCTATCTATCTATCTATCTATCTATCTATCTATCTATTTATTTTTGGAGACAAGGGAAAGGAGGGAGAAAGAGAGGGAGAGAAACATCCGTTGGCTCCCTCTTGCCTGCCCCCAACTGGGGACCTGGCTCGCAACCCAGGCGTGTGCCCTGACTGAAAATTGAAACGGCAACCTTTCGTTTCGCAGGCTGGCACTCAGTCCACTGAGCCATACCGGCCAGGGCAAGAACTTTCTTGCTGTGTGATTCTTTCTCAATTATTGACAAAATGTTGAATGAATGTGTGGTTGAAGACTGAATGAGCCCTGGCCAGATAGAGCTGGTTGGTTAGAGCATCATCCTGATACACCAAGGCTGCAGGTTTGATCCCTAGTCAGGAAACATATAAGAATCAACCAACGAATGCATAAATAAGTAGAAAAACAAATTGATGTTTCTCTCTCTCTCTCTTTCTATTTCAAATCAATCAAATAATAAAAATTCTTTAAAGATTAAAAAATTTTTAAATGAAAAAAGTACAGGTTTCTCTGTACGTCTCCACTGGGACATGGAGGACTGGCTGAGAAGAGAACCAAACTTTGTGGCTTTTTCTCAAACAAGCTGTTCACTCTCAAGTCTCCTTGCTTTCATTTCTGCTGTTCCTCTTTTTTTTTTTTTTTCCTGGAATGCCCTGCCCTCGTTGGCCTTCAAAATCCTATGCAAGGTCCAACGCAATGCCACCTCCCCTGTGAAGCCTTCCATAACATATGAGTTAGCTTTCCGTGTTTCATAGTGCATTACATATGCCTCTGTTATATGTTCCAGCCACAATCTAATGGGATGTATATCTTTTTTTATATCTGTCCTTTTCGTGAAACAGACAGGGAAGCCAAGATTCAGAAGCCAATTTTGAGTTGGAATCCTCATTCTCTGATTGAAAGGGGGTACTGGGAACCCTGGGTTTCCAGGTGTTAACTAGCAATGGAACCTTGAACAAATTGCCTAAATTTTATTTTATTTCAAATATTTTTACTTATTTATTTTAGAGAGAAGGGAAGGGAAGGAAAAAAGAGGAAGAGAAACATCAGTGCATGGTTGCCTCTCACACCACCTCCAACTGGGGACCTGGCTCGCAACCCAGGCATGTGCCCTGCCAGGGTCTTGAACCAGCAACCATATGGTTCACAGACCAGTGCTCATTCCACTGAGCCACACCAGCCAGAACATAAATTCCCTAGACTTTAGGTCTTATTCTCATATTTATAAAATGGGGCAGGAGGAAGATAAAATCTAAAGATGCTAACTTCTGACTAATCCTCTTCTAATGAAAGAAGTGTACATTACTGAATATGAATGCTCATTGTACCAGAGTTCGAATCCTGGCTCTATCACATTGTGACCTTCACCAAGTTATTTAACCCCTCTGTGCTCAGCTTCAACTGTAAGATGAGAACTATAACCACGCCTAGCTCAAAAGTTTGGTGTAAGGGTTGAGATAATTTATGTAAAGCCCTCAGAACAGTGCCTGGCACATGATAAACCTTCAAAAAGCATGAACTGTTGTAATTTTTATTCTACTGATAAATCTGTGTTCACACCTGAGAATTTGGAAAAGGTGTCTCTACTTCAATGCCCCCAAAGCAAGTCAACTGTCTTTCTTCAACTTGCTAGGAGTCAGCAAAGCAGGATGGTGAAGAGTATGGCTTTGAAACCATTAAAAGGGGAAGGGTTTAAAAAAAGTGGTCAGACTTGTAAGATTCAGAAAACTTCCCTCTCAAGTATCCTCTCTTAGGATGTGCTCCTCAAGTATGAACCAAGAAAGAGGTTGACTTGGGATCCAGGAAACAGTGGCTCTAACCACTGCAGTGAGAGGAAGCCCCAAGGTGAGAGCTGGAAGCAACCAGGAGGGAGGGTCTCAGGAAAGAGGATCTGGGACAAAGAAGACTTAGTAGAGAAGATAATGTGATAAAGCCCTTGAAAATAATTGAGGATATTTCAATGACAAATATTGCAGAAAAAGAAAGGCTAGAAAATAAAACAGTATGAGAAAAAAAATTTGTCCTAGGATCTACTTGCCAATGCAGTGAATATTTCCATAATCATGACAGTGTAAACGTTGGTTATCAGTTTAGCGAAAATGGCGACTTAACTGCACTGGCAGGAAGAGGAAAGGGGAGGTAGGCCCTCATCTACTATAACAGGAAATCAATAGATAATATCTAAAATGGATAAATCAAGGAACATAGGTACATGCATACTTTTTAGAAATACAGAAATATCCTCCACCCTGGCTGGTGTAGCTCAGTGGATTGAGTGCGGGCCTGCGAACCACACGATCGTGGTTTGATTCCCAGTCAGGGCACAAGCCTGGGTTGCAGGCCAGTTCCCAGCAGGGGACTCATGAGAAGCAACCATACATTGATATTTCTCTCCTTCCCTTCCTCTCTAAAAGTAAATAAATAAAATCTTTAACAAAAAAAACAATCACTAACTTGATTAAAGAAAGAAAAAAAAGAAAAATCCTCCAGAAGAAATGACTCAAAGAGTAGTTGTCCCATGGGAGTGGAGGGGGTGGGGTGGTCAGGAGACTTGTTCTTCATTATAATTCTTTCAATACTGATTGATTTTTTTAAACCACATGCATTAATTACTTTAACTGTAAAAAAAAGTGGAGAATATCTGAATGAGCTGGACTGGGATGTACCCTTTTTGATTTGTGAGTCAAGACAAATCAGTTAACTCCACTAAGTCTCAGTTTCCTCTCTGGTGGAGGTCATATTAATTGAGGACAGAAAAAGACAAAACATGCAAAGCACTTAGCACATGCCTGGTATATAATCTTCTCTCAATAAACAGTAAGTGCCCAGTCAGGGAAGAACAGGTTAAAGACCTAGCCTAAAGCAGCATTTGGGAAATGACAGCATTTGGTTAGACACCCTGCCTCCTGCCTCCATGATACATGGCAATCATTGGACACACACAAAAGGACACCAGGTGAATGACAGCTGGATGAGTTGTGACCCACAGGCCAGAGTAGAGTCACAGTGAGGATCACAAAAAGGATTAGCAGCCATGAGGGAAATTACAGTTGGGCATGACAAATTCCACCACAAGAGGACACTTGGAGAGTTACAGTCACTGGACAGTGTTCTGTAGCAGGCTCATCATTTCCTCCTCTTGGCTGTACCTTGTGGGGGATGTGTCAGAAGGAAAAGATTTAGAGGCTGTCAGAATAAGGGTCAGAGGTCAGCTGGGGTCAGGAAGTCTATTTCACTGAGGTCACTCTCTTCTCCTTTCAATGTAATGAAGCCATTATTGGTGAAAGCAAGTGCCTGGCGTCTTGCTCTGTGAAGCAAGGCCCGCATGGGGAGAAGAACTGAAAGAAGGAAGGGGACTCCCTTGGCTCATCCCCCTTCTGCCAATTCAACAAGCCTAAGAGGTGAGAGGTACACAATCCTGCTTGATGTAGGAAGCCCTAGTTCTTAAAGAGGGATGAAGTTGACAGCATGGGGCAAAATCAGATTGTTTCTCAGTGTAATTAGGAATGGGCTCTCTCTCTCGCTCGCTCTCTCTCTCTCTCTCTCTCGCACACACACACACACACACACACACACTCTATATAGCTTTAGAATGTCATAACTGGAAGAAACATTTGTCTAACCATTAATCCAAATCCCTCATTTTTCCCTTAAAAGGTAAAACCAGGTGACTTTCTTAAGATCACAGAGCAAATTAACAAACTGAAACTATATACTATACATTGTACTTATTTGTTTATTGTCTGTCCTTCTCTAGAATGTAAGCTCTATGAGGATAGGAGCTTCATATTTTGTTCACTGATGTATTCCCAGTTCTTCAAACAGTGCCACATGACACATAATATATGGTCAATTAATATTTGTTAGGTGAATGAGTGAATGAACAGATGAATGAATGGAAACACTGCACACGTCATATTTCTTTTCTGATGAATCACAGAGCATACTAAAGACTTTCAAAAGTCCTGCAGAAGAAACCTAGTTAACATACCACTTTCCATATGATTTCACTATAGAAACTTCTAAAGAATGGTGAGATGTACTAACCATCCCATGGAACTAGTATTCTGAGGGACACATTGTGGAAAACACTTTTCTGAAATGCACACCATCATTCATGCTAGCAGATGGTCAGGGTTTTAACTCCAAAAGACCACCCTGGACACCACCACAGAGTTCTCAAAACACTTCATATATAGGAGTTGGATATGGGTGGCTGCCCAAAAGAGCACCTGCTGTGGCTCTGGCCAGCTCTTTGATTTAGAAAGCCAAGGAGTTTGGGAGAAGGTGATCAGTAGAAAAGCCAGACTAGATCTCTGGCCCAGGGAAGAGGAATCACAAGCTTAGGTCCTATTTACTAACCACATTGAATACATAGTCTCTCTCTATAGTCTTTTTGCTTGCACATATCTTATTCCTTATTGGTAAAATAGGGTCAGCACCAGTCATAATAACAACATACTTGGGCTGTGAAAACAATGTGAGCACAACATGTGAGTTCAAATCTGCCTCAGCCATGTATTAGCTGAGCTATACTAGGCAAGCTACATTGATTCATTAAGCTTCAGATTCCTCTCCTGTAAGGTGGGAATATTAATACCTATTACTCAGAGTTGTTGACAGCCTTGAATGAGATAAAAAAGTACCTGTATTCTCAACAAACAATAGCTATTATTATTATTATTACCTATCAGAACATAAACATCACAAATGTAAGATGTTTGCTTGTATTGTCTATTGATGTATTCTCAACATTTATTAGTGTCTTCTACAGAGAGAGTGTTCAATAAATATTTTTTAAATGTTGAATGAGTAATTATTATTACACCTCTTACAGCTCTTTCTTTTATGAAGATATAAACCTACACAAGAGGAACTTGGCAAGCACTTTTTATAAAAATTTTGCTGATTTTTTTAAAGTACTTTTTTATTTTATTTATTTATTTTATCTTATTTAATTATCTTTAGAGAGGAAAGGAAGGAGAGAAGGAGAGAAATATCAATGTATGGTTGCCTCTCGTGAGTCCCCTGCTGGGAACTGGCCTGCAACCCAGGCATGTGCCCTGACTGGGAATTGAACTGCGATCGTGTGGTTCGCAGGCCCGCGCGCATTCATTGGTTAATTCTTGTATGTGCCCTAAAATTTTATTGATTGATTTGAGAGAGAGAGAGAGAGATTTGTTGTTCCACTTATTGTCGCATTCATTGGCTAATTCTTGTATGTGCCCTAACTGCGGATTGAGCCTGAAACCTGCCATATCAAGATGATGCTCTAACAACTGAGCTATTGGGCCAGGACTGGCCAAGTACTTTAAAGGCCAACATTCTTGGTGTTGATACGAAACACCTTTGTCTTGTGTAAAGAGCTCCCCCTTTTCCCTAGATATTATTACTTTTAGAAACCCATACACAAGAAACTTGCAATATTTAACTATACCCCATCTTGTCTTCCTAACTAGACAGTAACTTCTTGGAAGTTGGAGAATATTTCTTCTTTACTTTTGTGGTGGTGACATCATTTTACTTAATGCCTTTTATTTTTTAAATGATTTTCTATATTTTTGGAGAGAAGAGAAGCATGGGAGAAAGAGAGGGAAAGAGACATTGATGTGAGAGAAAAACATCCATTGACTGCCTCTCACACACCTCCAACCAGGGATCTGGCCCTCAACCCAGGAATGTGCCCTAACCAGGAATCAATGTGCCCATTAGGTTTGCAGGATGACACCCGACCCACTAAGCCACACCAGTCAGGGCTTAGTGCATTTTATTTATCTGATTTCTCCACCAAACTTGTGAGCTAGCACAATGACTGGATTACAGAGGGCACCTAACAACTCAGCACTTTCCACTGAGAAAGGGGCCCAAGAGAGGAAGAAGGTTTTGTGAGGAGTTCCCATCTCCCACATGAAAGGATTCCATTGGGGATGAAGAATCAATTGTGTTGAGAATCATGTCTCCTTCCTAAGGAATCCTTTGCCTTTACATATGCAAGTGTCAAAAAAAAAATCCTCACCTGAGGATATGTTTATTGATTTTACAGAATGAGGAAGAGAGAGACACAAAGAGTGACACAGAGAGAGATTGATTGAGAAACATTGATGTGAGAGAGAAATATTGATTGGTTGCTTCCTGTATGTGCCATGACTGGGAAGCAAACCCGCAACCCAGGTATGTGCTCTGATAGAGGATGGAACCTGCAACCTTTCAGTGTATGGGAAGGTTCTCCAAGCAACTGAGCCACCTGGCCAGGGCTCTACATATGCAACTTCATAGGATCCTGACCCCAAGGTGGGCTTGTAGTGTTCAGACTCAAGAAAGCAGACTACAAAAATAAGTATTATGACTATTGTAAAATAGAGTTTATTGTTTCAGTTAAAGCCTATTCAGGAAACACTCCTTGGGTGCCTTGTGTGGGATAGGCACTATTTACTGGTTATGATGTGGGAGAATATGCAGAAAGAAATAACACGTGCGTAGTCCCAGTCCTCAGGAAGCAAATGAGTCAGTAAATCCTAGGTTACAGACACAAGTCTGTGTACAATAGCTATGATAATAGTAATATTTATATTATCAAAATGTAACTATATGTTAGGCACTATTTAAAAAGCTCTACCTACATGATCAATCTTTATCCTCATAATAATTCTGAGAGTAAAATATCTTCATTATCCCCATTGGACAGAGGAGGAAACAGAGTCATGTAGAAGTTAAAGAAGTTGCCCCAGGTTACAGAGCCATAAGTAATAGAGCTAATAGCTAAAAATATGGCCAAGGTGACTTCAATGCCTGTGCCCCTATGAAAAGAGTTAATAATTAGGGGGGAAACCTTGAAAACAGAAATTAGTCTCTCTTCTGCTCAGGTTTACTTTTTGTTTGTTTTTAGTTTTTTTTAACTTTGTGCTGTGGTTTACTTTGAATCAGAAAATATTATCTTTTATTTTTTCACCCTCATAGTCCTGTGCAAAGTTACAACCATTTTTGTGGAGGGGAGCATGAAATACCTGTACTGCTCTTGCAGAGACATGTATTGTTGGAAATGCCCTCTTTAGTGTTCAAGAGAATTCCTTAATTTGTTTGAAGTCTATCAGTGTCACTGGGGGTATGAGAAGAATCAGGTTTTCTGGGAAGGATTTAGAGGTAGAGACTCAAGAAGGTACTCTCAAAGCTGGAAGCTGGGAGAGCAGAGCGAGGCTTAATTCAGCACCGTGGACAGAGCTCCCAAAACTCTCAGGACCCTGGACAGAGAACCTGGTCGGGGCCGCGGGGAGAACAACTCTCAATTAAGAGCGGATCAAGCGAAACCAGAATGCTCAACTCCCTTCTTCTTTCTTTTCTTCAGCCAGACCTCAGTCACCTAACTTGGTCATTCCTAAATCTTAAGAACAGAGGTGAAGGGAGTAAATATATTTTTAAGGGCGCTAGTAACCGAAGGAGAAAAGACTGAGGTGGGGAGGAGTATATAAATAAAAACTGATTTGGCTGATATTCTCAGAACTCTTGCAAGATCTAAATTAGGGTCCTCAGCTGGGAGCGGGGAATTGCTAATGCTATTTGTTAATGGTATGTATGTTTTAGGCTGAGTAATAAAGGGCCGCCATTGTCCTTTTTATTACCAAAAGTCCTATCCCTCACCCCTTACACTCAAGTTTTAGCCTCTTGGACAGCACTCCATGTGGGAAAGAGAAATACTCTCTCCACACTCCCTTGCTCTCCTCACCACCTTCCCCTTCCCTACCGCCACGCATCCCCTTTCTCTTTCTCAAATACACGCGCGCGTGCGAGCACACCAGCGCAGGGTGAAAGGCACTTGGAGAAAATTGAATTCAGAGCAAGCGGAAGCCTCCGAAAGCAGGCTCTGTCCCTTTAAATGGGTTGTAGCAGTGGGGGAGGGGAACTGGCCAGAGCTGGCATTGTCCAGTTTGAACTGAGCACCGGAAGTGAAGGGGCAGGGCCAGGGCCGTGCACTGAGCCCCGGGCCATTGTCCATCTCCGACCAGGGCACTAGGCCACCCCCCGGCCAACCCTCTTTATCTCTTAGAAAGGGAGCTGCCTCTTAAAAGGAGGAGATTCCCCACCTCCAGGTCTCCTACCAACTCCACTGTGGGTAGAGGAGAGCGCTTTGGGGTGGACATTGAAACGAGGAGGCTCTGGGAACCTGACAGTGTCCAGAGCACTGAAGGAAGTGCCTGGACCCACGCACCCACCTAGTCCCTCTGCCAGCAACGCAGGGGGACAGGATGGGGCTGGGGGCGAGGTGAGCGCAGCTGCCAGAGGCAGGAACACACTTCAAGTCTCTTTGGGTTCCTCTTGCTTTCCCAGAAAGCTCCACGTGGGGTCAATTTTAGACAGATTTGGAAGGCAAAAAGGAAGGGTTCTTTACACAATCAATTAGGAGCGCCTGGAGAGATCCAGAAAAACTCACTCGGAAACTCAGGGAGGCAGAGAAACTGAAGAGACTAACAGACTTTGGAAGGCAGAGGATTGGTGTGGACTTGAGACCAGTCCTGCCGGATCTCCGGCCTCCCCCCCCCCCCCCCCCCCCTGCGCTCCCCCATCTCAGGCTTCCTAGTATCCTGAACTCCAGGTCTATCTAAGCACACGGGGTGGGGGGTGAGAGCGGGTCAGCGCCGAGCAGCCGGGTCAGCTTGGAGGCCTGAAGGGGAAGGGAGGGGGAGGGGCGCTAAAGTGTTGGGGGAGGGGGAGGGCTCATCCATTTCTCCCTTGACAGGTGGTTTATGTCTCTGATTGGCCAGCGCTGCTGGGCTCACACCTCCCTCCCCCAACTCTCTGGAATGTATAATTATCTGCGCAGGGGGCGGGGGTGGTGTGTGAGTGTGTGGGGGAGAAGTCACGTGGTTTTGAAACTACCCCTCAGATGCACACACAGTCCCCCCCACCTGTATGTTGCTTTGGGACCCCCAACGAGTCATTAAAGTGAAGGATTCCAAATTCTGGGGTACCCAAGACTTTTAGGGCTGATGGCCCCTATTTCCAGATGTGTGTATGGAGAGGAGGTGTCAAACCTCAGGGTTCTGAGAAGGGACACCCCAGAGGTGTCAGAGAACGCGGTGTGGGGGAGGGCAGAAGCTGGAGCCGAAGGAAAAGGGAGGGGAAAGAAGAGGGAGGAGAGGGAGGGGGCAGCCCGCGGGGGGTTGGGTCATTGTCTATTAGAATTTGGGAGCCTTTGAAAAGCCGTGGGCCCTCCCACCGCTATTGTGCTGGGGAAGATGTAGCTGCCTCTTCTCTGAACCACCCCTTTGCCTCCGGACCTCTCTGGGGCCAACAGCCGCCGGACCTGGGGCCCGGGACCGTGGGCTTAGACGACTACCATGGGCTCCGTGTCAAACCAGCAGTTTGCAGGTTCGAGCTCGGGACTTACTGGGGACACCACAGGCTACAGGGCGCGCCCAGAAGCCACTTAAAAGGGAGGTGGGAAAGTGTTCCCCAGGCTGGCCGGAGGAACCCAAGTGTTTGCGGTCTCCTGCTTCAAAGAACGCTGGTGTCCCAGTGGCGTCCACACAGAAGCTACCGGGGCAGGGGGGAGAAGAGGAAGGGCCTGTCCGGCGGTCGGTCCCAGGGCAACGTGTTGTGGGAAAAGGAGCAAAACTTTCGGGGCACCCACCTCTGGCCTCAGCGTAAGGTTGGGGAGCGCGGGAGGCAGCCGAGACAGGTTTTTTATTACTGGCTGCAGCCTCCTGGGTGTCCACCCGCGGGCTAGGCGGCCGGGTCTCCCTGCCGGCCCTCTGGGAGGGTCCTCCAATTCCGTGGCCCGTGTGAGCTGAGCGCCTTCTCAATCTCCAGGTGGCTGCGCCAAGGCGCCGGAGGAGGCGCCGGCGGACGCGGCCCCGGCAGACGCGGCCCAAACGGCGGCAGAGGAGCCACAGCTGCACGGTGCCGGCATCTGTAAGTGGTTTAACGTACGCATGGGATTCGGTTTCCTGTCCATGACCGCCCGTGCCGGGGTCGCGCTCGACCCTCCGGTGGATGTCTTTGTGCACCAGGTGAGACCAGTTCTGGTAACTTTAGCGCGTAAGGGGATGTTGGCGCAAGTATTCGAGGGTGGGCGGACACGCTCGGCCTTTGGGTTGAGGGCGATCAGGGGTCCTCATTGTGCGTTCCCATCTTTGGGATGGTACCCCACATCCGATTCCTGGTTAACTCCAACAGGACCAGAGTGAGAGGCAGAGCGGATTATCAGCACTTCCCACTCCCTTCCAGGAATCCTTCTGGCTTACCACGTGTTTGTTACCTCTTTCCCCTAGGAAGAGGGCAGGGGCAGGGAGGTGACCCCATGTGGCAGAAACTAAGGTTGTATTGTGCTTGCGGGTGGGGGGAGGGCCAGCGTGCAGGCCAGGGAAAGCACATGCCCGGCCATACCAAGGGCCCTGAGCGCCAAGCGCGTTTCACTAACAAGTGAATGGAGCTCCCGGGCAGGGAGAGGGAGGGAAACTGCTGTAAGACCCAACAAAGATAAAGCTACAAAGTCAGCCAGGTCTCCTCACCAGCCTGGTGGTCACAAAACTCAGTCCCTGGGGGCTACCTAGGTGGAATTGGCAGATCTTTAAAGGGTCTATTAGGCGGCCTGAAAGTTCCGCCAAATGACCAGTCTCAGGCATAGTTTACCGACTGGGCTTTTGCTGTCCGGTTCCTACCAGAAAGGAAAATCTAAGGAGCCAGGCCAGGTTGGGAGGAGTTAGGTCGCAACCCCAAGTTCTCAGTTACAGCAGGGCAGAACAGTGGGGGTGAAATTCAGTGTCGCGGGGCAGGGGGTCGAGGGAGGCTAGCCTCTGGACCTATTCTCAGCTTGGCATTTATGGCCCCAGAGAGCCATTCATTGCTGTCCTAACATTCCCAGCCTCAAACAAGGAGCCAGAGACTTGAGGTTTCCCCCCTCCCTGGCCTCCCTCTCACCCCTTCCTAAATGCATTAGAAGCCTTTGGGTGGTCTGGTCCTGGGACACTAGCCACCCATAAGGACTATGTAAAGGAAGTTGTTGCCTGTGTCCCTTCCACCTCTGGAGGTTTGGGGCTGGGCCTGAGAAAAAGAAACGACTGATCCCAGGCGAAGGAGGTGGGCACCCAGGCCGGGCATGGAGGGGTTACTTTGGGGAGGTTGGCTTTAGATCCTTGGGGGAGGGGAAAGGAGGATGTGGGGATTAAGGGTTGGAGCCTGAGGGTTGGTATTCTGGAGGGGGAGGGGTGGAGATAGGAGATGCTGGGTGGACTGGTTCGAGGCTCTCAGAGGAAGTGAAGTGTGGGAGGGGCAACAAGGGAGATTGGGGAGGAACCCAAAGAGATGGGGGTCTGCCAATTAATGTCGGTGACTTGGGGTCACTGGGCTGCTTGAACATCTGCAAGGAGGGTCTGCAGCAGGATGCTTACCTACTCCCT
This sequence comes from Sturnira hondurensis, assembly GCF_014824575.4. NCBI lineage: Eukaryota > Metazoa > Chordata > Mammalia > Chiroptera > Phyllostomidae > Sturnira > Sturnira hondurensis. The sequence continues at coordinate 966,298 of NW_028094186.1, read as the reverse complement.
TGTAGCACCCGTTCTCACCCCTATATCAGACAACTAAGGGTAGTTCTAGTTAGTGACGTTGCCCCCTTCCCTGTGTCATTTACATATGTGAATGATAATGGAAGTAATTGTGGGGGAAAGAAGGGAATTAGCCTCTTTAGATCTATTAAATCACTTTATTACAGGAACCAGCTTTGAATGCCAGCTCTCCCGACTCTACCATTTATCTGATCACAAAGAGATTAAAACCCTTCTGGGTCTGGAGAGGGGCTAGACAGCTACCCCAACTTTGGGAGGCTTTGAATAAGGGTCAGAATCAACATTTTCTTGCCTTCATTCCTAAGGCTGCTGAACAAGGGGATGTAACCCCACCATCATCTTGGGTTCCTTGGTGATGTGGGGGAGGAAGATACTTTCCTCTACCCTCAAGGTTTTTTTGGCTGGTCTAATCAAGTAGGCAATAGACAGATTAGCAAGAGAGAGTAACAAAATTTAATACACGTGCATAGGAACCCTGCATATATGAGAGTCAGGAACTCCACATGCACAAGAGATTTAAAGATAAAGGAAACCTGGGTGTTCCTTTGTAGACATTCCGAGCTGGGGATGAGGTAAGATGCCTTAGGGGCTTTGAAGGGTTACTGTAGGACCTTAAGAAGAGCAGATGTTCAGTAAGAGGAAGTTTGGCCTGTTCTACCCTATAGACCAGTCAGAAGAGGTTATTTCTGATAAATCCTTACTATGGCCAAGGCCCCTAATTCAACTTCTTATGGGTAGGTAAGGGAGGGGCAGGAGTCTTTCTTAATTCCGAAGCTTTTCCTTGGAAAATCCACATACCCCAGAGGTACATCTTGGTGTGACTCTTACTGAACTCTCACAGAGATAACCAGACCCAGGGGAAGGTTTTCCTGAGCAAGTGGATCTGCGCCTCAGGGTACCTTAACCTTAGTATCCAAAGCAATTGGAAATATTAGATGGCAGAGAGAAAAGCAGGATCCTTCAGGTTTGGGGGGTGAAGCCCATATCATCTGTTTCAGATGAGTTAGTTAGGAGGTAATCTTGACTTCAGAGTCTTGGAATTTCCGGGGACATTCCACAGTTGAATAAGTGAGCAAGAGGGAGTTGAGCTGGGATAAGGAATCTAGAACTTGTTATGACTAACAGTCACAGGACAGTGACTAAGCCTTACTTGATAGCGTCCCCTCCAACCCCAAAGATTTTTATTTATTTATTTATTTTTAGAGAAAGGGGAAGGGAGGGAGAAAGGAGAGAAACATCTATCGGCAACTCAACCAAGACCCAAACCTGCAACCCAGGCATGTGCTCTGACTGGCAAGCTAGCCAGCTACCTTTCGCTTTGCAGAACGATGTCCAACCAACTGAGCCACAGTGGTCAGGGCATTAGGTCTTCGTAACACGTTGCCTGGGTTTCAATTAATCCTCAAACCCTCCCATAGCAGTACGTTAGACGATTGATCCAGTCCCTGCACTTGAGAAATATTTCTCTGGAAATCTAATGTAGAGAAATTAAGTAGATTCAGGGTGATCCTTAAAAATTGTCCTGGGAGAGGAAAGCATTCCCAAAGTGGAGGGGAGGGTAAGACATTTCTCTTTAAGAAGAAAGAAACCTCCCCTTCTTTGGCTGCTGGTGGTGGTGGGCACCTTGGAGTTAGAGTTCAGAAAAGGTGGTCTGGGAGCCTCTTCCTAAGGAAAGAGGAAGGGGGAAAGCAATTTGACATTTTCTTTTCCTTTCCCCGGGGGGGCCTACTTGGTGCTTAACACTGTTCATTACTGTTTTTTCGCTCCCTCTCACTTTATGTCCCCCCAGGTATGAATGAGTAGGAAACAAAAGAAACCCTTAGCCTTTAAAAAAAAAATAAATAAAGCAAAGAGATTAACAGTTCTTTTCTTTTATTCAGCTACAGGCCTTTGGATCTAGAACTTTTCGCCTGTCCCTGGGGTTAGAGGAATTTAAAAATCATAATGGCAGATGGCCAGCCCTTAAGTCCAGGTTTCTCAACCACTAAGGACATAATTGGAGCAGGGTAACTCCTCTTTACGAGCATCTTTCAGTTGTGACAACAAAAAATGTCCCCAGATATTATCAAATGCCCCTCAGAAGTAAAATCACCCCAAGTTGAGAAACACAGTTATACAGGGAAAGCTGGAGCAAGAAAGCTGAACTGTCTCAACTTCCTGAGATTCTGATATCTCCATGGCCTTTGGAAGAGTTTTAGCTTAATGTGTTTCCTGTGGCTTAACTCCCAAACCCCCCAAAATTAAAAATGAGAGCAAGGTGCCCTGCTTTCTCCCACCACCAATCGGAACCCAAATATTTTAAAAACAGCTTTCTGGCTGAAAGACTGTGTTAGAAGGCTTGGAGGAGAAAGAAGAGCCTGATCAAGTTTGGGTTAGAAAATTTTTTTAATACCGATAAACTGTTGGAACTGCTCAAACCTGCTTTTCCTGAAGATAAGTGCAGCCGCAGGCAGGGTCTAAGTTAGGACTCTGGGGTTGGGGGTGGTGTGAGTAGAGAGATCTTTCACCTGGTTTATAACATTAGTGGAGCCTCTGATTGCTCGCCTCCCCTAGTCTCTAGTTAGTGATGTCCTCCCCTAACTAACCTGTAGGCTCTTTGGAGGGAAGGACTAGGCACAGGGTTAGTTTTCTGGTTCACAGTTGGTAGGCTGAAGCAATGAATGTGAAGAAGCAAGGGGCACCTTGGAGAATCAGGAGTACGCGAACAGTTTGGAGTCCCTCTTAGTACGGGTCTTCCTTCAGAACAAAAGACTGGGGATGGGGAGGGAATGCTAACTGATAGCTGCTCTCTTTCGGGACGGATTGGAACCCATGGGATTGTTGGTTATTAGTTACTTCATTTCCGTCTTAATAGGATAAAGCATATTTTAAAAAATGAGTGTGGATCACTGACTTTCAAGGAAGTTGGGAGGGAAGTACCTAGGTTGATTTTAGCATTATGGTGTCTTCTTGGGTCCTTTTCTTTCTGAGGAGACATGCTTTCTAGGAAAGGACCCAAATAAAGGGGGTCCTTTATCCTGAGATGGTGCTACCATCTCAAGTTCCACTGTGAGAAACGAATAACTTGTGTTTGGTGACACTACTACTTGCCCTGTAAATGGTTTTCAGTGGCTCCCCAGGGCATGTGGTTTCTGGGACATTCCTAATCAAAGTATGACATCACTCTTCTGGATGGTTCCAGAAGGATGGAACCCTCTTTCTGGAAGGGTGGGGTGGGAGGAGAAACTACCCCAGGCAAAACATCTACCCCTCCTTCCGCAGGTATGAATAGTAATTGCCCAATTATTATGTGTAAAGTCTGGGAGGTCAAAGAAGGTAAGGGAGGAGGAAGATAAAACTTGAAAGAATAGTACATAATGAGTATAGATTAATTTTAAATTATCTCAGCTTGGAGTTAATTTAATTTAGACAGAAAACCAAAATCCAAAATAAATGGCTTTTGTAAAATTGCATAAGCACAGGGTTACCGGCTTAAAACTCCAGGATCCTCTCTTTCATACCCTGAGTGGGAGGGTGGGGGCAAGGTGAGGATTAAGCACCCATCCTTACAGGGAGGGACTCTCCCTCATCAGGGTTCAGTCCCCCTGAAACTCCATCTTCCTGAGGACAGAAGAGATGTCTGTCCAAAGTCGCTGGGGAGAGAGATCTAGGTGAACGCTTACCTTCACAGGCAGCTCCTTCTGTCCATTGGCAGCCTTGTGCCAGTGGGCTGATGAGCAGCGCCATCTGGTGGAGGACTCCAGGCAGGAGCTGGTGGTCCTGGCTCTGAGTAGAGGTGATGCGGGGGTGATTCTGAAGGGTAGATCTCTTTCCCCACCCTCCCTAACAAATAAACTATCAAATAAACTGCTTCTGGAAAAACTGCTTGGTTTGTCCCAGCCCCACCAAACCCTCTACTTTCAGGAATGAAGCTCAGATCTGAATGTGGGAACGCTTCAGGACTGAGTCGTTAAAATTAGTTTTACCTGCTTTTTACTTTTTAAATGTGGCTATCAGAGAGTTTTTAAATGTCTGTGTGATTTGCATATCGCATAGCACTGACTATAGAGTTAGGTAGTTTATTCCACAAATTGTGTGCAGTACTGGGCACCTAGGTAGTCTCGAGCCAGAATGGCCGTGGGTGTTACAGAAAAGCTGGGAATCCCTGCTTTGATTCCTGTGAGCAAGGCAAGTGAGTTTTCTGAAATCCTGACTCTGCCACTTAGGTAGAAAAGAGTGATATGATAAAGGTGGGGAGGTGTGCAGAGGAGAGAGATGTTAGAGCCGGTAGGGATCTAAGATCTGATCCCCTCCTTTTACAGATGATTAAAGAACCAAAGCTATCCAGCCTCCATTGAGCAAGATGAGGGAATCTCCAATTCCTGTGAGATTTTTTACTTCACACTCCCTGAGTGACCCCTAAGGTCCGGCCTCTTTGTTCTTTAAACTTAAAAGGCATATGTTGTTCTTGGGATGGGGATATTTGATGTGGGGGAAGGTTGGAGTAGGCAGTGGTGAGGTATGAAGGGAGCAGAAGGCATAACTGGCCCACGTTATTTCCTGCCATCCGAAAAAAGGCCTTTTGAAACTTTTCTGTCTGATTAAATGCTACCTTCCCCTAAGCAGTGAGCTGCCCTGTAGCCTGCCCGCCCTCCTTCCTTAAACACATTGGGAAAGGAAGAATGGAGACCTGCCTCCCACATCACCTGTGAAGCAATTTATCTGAGCCCTGGCTGGTGTGGTTCAGTAGTTTGAGCGCTGGCCTGTGAACTGAAAGGTCATTGGTTTGATTCCCAGTCAGGGCACATGTTTGGGTCGTGGGCCAGGTCTCCAGTTGGAGACACATGAGAGGCCATCAATCCATGTTTCTCTCCTTCTCTTTCTCCCTCCCTTCCCCTCTCTTTAAAAACAAAAATCTGTAAAATATTTTTTCTGAGTAAGTAACTCTAATTCATATTCCTGTGTAAAGAATTGGACTAAAGGCACTGGAGGGGAGGGGATCAGATCCTGTTCAGTTCCAGCCCTGGAAGCAAGGGGTGGCAGGCCGGTCAGAGAGAAGGAAAGATGGCCGCTGGTCGGGACTCTGGCAGAACCACCACCCTTAACTAGGGAAGAAAGGTGTCTCTGTATCCATTTCTCATGCAGTGACCATAACCTCAAGGAGAAGAGGAAGGAAGGAACCAATGAATGGTGAGTGTGTGTGTGTAATCTCAGCCTCTGGAACTCCAGGAATCTGACCACCAGAACCAACCAGTGTCAACTCTTTGTTTCCAGGGGCTGGGCTCTATTGGGGAAACTCAAGCCTTGCCCCTCCCCGCCCCAAGCCTTTTCTTTTTTTGGAGGGGATGGGGAGAGGGGCGGTCCCTGCTTTGTGTGTGGTTGGGGGTGGGGTGGGGGTTGTAACAAGAATTTCTGGCTCCTTTCTGATTCCGGGCCCTGGGAGCCTGGCTCAGTGGGGCTGCATGCTGATTACCTATCTGATAAGACAGGAATTCAAAGTATGTGTTTTAGGAAGGGGCCAAGCAGGGGGCAGGGAGCCACCCCTAGAGACATCCAGTCTAAATCTTGACCTGTTATGGTGAGGTGCCTGCAGTTGTTTTTTTTAACTATTTCAACGTCTTAAACAGACCTCAAATCCTCCAAAGATGGAGTGGGTGACCTGAGAGGACTAGTCAGTTTCATATTGGCCCCATTTATATTACCCTCTTGGTCTTATAGACAGTAAGTCTATAAGATGTAGATAAGGAGAGTGCTTCCTCGGTAACTTGGAGCTCAAAGAGAGGGGTAGTTTTCTGAGTTTCCACTGCTAATTAATGATAAAAACCAGAGTTAAAATTCCCCAGTCTCTTGACACTTGGTTCCCACGGTTACTCTACCTTGATCCAGTTTGAAGAGGTTGATGATAATTGCCACTCAGTGGGGGTTTACGTGTGGCAGGCAATGTGTTAATTACTTTTCAGGCTTAAAACCTCACAGTACCACCATAAAGTTAGTAGTTACTTCCATTTTGTAAGTTAGAAAGGAGGGAACAGGCCCTTAGTCTCCAGACTTGTTCTTAATCATTAATCTGCTGAATTATAGCCGAACTATCTGCTGGGGGTGTCCCAGCCTGTGAGCCCACTAGGCAACTAGGAGAAGCTGCTATTTATTGCCTAGGTCTTGATTCAACTCCTCCAGTACCTCCTGATTCCATGGCTTGTCGAGCTCAACAAGAGACGAATCACATCTAACTTCAAATTCAGGATTGTTACTGTGCGATGGGAAAGGGGGCTGGCGCCTTTCTTTCTGCAGCAGAGCCTTAGGTAGATCCCTTGCTGGTAATTAGCCCTTGTCTCTGAAGGATCTGAGGCCCAAGGGTGAGTGGTTGACCAAGGTCACTCTGCCAGATATTGGTAGAACCAGCATTTTATGAACCAGGATGTACCTGGCACCTGAGCCTGTGCTCTTCATCAATTATCTCAGTGGAAGTATTGCCTTAAGCAATACCATGTAGGTTAAAACAAAAATGTCGTTGTGATTGATAAACTGGGGACCCCATATGGCTAAAGAGCACGTTTCACCTCGCACCCAGTTTGAAATAGTATCCTGTCCCTCCCCTTCGCCAACACCAGTTATAAAACACTCATGCTACTTACTCATGTTCCCTCCAGCACCCAGAACTCTTGCTTCTCTGAACCTCACTTTCTATGGTGACTACACCTTGTTGACATTTGACCAAGTAATCAGGGAAGCTGTAGTGAAGTCTATTCTGGGTAGAGAGGCTGTCACCTCTAGTAAGGTAGTGTTGTTAAGCAATAAGTGGCAAGGTAGAATGGGCTGTGCGCTTCAAATCAGGAATCCTGGGTTCTTTTGACACTGGCTTTGCCACTCAACTAGCTGTGTGAATAACTCTCCATTTATCTGAACGCTGCTAGGCTCTTTGCAAGTGTCAGTATTCTTTAGAGAATTTTTATGAGTGTATTTGAGCCCAACTAATGACATATGCCAGGAAGCAAGATCTCCAGTGCTTCCTGCATACAGATATGCAATATTTTAATGGGTGCTCCATACATTATTCTAAATCTTTTTTACATTTAAATATATTTGGCCATTTTTCCAAGTCAGGAAATTAAAATGTACTCCTTATTCATTAATCCAAAAATGTGTGAGGCATTATTTAGGTGCAAAATGCAGCAGGGAATAAAACAGGGACTTGACATTCTTTTAACTGGTTGCATGGTAGGGTCCGGGAGGGACTGTCACCCCCGTCACCTTCCCCCCAGGTGTTGTTAAGCAGTAAGTAGTGAGGTGGAGTGGGCTGTCGAACCAATGAGATTATCATGCTGTCCTGCAAATTACCTAGTTATATTTTGTTCTGTGATTCTCTTTCTCTTTTTTTAAATTTATAGTAGCTTTTTGTTGTTTTATCAATCTAGTTATCTGTCTTGATTTTATAGTTTTATTCTTTTTAGCATGTACATATTTTAAGTTCTGGAGTATATTTTACATGCATATGATACAAAGTGTAGAATTCTGGTTTCATTTCCAAATACAGAGCAAATGTTCTCAACAATGTTTATTGACTTGTTTTCATCACCTATTGATATCCCCTCATATACTTGGTTCTCCTAGAGGACTTGCCCTTATATATGCATTTGCTTGGGTCATACTGTCTTTTCCTTAAATTCTATGTTTAAAATTTTTTCTTCCATTTCACTTGGAACTTTAAATGAGATTAGCTATATAAAAAATGTGATGGCACCTGTTATAACATGATCATTTTTTGTTAATATAACATAAATTTCTTGTTCTTGACTGTGGCGACTCCTTTTCTTTACTGATAAAACGGGAGTGTTATTACACTTGTTCTTCCTGCACTACGAGAATACATCCATGCAGGGTTTTGTTGGGGGTAGTTGGTGTGTAGTGACAGAGACTAGCAGTAAAATCTGCCCTGTTTCCCTTCCCCAGAGCAAGCTGCACATGGAGGGCTTCCGGAGCCTGAAGGAGGGTGAGGCAGTAGAGTTCACCTTTAAGAAGTCTGCCAAGGGCTTGGAATCTATTCGAGTCACTGGCCCTGGTGGGGTCTTCTGTATTGGAAGTGAGAGGCGACCAAAAGGGAAGAACATGCAGAAGCGCAGATCAAAAGGAGACAGGTATGGATTGGAAGATGGCTTATGTGGATTGGGAGGACATGCTGAGGATGGGGAGAGTTCTCTCAATCTTCTTGCCTCATTTCTTGGACCAGGTTGCCAAAGATAAAATGAAGCCTATGGTCCCTGGCAACATCTGGATGGTTAGGGTACCTACCACAGATGCGGGAGACAAGGAGGGGGCAGTGTATGAGGAGGGTACATGACACACAGTTTTTCTCTGTGAGCTGTAGCCTCACTTGCTAAGTGGGAATGGTGATACTAACCTCATGTGATTATTTCAGAACTAAAGGAGACTGGTTGTGAAATGGTGTGTCTGTACATATTGTTCCTTCACCAGGTCTTCAAATGGCTGATTTCATTCATCTTAGCTCTGTGCTCAGACTGTATAATCTGACTCCTTTCATTTCTTCTTTGTTTTTAATGAAAGGCAGCTACAGTCTTTTTAACATTTTATCTTATTTTTAGAGCAAGGGCAAGGGAGAGAGAAAGGGAGAGAAACATCAATGTGTGAGAGAGACATCTATTGGTTGCCCCTCCTACGCCCCCAACCCAGGGCCCTGCCTGAAACCCAGGCATGTGCTCTGACCGAGAACTGAACCAGTGACCTTTTAGTTCACAGGCTGGTGCTTAATCCTTTAAGCCACACCAGCCAGGCAGGTACCGTGTTTTTAAGGGTATGGTAGAGTTTTACCTACCCCCCAAATCATAGTGCTCACTTGGGGTCCATGGTTTCTATTCTTGGTATTTCAGTGTTTTCAAGGTGACGTGAATCTGAAGATTGTCTAGATTCAGGTTTGGAAAAGACTTGAAGATACCTAGTCACATATCTCCTTTTATAAGTGGGAAAATTGGTCTCCAGGAAGGAAAGAGCCCAAATGTCCTCAGACAAAAAGGTTTCTGATCTCTTCTCAATCCTTTCTCAATTTTTACTATCCTGCTTTGTACCAGGTGCTACAACTGTGGAGGTCTAGACCATCATGCCAAGGAATGCAAGCTGCCACCCCAGCCTAAGAAGTGCCACTTCTGCCAAAGCATCAGCCATATGGTGGCCTCATGTCCACTGAAGGCCCAGCAGGCCCCCAGCTCACAGGGAAAGCCAGCCTACTTTCGGGATGAAGAAGAAGAGATCCATGGCCCTGCCCTGCGCCCAGATGCCCAGAATTGAGCTACAACGTGTCAGAGGCTATCCTTTTGTGATCAGGAAGTTTCAAGGAGCAGGCATCAATCGGCAGAATGGAGAAAGTGGGGGCAGGGTGGGTAAGGGGCAGCTGGCACTGCCATGTATCTCAGGCTGGGTTCCATGGCCTCAGCCCCTCTTCCTTCCTGGTCAGGGGGAGCAAGGAGGCACAGGAACCCAACTACACTCTATCCAAATACATGCAAAGGCTTTGGGGGAAATACCTCTGTGCAGGCTTTATTTGAGTCTCCAGCTTTTGAAAGTGACCTGATAGGGAAGTTGTTTTCTTTTTAAAGAAGGATATGTAATGATAATATTTCTCTTGCCAAAGTGAAAAGATTAGCATGAGACCAGATTGATGAACTCAGCCCACAAATGATTACATTCTGTGGGAGGAAATCTCTCAGGGGTACAGCAGGGTTTTTCCTTATCCCCCACTCTTGGGAGAGGGTGCTGAAAATTGCCCCAAGTAATGGGTTGTGACTACAGGCAAAAGGGATGATTGGGGAACAGCTGCAGACCCACTGCTCCTAGGCTCCCTCCCACCCCATTTCTGGGCCAATACAATTTTATTTGGTCCCTTGGATAACTGCACCTTGGGTCCCACTTTCTCCAGGATGCCAACTGCACTAGCTGTGTGCGAATGACGTATCTTGTGCATTTTAACTTTTTTTTCGTAATATAAATATGCTGGTTTTGTATTTTTGTGTATTTTAATCTAAGGCCCTCATTCCTGCACTGTGTTCTCAGGTACATGAGCAATCTCAGGGATAAGTGGGCAGCAGCTCCGCGTCTACACAGCAGGAATACTTTTTGTTATTTCATCATCAGGGAAAACAACTATTCGGAGTGTATAGCCTATTGAACTACCTCCTTTTTGCCAGTTCGAGCTGGGTTTTCTGCCATAGTGTCCTCTTGAAACCCCTCCATCTTCAATGTTTAGTGGAAGACTAGATTTTGACTGGGTGGCCCCATTATTTGATCTCCTTCTACCAGAAGATTGCAGATTGGTCTGAACAGGAGTAAGTGGTTGGCGCAGAGGTTAGGAGAGGCAGGGCTAGGTGAAAGGCACAGAGGGGAAGCCAAGATTAGGTGAGGTTGTCTATATATGTGTAACCAAGGATTCCTGTTCCAGACCTCTAATGCCAGGGTTTGGGATTCACATTACATACCAGATGCATACCTCACCATGCACAACAAGGGGTATTTGTGTGTGTGCCTGTGTGTGTTTTAAAAACAAACAAAAAAATGAGTTAATAAAGATAGGTTTTAAAAAACAATACCTCTCTACCCACTTTGAGCTCTCCGGGAATGGATATTTGAAGCAACAACTCAACTTTTCAACCTTTAAAAATTCTTTGCTTTTCCTCTTGGCCTCCAGAGAGACCGTAAGTGATGACTTCTTTGCGATGCCCAGAGCCAGTGTCCTGCCCTGCTGCAGCAGTGACTAGTGTCGTAGTAGCTGAAGGAGAAAAGTGGGTTTCATTTACATACTGAGATCACTGAAAACCTACCTCACTGTGTTGAAACGGGGCAAATGCAATAGAATGCATTGGGTTATGTGTGTCTGATCTTGGGTTCTTGTCTCCCCCAATTGCTGCCCGCTCTAGTTATTGTATTTGTCTGGGCTTTGTAGGACTTCACAGTAGCTGATTTGGTGATCGCTAAGTAGCCTAGTTTGTGTAAATGTGTTAGTCTTTCTCCATGTTCTTTTGGGGCTTTATTGTTTACAAACTTCTTTTTGTATTGAGAAAAATAGCCAAAGCATCTTTGACAAAAGGTTCTGCACCAGGCAAAAAGGATCTGAAACCCCTCTTGAATGGGGGTCTTGAATCATCCTTTCTTTTGTTTGCTTTTCCTCTCTCCTATCTAGGACCAGATCTTCTGTCCTAAAAACTTGACTCCTACCCTCTCCTCTTTTATCCACACCCCACCACAAGAGCGCACATACCCACACACATACACATTAAATGTGTGGAGTATCACCCCATCTGAAGAAGTTAAAAATAATTGCATCCCTGTTCCCCAGTACTCTGAGTCCAAACCATTCCTTGGTATGTGATTCATGCCAAACATTTATATTGTTGTGTTTTAATCTCTAATCCTAGGGCAGAGAAGCAATGAAGGGGCCTTTCATTTTGCAAGTGGGGTTGGGAGACCAAGAAAGGGAAGATGAATGTATATCCAAGTCACTCAGGAACTTTTATGCAGGTGCAAAAAATTTATGTCAAAGTAGCCACAAGATTGTTTAATAGGAGACGGACGAATGTAACTCATGTTTACTGCTAGAAACCAAAGCTTTGTGTGGAATTTTGAATTTATGGGGCAGGAGGGAGGGAGGTTAGGAAAGCATGTACCTGTCTGTTCTTTCCCTGATTCCTTCTTATTTCTGAACTACAGGAGACTGAGCCCCCTTGGGCTTTGGTGACCTCCATTACTGGAGACTGTTTATTTGATGATTGGTTTTGCTGTGCTGGGTACTTTCATTTGCTATCTATCATTTTGTAAAACACATGCTGACTTTTTCCTTCTCCTCATTTCCCTGGGAAAATAAAATGAAAGAATAAAGGCTTATTCGTACTGAAACTGTCAACTCCTTGTTAGAAATTTAGGGTGCTTTTCTCCTCCCATAATTTCCATCTACTTGGATTGGGACTCAGAAGTCACAGAAGAACCATTAAGTTTTCTGTTCAGCTATTTTGTTGGGAATGAATCTTGAAAGTTAGTCCTCTTAGCACCTCATTACAGTGGATTTTTGTTTCTACTTAAGGCCTCTTGTCCTTTCCTTGCAAACTGCCACATTCAAGAAGGGATTAGGAGTTTGGCATGCATAAGAATAGGTTTGCCTGTGCCAGTGGCTGGGATGAAAGGATGAGGCCATACCCTAGGGGTTGAAACTCTTATGATGCTTTGTCTCCTACTCTTCCAATCCCTATACAAATCTTGATTAACCCCCTGCAGCCTCCCAGGGAGACAAATATGAAGAACTGGGGGAACTGAGCCCAGAGGAGGTACTCTAACTATAAAAGCATTAGCTAGTCCAGTAATAAACACTGGATTTTAAACATCTAGCTTTCCCCCTAAGGGAAGGAGAATTTTAAAAGGAAAACTTGCTTGGAAGTATACCATCATTACAGAAAGTGCACAGGAACATTAACAGAACAAGGGTAAGAAGTTTCATACATGCACTCCAGGGCCTTTGCATCAAAAGTCTTCAAGCTGACCCTGGAAGCCAGCTAGGCTGAAGCTTGCTTCTCAGATGCAAAGCAGGAAGGAGGGAAAAGACTGTTCATGAGTGGGTTCTTCACCACCAGGGCATTGAAAATGCCTGGTAAAAGTTCTTTCATCAGAAAGAGTGGATGACTGAATTGGGGGTTACTAGTGCACTATCTCTTTCCACGGTGAAACTGTAAGGCCCTTTGAAAATTGCAAAAGTTTCTTTTCTTTTTGCTGTTTTTTAAATTTTGAGAAAATTGAACTCCAAATTTTTTTTTTTTAAGTTTTTTTTGGGGGGGCGGTATCATTCTTCTTGCCTCCATTAAAGGTTTTATTTATTTATTTTTAGAGAAGGAGAGAAACATCAATGTTGTTGTCTCTCCTGCACTCCCTACTAGGAACCTGGCCCTCTACCCAGGCATGTGCCCTAGACTCAGAATCCAGCCAGTGACTCTGGTTCACAGGCTGGCACACAATCCACTAAACCACACCAACCAGGGCTGAAACTCAAATTTCTTTGTCAGTGCTTCAAATTCCCGTTAACAGTTTTCTGCCAAGGTTTGGTACGGAGCTAATGCCCTTGATTTTTCCATCAGGGTAAGTTGATGGCCTTCCTGTGTTATTTAATAACAGAAGTCATTCTTGGAGTAGAGCTCTTTCTAGCTTCAAAGATTTTCCTTTGGGTAGGTCCTGAAAATCTGCAAATCCTGAAATCTCACTGCCTTACATCAGCACAAATGGACTGGTATCAAGTGCGTTTGTGCGATTGACTAGGGCTAGGAACTTAGCAAACGATTAAATGCACTAAGACCTGTACAAGGGCTCTAAAGCCCAGTTAAAGCCTTCCAGAGAGCAGGTCGCTGCCTTAAGCCATTCGCAGCAGACCTAAAATGCCACCAGCAGCTGAAAAACCCTTCCATTTTTGACATCCCCGAATTTTCACCCTGCAGTGCAGCCTGCTTCCGGCTTTCAATCTGCGGGTTTAATGACCTCTGCTCCAGCAGGCGGCCTCGACTCCGTGCCTTCCCCCACCACTTGCCTTAGAGCCGGGTGCCCACCCCCTCGATCACGTGAGTGCACTTCCCTTCCGAGTCCTGGAAGCGCGAATTGCGTTCAGACACCCTCTCGCGCAGCCTCCGAGCCTACCAGCTTGGGCCCGGGCCACGCCCATTAAGGGCCCGAGGAGGGGCGTGTCCCGGCGCCCAAGAATGACGTAATCTCCCAGCGCTACATCGTGAGAAAGTGTCCGTCCCAAGCAGCAGTTCCAAGGAGCCAGCCAAAGGCGAGCAGCTTTTCTGGTCGATCTGTCAATGAGAAGAGGTGAATGGACGGGGAGGCAACCATGGCAACCATGGGAAGGGACAATGAGACAGACAAGTGAGGAGATAAATAATTGGGAGACCACTGAGGTAGGAGGTAGCAGAGGTGACAGCTGAAGGAGTTAGTAACTAGGGGCTCAGAGAGTGGGAAACGGCCTGGGGGAAGATGGAGAAGGAAGGATCGGGATGTAGGCACTATGAGGTGGTTGGAAGCAGACTTAGGGGTTCAGAAAAGGCCAGTGTGGATACGAAGGAAAAGGGGATAAGAGCAGGGTCCACCGAGCCAGGAGAGCCAGGGAAAGGCCTCAGACCCAAAGGTCCCATTGGCTTATATATAAACTCCGGGTGGTGGGAGATTGGAGGTTTAGACTAGTGTCTTTGATTTCTAATGCCGGTTGCTCTGCACAGCCGAGGTGAATCCCTTACAAGTCAGCCCTAGCTGTTTGCAAGCCCTGGTGACTGCTGATTCTCTCTATTGTTTACCCAGGATTGCTCAGCTTATCTTCCACTTGGGCAAGAACTATGTCATGGATCAAAGAAGGACAGTTGTCACTGTGGGAGCGGTTCTGTGCCAACATCATAAAGGTGAGCGCACAGCACTAGCTGACCTGGCCAGTTGGGTAATCTTGTATCAAAACCTGTTATTCAAATTGAGTAATCCACCATCGTGAATGGAATTTAGCACTGCAGGGGAACTTCCACGTTTTATATTCCTGCCAGATTATTGTCCCAACTCTCAATATCATTGGCAGCATAGACTGTTAGGTCTTGCTTATGGAGAACTGAGATTTATTTCCCTGAAGTATTATTCCTAGTGCTGTCCTCTGGAGTTAGATAAACTAATTAATCTTTCTTCAATGTGGTAGGGCATAATGGCTGAGGTTTGGGCTTTGGGGACAGACAAACATGAACAGAAGTCCTGTTCTCTCATTTATTAACCATATGATTCTGTATAGTTTTTTGAGGATTGAAAGAAACATACATAGAAAGCATTTAGCTTAGTGTCTAGTTGTGTTTTTTTCTTCCCCAAACTATAAGAGAAAGTTTATTTAGAAAGTCACAGAGATAGAAGTGAGCAGTAGAAGGAAATGGGCTCAGAAAACAAGTTACAGAGACAAAAGAAGGGGCCCGTGGAGCTTTGGAGAGAGAAGAATAAAGGTAATACGCCTTGGGGGAAGATGAGGGGGGTAGGGAAGCAATGGAGGAATTAAATTAGCAGTTCTTAATTACTACTAATACTGGGGTTGTCTTTTAGCCATTTGAAGACTTCAGCCACTCTATTTTATGTACTCTCCCTTGCTTTCCCAAATCTGCCCTCAGCTTTTTCTCTAAGATTCACTGAAATTCACTGAGGATATAACCGTGTTATATACTTTGCATGTGATAGGTTTGAGATTGAAGCCAGTCAGCTTGGGTTTGTTTTTCAGCCACACACTGTCAAGTGGTGGATAGCCTTTATGGGTCAGTAAGCCTTATACCCTCTCACAACACACAAATGCCAAGGTTACTCATGCAGGCCAAGGTTACTCATGCCTGTTACTCAGGCAACCGCTGCAGGCATGTGTTGCGAAGAACAAGCTACGTGACTTCTTTGGAAATTTTTTTTAAAGGCTGCACATGGAAACAAAAGTAGAAAATGATAGGTGTGGGGGAAGCAGCCTGTGAAAGCCCCTCCAGTGAGGAAAGTAGGCCAGGGAGTGAAGTTTTGCTGTGGTTGACAACAAAAGGCTGCTTTAAGCCAGATGACAAGTTTTGTTTGGCCCCCCAAAAGTCTTTTGTTTGCTTTGAATGGCTTCTGGCATTTACATTTTTATAAAAATTCTGATATATGGCATCTCTTGTAAAATAACAAGATCCGGCAAGAGTAGGCCCCACTTCTGTGTGGCAGCCATCGGATAGAGCTGAGGAGCGGATGCCTCTGGTATGTGGAGGATGCTCTCTCCATCCCCCACACCGTCAGTTTCCTTCCTGGGCCTTCCAGTTGGACACTAGTGAAACCAAAGTGCTGGTTAATGACATATGGTTAAAAATGGTCTCTGGTCGCACACAGACCTTAGTTCAGATCCCTACTTTGCCTCTTAGCTGTGCGATTTGTCCAAGTCACTTTTCCTCTCAGCCTCAGTTTTTTTACCTATAAAATGAATATGACACTATATACTTTATAGATTTGTATGATACTAAGGTGAGTTATAAAAAAGCCTAGAATAGTGCTTGGCATGAATAAGTGCTTAATAAACATATAAATAAAGTTACTTAATACTCAGTTATAAAGCTGAAAGCACAAAATACCAATTCCCTTCCTTGGGGCTTTTATCATCTAGCTGAAGCCTATCAGCTTCGGGTAAAATGTCTCCCTTTATCTTTGGAGAGTATGTGATGTGTTCATCATTTGTCTTCTTACTTCACAGGCAGGCCCAATACCCAAACACATTGCATTTATAATGGATGGAAACCGTCGCTATGCTAAGAAGTGCCAGGTGGAGCGGCAGGAGGGCCACTCACAGGGCTTCAACAAACTGGCTGAGGTGGGTGTGGGTGGCAGAACTCAAGGTGAACTGTCTGTGGAAGATTGGATTGTAGCTAGAAGGCCTGAGTTTGTTGTGGTTCGAGATTTTTTTATAGCTGGTTTTTTAAAATTAATCCTCATCCAAGGGTATGTTTATTGGTTTTTAAAAAGTGAGGAAAGAAAAAAGAGAAATATCAATGTGAGAGAGAAATATTGATCTGTTGCCTCCTGTACGCACCCCCACTGGGGATTGAACCTGCAACCTATGTATGTGCCCTTGACAGAGAATTGAACTTGCAAACTTTTGGTGTACAGGACATTGCTCCAGCCAACTGGGCCACCTGGCCAGGGCTATTGCTGTTTATTTTATTGCTTGCTTGCTAGCTATAGGTCTTATATCAACATCAACAAAAATGAAATCATCTAGTGACTAATTACAGAATATTAGAAATAAGAACAAAATTGCCTCCTCTTACCACCTTTAATCAAGCAACAGTTAAATTTTTTCTGTGCCTCATCCCAACCTTGTAACATGTTGTAACATGACTTAACATCTATAAAATTACATCTATAGCTTCAATAACCTTGTTTTTACTTGACATTTTATCAGGTCTTTTTCTAGAATGATATATAGCTTGTCTGACTATATGTTTTAATGACTGTAGAACATTTTATCATCATAAAGATTTGACATAATTTGTTTAGCTGCTCCACTATTATTAGACATTATAAATTCTAAGAAGTGACATTTCTGGAGCAAAGGCAAGGCGGCTAGGCTACCCTTACTGGTTTGCCTGAGTCTGAGGGTTTGTCAGGACTCAAGTCTTTCAGTGCTTAGACTGGGAAGAGTGCCAGACAGACTGTGACATCACTCTAAGCAAAGGTCATGAACATTTTATGAGGTTTTTTTGCTTCTTTTGTTTTAGAGTTTAAAGTGAAAGAGTTTATTAAGGAAGCAGTGAGATAAAGAGTGGGCTCCTCCAGAGGGAGCACCCCAACATTTTATGGTTTTTCATATATATTGCAGACTGGAAAACATTAAGTCTAACAGCAAGAATAGAATACCTAGGGCAGTCTTTGTAAAACTAACTAACTAACTAACTAACTATTTATTTGTTTATTTATTTATTATTTAAAAATGTTATTTAGTTTGGAGGGAGAGAGACTAACATCGATTTGTAGTTCCACTTAATGCATTTATTGGTTGATCCTTGCATGTGTCCTGACTGGAGATTGAACCCACAACCTTGGTGTATCAGGATGACACTCTAACCAACTGGGCTACCCAGCCAGGGCTGAATCTAACTTTAAGAAGAGTAGGACTGTGGCCGTAGGTTTCTGGCATGAGAGCATGGCCTGATGCTAGAGCAGTGCTATTTTTTACCTTGAGCAAGTGGTTGTAGGGCTGTCTTTTAATACTACATGGAGGTCTTTAGATTTGTTGACTCCAGCTCCTCTTTTGTGACTAATTAAGAGGCAGGGGTTTTTTTTTTTTTGTTTGTTTGTTTGTTTTTTCCAATTTCAAGAGGCAGTTTTGCTTGGTACTTAGGAACTTAAGCCCTGGAGTCACTCAGAACTCATTGAAACCCCTGCTGTGCCACTTCCTGGATCTCTGACCTGCAGTCAGTTACTTAGCTTCCCTTTGTCTTACCCTGGTTTCTTCACCTGTAAAAGAGGGACAGCAGTAATCTCTATCTCAGGAGATTATGTGAGAATTAAACAAGACAGCCCAGTGAGAAGCATGTGGCACAGGACCTGGGATAAAGAAAGTGCTCAAAAAATTGGAGCTGTGGCCCTGGCTGCTGTGGCTTGGTGGATTGAACACCAGCCTCTGAACCAAAGGATCACTGGTTTGATTCCCAGTCAGGGCACATGCCTGGGTTGCGGGCCAGGTCCCTGGTTGGGGGTATTCGAGAAGCAACCCATTGATGTTTCTCTCCCTCCTTTCCCCCTCTCTCTAAAAATAAATAAATAAGCAAAATATGTTTTTTTTTAAATTGGAGCTGTGTTACTGGCATCTGTTTTGACTGAGGTCAGTGGTGGGTTCCTACTCATGTGTGCCAGCCAGTACCCTGTAAGGTCTGTATGTAGCCTTGAGCCTATTCAAGTATGAGGTTCTCACTGGTAGTTTTCCTAAAGTGGCAATCAGTTGCTTTGTATGTATGTCTGTGAAGGGATTACTGTTAAGACAGAAACCTGGAGGTTAACGGTAGGGGGCAGAAGACATTTAAACAACCGAAGAAACGAAGTTGAAGGGCTATTGCTGTAGATTCATTTTTGTCATTCTGGAACTTCATAGGATGGATACATTGTAAACTTTTGACACGTTTCTTCAACTCTCTTAGCCTCAGTTTTGTTATAAAGTAGGTATGGAGCAATAATGCCAGTCTCAAGAAGTTGTTTGAAATATCCATTGAAATAGCGTGTGTGAAAACCCTCTGCAGGCTCAAATGCTGCACAGCTGTGCAATTATTGATTTTATTCTTATAACCCATCAGCCTCTCAGTCTACCAGAATGATAAAGTTATGCTGTGAGTGATAATGCCTTGTGTTTATATATTGTTCTTTAGCCACTTTGTGAGGGATGGATTGTGATCCCTTTTATCAATAAAGAGACTTAGGCCTAGAGAGGTTAAATGATGTGCCTTTGGTCACTTAACAAGTACATGATGGAGCCAAAGACCAGAACCTGGCTTTATACTCTCTCGGTGAAGAGTTCTTTCTGGTAGGTCACAGTGGCATCAGCATCGTAGTACTCCTTAAGTTCTCATTTTTCAGTTTCTCAAGTGGTGGTTCTGTACATAGTCGGTTCATTATTCTGACAGATGCACTGGTGTTATCCTCGCTTTACCAGCATTGAGTCAGGGCCGAGGCATCTCTTATTTCCCTTCCCACTCCTCATTGTACCCAGGCTCCTCGTTTCTTCTCTTCTCAGACTCTGCACTGGTGTTTGACCCTGGGCATCCGAGAGGTGACCGTGTACGCGTTCAGCATCGAGAACTTCAAACGCCCTAAGAGCGAAGTAGATGGGCTAATGGATTTGGCCCGGCAGAAATTTAGCCGCTTGCTGGAAGAACGGTAAGATGCTGTAAGATGGGAGAGCGTGTTCTTTCAGCACCTTCAGCCTTACCCAAATCCTCAACTCTCTTACCTGAGGCTTATTTAAGGAATTTTGTACCCTTTTAATGTTAGTCAGATCTCTTCAGTGGCAAATATGACAAGCTAGCTTTGTCGTTGTTGTTGTTTCCAAAAGGGGCATTTATTTGAGAATATAGAGGTATTTCACAGACGCCAAGAATAACTACAAAAACCCTCAAGAAAAACTGAAACCAGGATTGAGATCCATCAGGTAAAGCCTCTTATACTTCCTTCTCTCTGCAGGTCTGCTTTCCCTGCCTCATGAGAACAGCCCAGAATGAACTAAGTCTTTGCATTAGCCACTTTAGTCAGATTTACACACCAGGACCAATAAACTGTGGCCAGGAGAGTAGAGTGAGAGAAACATTGAAAAAGTCACTTTCTGCTGTGCAGTCATCCCTAAAAAGTTACTGTATTCTCCTGCATGTTCTTTTGGAAGGGATGGGATGATGCACAAGAGGCTTTATGGAGAAGAGTCAGTACCACTGTTAGCTGTCGTTAAGTTTGAGCTTAACTTAGGGAGTAGAGCCGGAAGGGAACACAGAAGGAATGATGGAATTTATTTGCCTTAAAGTGTGGAACCCTCTCCAGCCAGACTGCCCAAAAGTCTTCATTACAATAATTCTCTGCCCAGCTCCTCCCCACACCAGGACCAGGACGATAAGAGAACAGAAAACCTAGAGCTCCAGTGGAACTAGGCCAAGAACACGTGTGTCTTTTCTGTGCCTGTGTGGGTCAGTGTGGTGGAGAGGGTAGCCAGGCTTCTCTCTGTTCATTTTAGGATGGTGAGGCTCTGGGCCACAGGCAGCACTGCCAGTGCTTGGGTCAGCAGAGTCCCTGTGTCTCAGAGTTCACACTCAAGGGGATGGAGATAAGGGGGCCTATTCCACGTGTGCAAATTCTTCTGTACTTCACACTAATCTTACCTTTTTAAAGTACTTAAGTAGTTTGTGCCAGGCTCTGAACCTAACATGTATGCTCATTTAATAATTCACATCATCCTGTGAGAAAGATATTATCATCCCAATTGCAGAGAGGAGAAAAGTGAAACAAACAGACAAAAATTGGAAAAGTTTAGTGGTGTATCCGGAGACACACAGCTATTGTACCAGACAGGCAGAGCCAAGACAGACAGGATCTTTCTGACTCGGCCTCTGAGCTGTTACCTGCTAGTCTGCACTCTGAGAGACAGGAGGCCGTCTAACAGTTCCTGACAGATCAACCTGCTTGGCAGTAGAGGTGCTACTGGGATTGCTCTAATCAGTCAGTAGTAGAAAAAGACAGCCTTAGGGTATGAGTGCTAGACAGAGCAAAAAGACTCCCTGGTGGTGGTTTTCCAGCAACGTGCTATAGAACCCCAGAGTTCTAGGAGTGGGAGAGCAAAGAACCCAGAGGAAATGGGGCATAGGGTGCTGGTTTGCATTTATCTATTTTGTATATTGGGCTTCAGTTTGTGATGATTTGAAGAAAGAGTACTTAGTCTAAAAGAAGGTTGGAAAACCACTGGCCTAGTTCCCTTTCATCAGTTGGGAAGCTAGACCCTAGTGAAAAGGAAAAGGCTCACCCATGGTCACACAGCAAGCTAGTGGCAGAGCTGGATTGTGAACCTGGGGCTCCCGGCTCCTCACTAGGACTTTTGAAGCCATTTCTACTTTATAGACCTCACTCAAGTCATATACCTGATGCCTGAGCATAAGCACATTTGCATACTTTTTCTCATTCAACTCAAGCCAGTGCAGTGAGTGTGGCAGAGGTGGTTACCCTAGTCTACAGTGTGAGGGAAACTTGGGCTCAGGGAGGCTGTGGTTATGCAAGGTCAGCTAGTAAGTGATGGCATTAGGACCTGAATCTAGGTGTTCTTATTCACAGGCTGCCAATGAGAAAAACAGCACAGAATATGTAAAATGCAACTTGCCAACAAGAGCACATGAGGTGGTATCATGTGTAGTAATGAGTTTGGATTTTGAACTCAGACTTGGGTTTCAGTCTTGACTGAATGTCTGTTTGTACTTAATAGCACTTAATGTCTGTTTGATCTTGGACAATCTGGCCTGACTAGCCTATCTGAGCCGCAGTTTCCCACTGTAGAATGGGGAATGTGGTGAACTCCTTTCAGAATTGTTGAGGGATACAGTGAAATAATACAGGTAGAACAGTGCCTGACACAGGAATGCACTCAAACACTGGTAACTGAGTATTATCTAAGCACCCTGCTCTCTCCAGCTCAGTGGGTGCTGTGTCCCAACCCTGCCTCCTTTTCCCCAATCAGGGAGAAGCTACAGAAGCATGGAGTGTGTATCCGGGTCCTGGGTGATCTGCATTTGTTGCCTTTGGATCTCCAGGAGCTGATTGCACAAGCTGTGCTGGCCACTAAGAACTACAACCAGTAAGTTTTCAGATTTCCCCCTGGGGACCTATATCAGTCTTTGATTCCCTGCTCACTTTGGGGAGACATTCTTGGTCTGTATTTGGTACAGAGGCAATGAGGGGGTGGTTTGGGATGCTTAGAGACCTCCTTCTCCATCTTCAGGGCAGACCAGAGATGGTTCTTTAGTACCATGTTACATGTGTGTATACCCAACATGTACAGTTTCTCATCTTCCTTCTTCATTTCATGTACCTCATCACCCCCCATCAAGGCATGGGGTGGGAATGCAATAGGCCTTACCCTTGTCTCTGAAGGCAGTTCCTTTGAGAAACTCTGTTTCTGTCCCATTCCAAACTTCATTTTGTGTGGCTTTGGAATACTGTATATGTTTGGCAATGGATTCATTTTGCATCAGATTTCCTTTCTGTTTTCCTTTGTTTGTGCTAAAATCACAGTGGATTCCTTTCCTCTGAAAGTTGGTTGGTAGTAGAAGGGGAGAGGGTTGGAAGGGTAATAACGGTCATTTAGTACTTGGTTTTTTTTTTTAAGATTGTATTTATTTATTTTTAGAGAATGGAAGGGAGGGAGAAAGAAATGGAAAGAAACATCAATGTGTGGTTGCTTCTTGCATGCCTCCAAATGGGGGACCTGGACCAGGCATGTACCCTGACTGGGAATCGAACCAGTGACCTTTTGGTNGTTGGAAGGGTAATAACGGTCATTTAGTACTTGGTTTTTTTTTTTTAAGATTGTATTTATTTATTTTTAGAGAATGGAAGGGAGGGAGAAAGAAATGGAAAGAAACATCAATGTGTGGTTGCTTCTTGCATGCCTCCAAATGGGGGACCTGGACCAGGCATGTACCCTGACTGGGAATCGAACCAGTGACCTTTTGGTTCACAGGCCAGCGCTCAATCCACTGAGCCACACCAGCCAGGGCTAGTAATTGTTTTATTACAAAACTAGTAACATGGTTATTCCAAGAAAACTTTGAAAAATTCAAAATCTGACTTTTTAGGGTGTCTGTGGTTAACATTTGTTTTGTGTTTTCTTCCAGGGAAGGTGCTCTGGAATCAATGTTTCCAATCCTTAGTCCCTGTCCTTCTTCAGTAAATTATTCTGTTCTTCCTTCTCAGATGTTTCCTGAACGTCTGTTTTGCATATACATCCCGTCACGAGATCAGCAATGCTGTGAGAGAGATGGCCTGGGGAGTGGAGCAGGGCCTGCTGGATCCCAGGTATCCCTGGTTGTTTAGCATGGTGACTGATAGGGAAAACAGACATGCACCAAACCACGAAATCTCTCCTAAGCCATGTTCTTGGGTCAGAAGTGAAATCAGGCATGCATGTGGAAAATTTTCGGGGGGAGTCCCCCACACTTAAGAGTTTAGGATTGGCTTATTATAACCTTCTTTAGAATTTCTCTGTGTTCTCTGCACGTAAAGAAGCCCGAGAAAAATGATGTAATAGGTAGCAACTCTGTAGTTTTCAATAAGAAATGATACCCTTCTGGCCCAAGAATGTTTTTCAGGCCCTGACTGGTGTGACTCAGTGGGTTGGGCATCCTACCGCAAACCAAAAGGTCGCCATTTTGATTGCTGGTCAGGGCATGTTCCTGGGTTATAGGCCAGGTCCCTGGTTGGGTGCGTGTGAGAGGCAATCAATCAATGTTTCTCTCCCTCTCTTTCTCCCTCCCTTCCTTTCTCTCTAAAAATAAAATCTTTAAGCCCTGGCTGGCGTAGCTCAGTGGATTGAGTGCGGGCCTTCGAACCAAAGGATCGAGGTTTGATTCCCAGTCAGGGCACATGCCTGGGTTGCAGGCCAGTTCCCAGCATAGGACTCACGAGAGGCAACCATACATTGATATTTCTCTCCTCTCTCCTTCCCTCTAAAGACAAATAAATAAAAACTTAAAATAAAATAAATAAATAAAATCTTTAAGAAAAAGAAGAATGTTTTTCAGGAATGCAGTTTGTTTGGGGTATAGTCCTTTAGGTCTCCTATGTCACAGTTTTATGTAAGATTCAGTTATTTTTCAAAATGAAAATTGTTCATTCTTAGCAACATAATAAAATCCTAATTATTGGAGCTGGGAGAGATTTTAGAAGCCTTCTGTCTTCTTAGTTCCTGTCATATTATTATTATTGTAACCTTTGGTAATAATACTGGTAAACTAATGAGAGCAATAATAAAGTAATAGTAGTAAAAAATAACCCATGCAATCTGTTGTTTTGTATTTTATTAAGTCATTAATCTTATGTGTGAGAGTCTTTTCCCCATTTCTTAGATGAGAACGTTGAGCTCAGCACTGAAGTTACTTTCTCAAGGTCATTCTGCTAGTGAGCGCCACAGCTGGAACTCATATCTAAAGCTATCTGATGCAGAGTTCTTGACCTTTACCTCTGTTATATAGGATCTTAGGAGCCAGGAGTTTTTGTGATTCCCTTCTCAGGTATAATTTTATTTACCTGGGAAATGAAATTAAAAATCAAGAAGTTGCTTAGTGAGAATGGAATTAGATAAGAAGGAAAGGAGACAATTTTTAAGGCTATTTTATGAATCCCTCTCTTTTCCAATAGCTAGGTGATCTTTCTGTGTCACGTACTTTATTCATTCAGTTAATTATTTATTCATTCAACAAACCTCTTTTAAGTGTCGGCTGAAGGCCAGGCACATTGCCATACACAGAGGATAGAGTGGTAAGAATAAAAATATATATTTCCTGCCCTTGTGGAGTTCTGGTAAGGGAAACAGGTATTAATCACGATTATTCAAGTTAGAATAATATAATGGTGATAAAGTCTATAAAGGCATTGATGCATGGTATAAGAATTTATAATAAAAGAAATAGATCTGGTAGGGAGGACACCAAGGAAATGGTAAGTGATCTAAGAAGAAAGAATAAGCAGTAACTGCAGAAAGAAGCAGTAGTGTGAGCAGCTTGCTGGTTGCATAAGACTGTTGGAAGGCTCTTATGATCGTTCAAGTACAAAATACCTGGAAGGGAGCTTGGATTGTGGTGGTGATGGAATAGATCGAATAGACTACATCGAGAGCTACAAGGAAAAAGGATGTGTTAAGGGGTTTTGACTTACAAAGCAGTAGATGATGGTGCCCTTCACTGTGGATCCTTGAGAAAGGATCAAGTTTGAGGAAAGTCAGGGGTTTAATGTGGGAAATGCTATGGATATTGAACGTAGATGTTAGGTTGACAGTTGAGAGGAGATCATCTGTGTATGTGGTACTGAAGCAAAGAGAGGGCATGAGGAAGCCAAGGAGACTCTACAGAGAGATGAAGAGAAGGCCTAGGATGGGGTTTTGAGAAACTTTTTTTTAAGGTTTTATTTATTTCCAAAGGCGACAGGAAGGGAAAGAGAAAGAGAAGAAGAGAGACATCAATGTGCAATACAAACATCAATTGGTTGCCTCTTGCGCTGGCCCTCAATCCAGGCCTGTGCCCTGACTGGGAATTGAACCAACGGCCTTTGGTTCACAGGCTGGCACTCAATCCAATGAACCATACCAGCCAGGGCTTGAGAAGCTCTAAAGTTTCACTGTCTGGGTAGAAGAGCATGAGCCTTAAGGAAAAAAGAATGAACAACCAGAAAGGTAGAAGGAAAATGAGGCAATCAGTATTACAGAAGCCAAGAAAACAGGCAATTTGCTGTTGTGGGTTAAGAGGGGCCAGGGCACTGCTGGGAACAACACTGTCAAATGCTGTAAGGAGGTAAATTAGGATGTGGATGGAAAATTAGCTATTGGGGAAAAAACTGAGATACTGAGTTAGTTGGCAGGGTGGGGACCAGGCAGGAAGGTGAAGTAATGTAAGTAGATGAAGGCTATGTAAGTAGAAACAAGTTACTGGTAACTTTTCTAATTCTTGGCTTGGGGGTAATTTCATAATTGTTCATTACAATATTGTGCTATATAATTAATGTTTCATATAGTCTTTTGGTATGAAGAAAATAATATAGCTGATCCTTGAATAATGTGGGGGTTAGGGGCATCTACAGCCCACAGAGTTGAAAATTCATACATAACTACAGTGGGCACTTTGCAGCCTTGGATCCCTAACCATGGGTTGAAAATACAGTTGACCCTTGTACGACATGGGCTAGAATTGTGCAGGTCTACTTATATGTGGGATCCATGAACTATATATTAAAAATAATAAGGGATATATAAAAATAGTAAGGGACAGATGTTTATGCTAGAAGGAAAGCTATTTAGCAAGCAGATGTAATGTGCATTCATGCCTAGGACTAGAACTCTGATCTTGACTCCTAGTTCAGCATACTTTATACTCATACCATATCCCAGTAACCACTGACTTTTTTTTTTAATTCTGACATAAAGTTTATTTAGAATGTAGTAGAAGTGAGCCAGCTGGGCTGCATAGGCTCAGGAAACAAGGTACAGAGGCAAAAGAAGGTCCCTTGGAGCTTAGGAGAGTGAAGGGCAGAGGTAATATGCCTGGGGGTGGTGGGGGAAGGCGTGGGCGAGCTCCCTGAAAGGAGAGCACAGACCTTTATCTTTCTGCACCTTGTCCAGCCCGTTTTCCCAGATCCATTTTCTCTGCCCTGCGTAGTTTGGTAACTTGCCTCTGTGGGGTTAGTCATGCAGACTGGGCTGGTCTGGGCTGGGTCACCAGCATAAGGAGGCTGATGTCTTCCCCACAGGCTCTGGGAACTTGGCGTTCTGCTCAGACTGGGTTAATCAGGACCTGAGGCTGTGCTCTTCACATTATTCAAATTTAGACAAATTTAGGCATTTATAACAGTCAATTTAAAAGAGTCAATGATTTGATTACAATTAGGCTGTACTTTTCCAATAGCTGTAATTTTTGTATTCTCTCATTACTACCATCTAAATCCTCGTTTTCCTTTCTTCCAGATACGTTTTTTTGAGTCTGGAATTGTAAGAAAGGGATTAGGTTTAGTATTGATATATAGGATAATTAATAAACTCTTTTTCACTGAGTTGTCTTGAGCAGGACACTTGACCCCGCCTGTAGATCTCTGTCTTCCTCTTAAAATAAGAGTGTTGATAACACTAATAACTACTAACATTTACTGAGCATTTACTCTTTGCCAGACATCTGCCAAGTACTCCACATATGTTATTTCAGTCACTCCTTAGAGGCTATGAATTAGACTGCTTTTATCTCCATTTTAAAGATGAGAATATTGAGCCCTGGCTGGTGTAGCTCAGTGGATTGAGCGCAGGCCTGCGAACCACACGATCGCGGTTCGATTCCCAGTCAGGGCACATGCCTGGGTTATAGGCCAGTTCCCAGCAGGGGACTCACGAGAGGCAACCATACATTGATATTTCTCTCCTTCTCTCCTTCCCTTCCCCTCTAAAGATAAATAAATAAAATCTTTTAAAAAAAGAAGATGAGAATATTGAGACACAGGGAAGTTAAGTAACTTATTCAAGTTCACATAGTTGGCCAAGCTCAGGGCCAGGATTGCAACCTGGCTCCAGAACCTTCCTTGCTCTCTTACTCAGTATGGTATACTGAGTGCCATGGAGGGTGGTTGAAATGAACAGAAACAGTATAAAAATAAAAGCTATTAATATTTATTGGCTCTTATGAGGCAGACACTAGACTAAGTGTTTATCACATATATTCTCATTTAATTTTCATATAAGGTAGTGACTATTATTTGCTCCATTTTATAAGATTGGTTAATTAATGTTTTAGTAAGTTTATTTGACCAAAGTAACAATGTACGCTAGTAACAACATGAAACAGCCTGTGTTCCACCTCAGGTCTATTTACCTCCAAAGCCTGTTTTTCACCATCTTCTTTATAAATGAAGTGCTAGAGAAATGTACTATATTGTTATCACAGGGCTCATTTCCATGTATCTTTGTACCTTCTAGAAAGGGTCTACCTTTCCAAAATAGTACTGGGAACACACTAACACATTCTTACTCTTTCTTTTTCCCGGTGCTAGACCATTCCCTGTCTTGTTAATATTCACTGCTATCAGGCCTCCCTTCCAGAGGCTATTGCCATATTTCCATTATAGGTTTTAAACTGATTTTAGTTTAGATTGGCATTGTCTGAAACATATAATTTATTAGGGAAGAGCCATTATCTTGATGATTACACGTGCTCATATTCTTCCAGAAGATGTTCTACTTTAAAAAATTGTGATAACACCTGGCTGGTATAGCTCAGTGGATTGAGCATGGGCCTGTGAACCAAAGGGCCGAGCTGGTTCAATTCCCAGTCAGGGCACATGCCTGGGTTGCGTGCCAGGTCCCCAGTGGGGGCACCAAAAGGCAACTACACACTTGATGTTTCTCTCTTTCTCTTTCTCCCTTTTCCTCTCTCCACAAATAAATAAATAAATAAAATCTTTTTTAAAATTGTGATATATATAACATATATTTTACTATTTTAACAATGGTTTTTAAATTTTTAATTGATTTTTAGAGAAGGAAGGAAGAGAGGGAAACATCAGTTTGTTGTTTCACTTATTTGTGCATTCATTGGTTGATTCTTTTTTTTTAGCTTTTTTTAAAGGTTTTATTTATTTTTAGAGAGAGGGGGAAGGGAGGGAGAGAAACATCAATGTGTGGTTGCCTCTCACATGCCCCACAGTGAGGAGCTGGCCCACAACCTAGGCATGTGCCCTGACTGGGAATTGAACCAGCGACCTTTCGCTTTGTGGGATGACAACCAATCAGCTGAGCCACACTGGTCAGGGCTTCATGTCCTATGTTTTTAATTTGTTTGTATTATTTTTAATAGCTACAGAATATATTTTGCTTTGATTTACTTAAGCATTCAGCTATTTGTTGGTTGTGCAGGTTGTTTCCAATTTTTCATTATTATAAATAATGCTAAAAATTTAATCTATGGACTTAACTCTTGTCTACCTTTTGGATTGTTTCCTCAAGATCTGGGTCCAGATATGTTCATTTCACCTTATTCTTGCCAAGATTTTTTAAAATATAAACTATTCTAATTTTATAGGTGAAACTGGTATTTTACTTTTATTTAATAGAAATTATTTCTTGCCCTGGCTGGTGTGGCTCAGTGGATTGCACACGGGCCTGCAAACCAGAGAATCGCGGTTTGATTCCCAGTCGGGGTGCGTGCCTGGGTTGCAGGCCAGTTCCCAGCGGGGGACACACGGGAGGCAGCCATACAGTGATGTTTCTCTCCCTCTCTCCTTCCCTTCCCCTCTGAAGATAAATAAATAAAATCTTTAAAAAAAAAGAAATTATTTCTTAAAAGTCTTTATGCAGACAGCTAAGGTCGTTTAGTGGCCAAAGCACAGATGTCTTGTTTTCATTTCATCAATTTTATCTTTCCCCTACTTAGAGTTACCATTGTTTCCATAAGATTTCTGCTTACTGCCTGGCACATTTGAAACTCAGGTAAAGTGGGGATTCAGAGTCACACAGCAAAGTAGTGGGACTGGAAATAATGTTTATTCTTTCTTTATATAGCATTTTATAGTTCCCAAGGTTACTCAAATCTGTAACTTATTCAATTTGACCCTCACAATAACCTATAAGTAGATAGGATAAATGTGTCCATTTCAAAGACAAGAGACCTGAGAAATTATGTTGATTTTAGAGACTCACATTTCTTTTTTTTTTAAAGATTTTATTTATTTATTTTTGGAAAGAAGGGAAGGGAGGGGGAAAAAGATGGAGAGAAACATTGGTATGTGAGAGATACATCAATTGGTTGCCTTTTGCACACCCCCAACTGGGGACCTGGCCCATAACCCAGGTGTGTGCCCTGACTGGGAATTGAACTGGCCACCCTTTGGTTTGCAGGCCAGCAGCCAATCCACTGAGCCACACCAGCCAGGACAGTCTCACATTTCTTAATTAGAGAATTAAGACCATGCTGCCAACACAGACTGTCACATTATCAGGGAAATCTGAACCAGAGCCCTTCTGATTGCCCAGTCATAAGTGAATATTGTTTCCCATGTGATGGTACAGAAAATAAAGCACCCTGTGTGGTTTGCACACAGAAATGACTGAGAGATGGAATAATTTAACCAAAGGCACACAGCTAGTAAGTATAGAATTTTGTTTTGAACACTCAGGCTAGATCTCTCTGCTATATTCCCAGAGCAATTGTTTCTACCAAGAAATTTTATCTTCTAGAGATGCACATTTTGCCTTCACAAGATGCAGGTCTTGGAGATTTCAAATGCTGCCTCTAGGTACTTGGAAGGGAAGGTAAACAGTGTTCTTGGAACCAGTAGACCCCAGGCTTGCAAATATTCTCTTTCCAGGGACATAAAATTTTACTCAAGATAAATAGTGCCAGTCCCCATTCTCCTTTATTCCATTTTCCTTTTAAGTGTCTGTCTGGGAAAGTATCTCTAATTAAACACAGGAGGCCTGGTTATTTTGCTGTTTTGTTTTGTTTTGTTTTTCAAATCCTAAGTAATGTGGATTTTTTGCAGTTTTCTAGGTTCATATGACTTAAATTTAAGGTTTTAAAAAATGTTCTTCATAATAAATTCAAGTAACAACAAAGGTACATAAAGTAAAGAGAGATATCTTTCCTTCCTTACTTAACAAACCTTCCAAAGGTAATTACTGTTGATAGTATGGTATGTGCCTTTCTAGACTTTGTTCTTTGTTTATATATAAACATATTTGCATGTTTGAGTATTTGAGTGTGTATTTTCCATGCTGTAATTTTTCTGAAACTTGCTTTTCTCATTTAATATTAGATTTAGACATCTTTCTAATCAGTGCCTTTAGATTTCTCCCTATTAAAACAGTTGCATAGTATTTCATCAAATTGTAGGGTCATAAGGTATATACATTTTAAAAAATGATGTTTTAAGTGAAGGACAATACATTCTAGTGGGTCTATCTGGTTTTAGGCCTGTAGCTATTTAGACTTTTAGCCAACTAATCATCTTCTCTGAGCCTCAGTTTCCTTGTCTATAAAATGAGGAGAGAAATACCTTGTGTAGTGGAGAGGATTAAAAACATTAATTACTTTATCAGGCATTTTTTTGAGGGCCTTCTGTGTACCAGGTAGTATTTACTAATATATTTGATGGTATTCTATAATCTGGGAAGCCTTATGTAAGGAATAATCTAAAAAGAGATGTGTGCTTATCTTTGTCTCTTCCCCACTCACCTTAGTGATGTCTCTGAGTCTCTGCTGGATAAGTGCCTCTATACCTGCCACTCTCCTAATCCGGACATCTTGATACGGACTTCTGGGGAAGTGAGGCTCAGCGACTTCCTGCTCTGGCAAGTAAGTAATTTTGAACCACTGTTCTGTTTTGTGTCAGCTGAAAACTGCTATTGCACCCACAGAAATGGATCATAGGGGCTCATCCTCACTCCCAGTTATGCTGGCACTAGAGAACCTTGTGAAGGAAGGAACCGGAAATCTAGAGAAATGTCTCAGGCTGTGCCTGGTAACATTGGCTGTCCCTGTCACATCTCTCCCTGGCTATGTGAACCTGTGTGGTTCTTGCTCTCTAAAGTTCCTAGAGGAAAAAAAATCAAGGCTATCCATCTGTGATGCAAACTTCACCTGTGCCCTTGTTCAAGAAACTGGACTTCTGACTTTTGTTCCTGAGTATAATCTGCTCTGGTATCCTGCCAAGTACCCTGGCCCCTCTTGGCTAGAACCTTGCTTCTCAGTTGCTAGGCTCTGTCCTTCAGAATAAAGGGTTGCCTCAGTGCAAGCCCAGTCCACAAGGGATATAAACTCAATGCAAACTTTCTTAGTGGCCATTGTCTCTCAGCTCCGTTCCCCCGTTGTAAGTGGTCCCCCCAGAAGCTTCTAGTCAAATAAATTTGTCTTTGCTTGAAAGTTTCTATCACCTGTTAACTTGAACCCTGGGTACACATGACAGGGGCAAATCTTTGTTTAAGGAGAGGTTGGAGGGAAAGATTCAGCTTGGAAGCAATTCACATGATAAAGTTCTAGAAATTTTAATGGACCATAGTCTTAAAAGTGAACTAACAAGATTTAGCTAATGAAGCCCTGGCTGGCGTAGCTCAGTGGATTGAGCGCGGGCCTGCGAACCAGACGATCGCGGCTCGATTCCCAGTCAGGGCACATGCCTGGGTTGCAAGCCGGTTCCTTGCAGGCTAACTACCAGCAGGGGATGCACAAAAGGCAACCATACATTGATGTTTTTCTTCCTCTCTCCTTCCCCTCTAAAAATAAATAAATAAAATCTTTAAAAAAAAAGATTTAGCTAATGAAGATACTTTCAGTATTTGACTATATTGAAAGAAGTACAATGTGCATCTTATGGTTCTCTGATGGTCATATCATATCTGGAAAGTTTATTTCTGGGCACTGAGTGTTAAACTACTACATGGTAAACTAGAGGACTTAACAGAAGAGGTCAAGCTGGATGGCAAGGAATCTGGAACTCAGGTCTTATAAGAAGTGAGTGAAGGATAGTGGTCTGGAAAAGGGAAGCACAGTGACTGTTTTTTCCCCTTGGGAAAATACATTGAGTTCCTCCTTTGTCTTGGGAAAATTGCAATGACTGAATCAGAAATAATTCCTACTATCTTCAAATGTATAATTTGTTTGCAAAGTCAAAGTGAACAAGTCATTACAACCTTGGAAACAGGTAATAGGCAGCTCTAATCTAGCCTTCATTTGAAAGAATGTCACTTTGAGGAAGAAACAAACTTATTCCAGAGAAAAGACCTGAGACTGTGGTAGAAGTTCCAGGGAACGTGACATTGCTTTAGCATGACAAGCTATCCAGCAATAAGTTATCCTTCTTGAGGCACTGAATTCTTCCCTTGCCCCTAAAGGTATCCAGCAGTGGCTATTATTATTATTATCATTCCAAAGGGAATCTCACATCGGTGGCTATTATTATTATTATTATTATTATTATTCCAAAGGGAATCTCACATCAGTGACTATTATTACTATTATTTATATTGAAACTATGTTTATTAAAACTGGGGACAGTGAAACAGAGGAAGCGTTTACGGTTGAAGAAGCAACAGGGAAGAGTCTAGGCAGTGCTCTGCTTTGGCTCCCTGGAAACGTGATAGGAAAGAAGTGAGCCACAGTAGGGTTGCTGTCAGCTCACTAGAAAGTCAAAGAAAAGGAGGCCTTGGAGACCGTTCAGGGAGTAAGCCCAGGACAAGCTGCCGCTGCCTGTTGCTCCCCTGGTTGCAGGTCTCATGGGGACCCTAAGAGTTTAGGAGGGAAAACTAAAGATGCACACCTGAGAGGGAAGAGGGGTGTGGGTATGCTTCAAAGAGAGCCCACAAGTGGTTATTATTAAAGTCCATTCAGCTCTGTGCTCTGACTGCTTTATATTAACCTATTTAATTTTCATAGTACTTTAAAAACTAGGTATTTTTATTTCTCAGTTTTACAGTTGAGGAAACTGAAGCCCAAAGAGATTAAGTAACTTGCCCCAAGTCAAATAGATGGTAAATGGGGGAGCCAGAATTCAAAGCCAGGCAGTCTGGCCCAGAGCCCATACTCTTAACCACTGTGGGACATTCTGCTTCTTTTTTTTTGGGGGGGGTGGGTTTTTAAAAAAATATATTTTATTGATTAGGCCATTACAATTGTCCTATTTCCCCCCTTCATTCCCCTCCACCCTTCACACCCCCTCCCACCCACATTCCCCCCATTTAGTTCATGTCCATGTGTCATAAGTTCTTTAGCTTCTACATTTCCCACACTACTCTTGTCCTCCCCCTATTTTCTCCCCACTGTCTATGCTACTTATTCTCTGTACCTTCTCCCCTTCTCTCCTCCCATTTCCCTGTTGCTAACCTTCCATGGGATCTCCATTTCTGTGATTCGGCTCCTGTTTTAGGTGTCTACTTAGTTGCTTTTGTTTTAGGTGTGGTTGTTAATAACTGTGAGTTTGCTCTCCTTTCACTGTTCGTATTTTTCATCTTCTTTTTCTTAGATAAGTCCCTTTAACATTTCATATAGTAAGAGCTTGGTGATGATGAACTCCTTGAACTTGACCTTATCTGAGAAGCACATTATCTGCCCTTCCATTCTAAATGAAAGCTTTGCTGGATAGAGCAATCTTGGATGTAGGTCTTTGGATTTCATGACTTGGAATACTCTTTCCAGCCCCTTCTTGCCTATAAGGTGTCTTTTGAGAAATCAGCTGACAGTCTGATGGGAACTCCTTTGTAGGGGATTGTTCTCTTATCTCTTGCTGCTTCTAGAATTCTCCCCTTCATTTTAATCTTGGCTAATGTAATTATGATGTGCCTTGGTGTGTTCCTATTTGGGTCCACCTTCTTTGGAACTCTCTGAGCTTCCTGGACTTCCTGGAAGTCTATTTCCTTTGCCAGATTGGGGAAGTTCTCCTTTATTATTTGTTCAGATAACTTTTCCACTTACTGTTCTTCCTCTTCCCCTTCTGGTACCCCTATAATTCCGATGTTGGAACATCCATTTAAAGATGTCCTGGAGGTTCCTAAGCCTCTCCTTATTTTTTTGAATTCTTATTTCTTCCTTTTCTGTTTGGTTGTTTCTTTCTTCCTTCTGGTCCACTCCCTTGATTTGAGTCCCAGTTTTCTTCCCATCACTATTGGTTCCTTGTGCATTTTGCTTCATTTCACTTAGTGTAGCCTTCATTTTTTCATCTAATTTGTGACCAAAATCAACCAGTTCTGTGAGCATCCTGATCACCAGTATTTTGAACTGTACATCTGATAGGTTGGCTTTCTCTTGGTCGATTAAAAGTACTGGCTCTGGGGCTTTAATTGTTCTTCTGACTGAGCCATTTTTGGTCAGGTTGCACCTGTTACATATGTAGGGTGGAGCCTTAGGTGTTCACCAGGTCAGGGCAACCCAGTGGCTGCATGTGGGGGCGGGGTCAGAGAGGGAATAATGGCATTTCTTCCTCTCTCTCTCAGATTTCAGTCCCCTCTGCCACTTCCCACAAGCCAGTGAGTTGCCAATCTGTGCTTTTAGGCTTTATTTCCCATTGCTGGGGCCCTGGGTTGCATGGTCTGTCTTGCTGCCCATTTTTGCCTAGTTTATCTGAGTGCGAATGTGTGACTGTGGTCAGCCCCATGCCACCTGAGCTCTGGGTCTGGCTGC
Source organism: Sturnira hondurensis (assembly GCF_014824575.4). Taxonomy (NCBI): domain Eukaryota; kingdom Metazoa; phylum Chordata; class Mammalia; order Chiroptera; family Phyllostomidae; genus Sturnira; species Sturnira hondurensis. The sequence continues at coordinate 931,364 of NW_028094186.1, read as the reverse complement.
CACTGCCTTTTCCCACTGTGATCCCTTTCTACCAGCTGCCAACTCCACCCCTCTTACTGGTCTGGTTGAATGGTTGTTGGACTTCTGTACAGTTCAGTTTTTTGCCTGTTCTGGTTGTGTTTTTGTTTTTAAATCTTTGTTATCTTTAAATTTAGCTGTGCAAGGAGGCACAGTGTTTCCATCTACACCTCCACCTTGGCCAGAAGCCTGCTACTTAAAAATAACAATGGCAGCTACCATTTGTTCATTGCTGACTTTTATCAGTCAGTGTGTCTCCCAGATGACCTCTAAGGGCCAAGAGCCAATAACATAACCCAGGTGTTATTTCATAGCCCTAAATTTGGCTCTTAGAAAAATCCTGTGGAAATGTTGGTCTAGTCTTCTTTTGGTTTTGCCTTGCTACGGGCAGGTGATCTGACTCCCTTAGAAGACTCCTCCCCATATTAGTGAGTGAATCAGGGCTGCTGGCAGCAGCTACAGCTCAGGATGCCTGTGCAATCTCATCTTTGGGCTTCTGGGTGCTTCTCACCTGCTCCTTCTTTGGAACCCTGTCCAGGCATGTTTCCAGCAACATGTTACTAAACCAAACTCTCTTCCTCCTCCCCTTTCACAGACCTCCCACTCCTGCCTGGTGTTCCAGCCCATTCTGTGGCCAGAATACATGTTTTGGAACCTCTGTGAAGCCATCCTGCAGTTCCAGATGAACTATAGCATGCTTCAGGTTAGTTCCAAGAGAACCATAACATTCATCAGGTGGGTTCTAGATGAACCATAGCATGCTTCAGGGCTGGCCTCACTGGATGGGATGGAGGAAAAGGTGAGCATTGATTGACCACCTACTGTATATATACCAGACACTTGCTAATAAGCATGTTAATGCTAATAGTTGCTATCACTGATTGTATATTTACTGTGTGTCAGGCACTGTGAATATTTTCTATGCACTGTTTCATTTAATGTTCCCAAGAACCCAATGAGGTAGGTATTATTAGCCTCACTTGTGCAAATGAAAAAAATTATTTAATTAAGGACACAACTAGTAAGAGACAGAACTGGGATTCAAGTTACAAGTCTTTAATCTTTTTACTATGGAAATTCAAGAAAGGATTCTCAGAGAGATTGGCCATTATTCTCTGAAGGTATTAATATTGATCACCAGATCTTAAAGTAGGTTTCATTAGGAGGCAGAGTCACCTGCATCTGATTAGGACTCATAATAATGATGGTGTATGTCTGACGGTGGCAGCTTATATTGAGTGTCTACTAAAGGACTCCAGTGTTTTCGTGTAAGTTTTCTTGTTTAACCCTTCTCAAGAAGCCACCTTAGTGGAGACACCAAGGGAACTTCAACCCATTGTGTGACCTAGGCCAGGTCCTCTCCTGCCTCCTGCCTCAGCCTCAAGTGACCTTGTCTAGAGTGAGGAGGCTAGAGCAGAGAACCTTAGGATTCTCCCCTTACTCCATCATCCTAACAGTGAGTTGCCAATTCCCGACAAACAGGAGCCAGGCTCTGCCTTGGCTGTAGCCTTCTTGCACTTCTAGAAGAAGCCTTAGCTCCACGGAGTGACTTTAACTAGCTCTATATTTACCCCTGTGTGGCCCCCATCCTTTCTCTCTGGCCAGAATATAGCCTATTTAGCCATACCCACAAATGGTGCTGATAGAAGAATAGCGAACCCATTGAGGTGGATACTGTTATCCCCATTAATTTTGTAAATTAAGAATTAGGCTTGGACTGAAGCATTTGAGATCCTGCTCCCGGCATGTGTCATCAGTTTGGCTAAAATAAACTCTTATTTAAAAGAAGAAGAAGAAGAAGAATTAGGCTTCGAGAGGTGAGAGTTCTTTGGACAGAACTTCTAGACCCCTTGTGTTCCAGGAGGATTCACCCTGGCCTGATCAAGCTCTTCAGTCAGTTTCATGTGTCTTTGCCCATTATTCCCACTACCTGATATTCTCCCCATTTCCATATACTCCACCTTTATCCAATTTCTCCCCATTGGTGAAAGTTCAGCTCAAATGTTGCCTGTCCATGAGGTTTCACTGCCCTTTGACCCTCATAGCCATATTTTTCTCTACTCTGGGCTACATTGCTATTTCTCTTGCCTCCATGATGACCCTTACCACATTCTACCTTATATTATGGGATTCTGTATAGAGATCTGTGTCCAAATCAGCCTTTAAACATGGGAGTTGTTTAGACTATAGCCTGAGCATCTCCATATCCCCCAGTAAGGTCCTGTACATAGAACCCGAGGTTCCTTCTGACCAACACAACTTCTTAAACCCATTTAAGTCTTCATAGCTCTATGTGTGAGCTCATTATAATAACAGAAGAGTATCCTTGAATGCCTAGAGGAGGAATATTCCAGAATTTTCATTTATGCAGTGAGTCTTTATTGCTGAGAGACCTTAGCAAATCAATTTCTTATTCTCGGCCTTCATGTGCATCTCCTACAGGAAATACCTTCCCAGCTCTGTTGCAAGGGTCAAGTGCTTGTGCACTTGGAAGGTTTTCCTTCAAGGATAAACAGAGCTATCCAGGTATTTATAGGCTGCGTAGGACAGAGACACATACACAAATGCTGTAATATAAGGTGGAATTATGTGGTAAGGGTCATCAGGGTATAGGATGCCAAGTCAGCAGCAAAGCAGCTTCGCACATATGGAGGCGGTTTGGCAGGAGGAGCTCTGGTGCAGTGGCTCTGCAGCCAGTTAGAGTGGCAGGAGGCGGGCACATCACTGAGGAAGAGCAGAGTTTTGGTTCTGCTCCAAAGGGATTTTCCTCTCCCCACAAACATTTTCCCTGCCCTCCTGGGATCACATGGTCAGTTGAGTATTTCACATGTACAGGGCACCCCAAGTGCCAGAGGGGAAGCCATAGTCTCTTCCCTATAGGAGTTTGATTTGTTTGGAGACACACACGTGGTATAAGAAGTGCTGCCAGTATGATCACCTACCTGGCATCAGAGCTAGTTCCAGGAGCTCAGGGGGCGGGGGGAGTTCAACGGAGCCTTCCAGGGCTTATTTTCCAACTGAAAAAGTAGACTCAGGACTAGGGACGTTAATACCTAGCCTACTAGGCAGAAACTAGTAAAGGAGCTTAAGAGTGCTGAACCTGCTTCTTACAGTTTTCACAGAAGGGTCATTTGCTGGAAGAGTCAGGCTGGTCCCCATAAGGCAGGCAAGTCTGGAGCCCAACTCTGAAAAATAGCTTAAAGAGTTGGGAGGATGGCACCCTTTGGGTGACCTGGAAAACCAAAGGGAATGACGCCATGGATGTGCTCCAGGCAGGAAATAGAACCTTCCTTGCAGCACAAAATAGGCAGTAGTAACTTATAAAATTGCTGTCTCTGTTTGAGAGTCTGCTAATATGCTAAAGAGGGTTTTACATATATAGTATTATCTCTAATCCTTAAAACCACTCTTCAAAGTAGGCACAACCCCCACTTTACAGATGAAGAAATGAGGTTAGGAGAGGATTTACCCAAAGCCATAAAGCTGGTTGGAGGAACCAGAAGTCAAATTCATATTTGCTGGTTCCCTTCTAAGTGCAAACCTGAGAATTTCAAGAAAGACAGATGCTTCCACACAAGACAAACCAAGATAGACTCAAAACTTCCACTGCCTTCCCTTTACAATATAGGCACCAAACCTTCCTGCTGCCAAACCTTTCCAACTCTGGTACAAAATCCCTATTGTTCCACTCAACTTGGCCTGCCTTGTACCCCGCCCCCTACCTCCTCCATCCCAGTTCCAACCAAACCTAGTGATCACCCCCAATCCCCATTTTTCTTTAGCAGAAGGCCCGAGACATGTATGCAGAGGAGCGGAAGAGACAGCAGCTGGAGAGGGACCAGGCTGCAGTGACAGAGCAGCTGCTGCGAGAGGGGCTCCAGGCCAGTGGGGACACCCAGCTCCAACGGACACGCTTGCATAAACTCTCAGCCAGACGGGAAGAGAGAGTCCAAGGCTTCCTGCAGGCCTTGGAACTTAAGCGGGCTGACTGTTTGGCACGTCTGGACACTGCATCAGCCTGAGTGAGGCTGGCCTCCTGCTACTTTGCCCTGCCCTCTGCCTCCAGGGCCCCATTTCCCTTTCTTTTCTTGAAGGGTACCTCTCTCCTGATGATGAACTGTGTTCCCTTTGCTTGGGGGGCGGAGTCCCAGAGGCCAGTTTATACTGTCCATAGATACCTTTGGTTTGCCTGGGACAGTAGCCCCTTGGGAAGGTTTGAGGTTGAAAGTTTCCCACAAGTACACTGAATGCAGCTCTGGTCACCAATAGGATTGGAGAGCAGGGAGCCCCAGCTCTTCTGCCTTTCCTTTCACCTTTGCCATCTCTACCTGTGTTTCCAGATGCATTTTTTTCCCACCAGTACATCCTCCAACACAATTGTGGGGAAGAAGTCTCCTGAAAACCCTCACTCTTTACCCATCCATCTTAGCCTTCCATGTGACTTTCACAAAAGATTTGGCTCCACCTCAGATCTGCTGGTAAATAGCTAATAGGCAGCCAGCATCATTTGGGCAAGTAAGGAGAGGGAGAGGCAGAAAATTTGCCCATCTGCTGATCCTCCCCCCTCGGCTCTCCACCTGGGATTTGCTATTGAATCTGTACCCCCTCCCACCATGCAGTGCTGATTGCTCACTGAAAGGCTCAGCGCCCCCAGTGGTGCAGAAGCCAGGCGGGTGATTACAATCCAATTACATATTGTCGACTCAGCCCACACAAGCTTTCATCCTCTTCTTGCAGGGCATGGGGCCAGGCTCCACTCCCCAGTGAGACAGGCCCCCTCTATGGCTCCAGGGTAACAGGAGGGCCTATAGGCCCTGGTGAATCTAGTCTAGCACATGCCTCTTTCCCTGGAACACATCAGTACCAAGAACACAGAAAGAAGCACTTTCCAACTGACTGCCTCCTGCCCTCACCATCTCATACTCTGCCTCCCACGTCCTCAGTCTTTGAGGCTTCTCTCAGCTGTTTGGCCTGGCCCCCTAAGTAGGCACGGAGACAACTTACTCCCAACATGTCAGAGTGTCAGCTTGTGAGGGCCAGGGCTTCCCAGCAGGAAGAAGAGGGTCCAGTCAAGGGCTGTACCCTTTCCCTTACCTCTCCCTGCCAGGCCTCACTGCAGAGCTGCTGAGAGGATTAGTGCCTTTGAAGAGCTATCTGCCTGAGCAACTCTGCTTCAGGTGTCCCAGGGCAGCAAACACCAGCCAGTAATACCAACCAATGGCTACTCTAGTTTTTCCATTTTACTTTCTGAAAACTGTTCCCCTGCACCTCCCTCTAAGGGAGGGTGGGGTCTTGCCAGGGGAGCTGCATATGCTCTAGTCTCCTCCCCACCTTCCCCTGCCTAGCTAGTTACCTGGCACAAGAAAATCAGGCTTAAATGCCAGACACTGCGATTGAGCAGCAGATCAATGTACCCTTTGGCAAGTCCGACACACACACCTGGCACAGAGTTCCCAGAGAGCAGGTGCTGTACATTTTCCAGCTTTACAATGGAGTTGTTGACAGCCTTAATTAGGGAGGCATGAATTATGAGACTATAATGCAGAGCCCTACAATTAAGAAGGCAGTGAGGGGCCGGAGGCAGCAAACGGAATCTGTGAGTATGACCAAGTCTTGTCTGCGTTGGGGGTTTCCCTTGATACGATTGAGGGTAGAGTAGAGGAGTTATTAAGGGGGCTCGTATCTCTGTTTAGCCCGAGGTCCTATTTTCTTGGGAAGGTGCGCTGGGTGGGCTGGGGAGGGGCTGCCCCAGGAGCACTGTAGAGGTGAAAAGGAGAAGAGGCTGAGGGGCCTCTGCTGCCCGGGAGCCGGGGCTACAAATAGTTGATTTGAACTCTGTGTGGTTGCTTTCTACCGGTATAATTTGTACCAACCAGCTTCAACCCTTGCCTCAATAAACTAAATGGACCTATTTAAGCCCACCTGTGAGCCAAGCCCCCACTTTAGATTATTTATCGTGTTCTGGGTGTCAAATAGAAACTTAAGAACTCTTACATATAAAACTTGTTTGCTAACAGTGCGGCGGAAGAACACCTTGTTTTGTTGTGATTGTCTACTTCCCTCAGATGCATCTGGCTATTCTCCAGGATCCCTAGCTTTGGGGACGTATGGGGTGGGGAGAGCCAATGGAAGAGCCCTTTTGTCATCACAACACCTGTTTCCCTACTTGTTTCCTAATTCTTGGACGCTTTCTTCCACCTTCTTTTCCCTCGCGCAAGTAAAAGGAAGCCACCCTCCAGTGTGGAAAGAGGGATTTCACCAGCTGCGTTTGCAGCGCCCAGGCTTGGGGGGCAGCTGAGCTTGATGTCTCCGGAGCGGGTGGAGTTATAGGGGAAAGGGAGTGCTGGTAGGCCTGGCGGCCGATCTCCATCATTCAGTGGCAAGGTCCTGAAGTCCGGGAATATAGGGACCTCAGGGCGCTACCCGAGGCTTTGGCGGGGTGGGGGCGGGGGGCTTAATTGTTATTTGGTATTTGGGGAGGCGGCTGAGCAACGGGTGCTGAAGGGACAGCTCCTACCTGCCCCATAGCACCCGAAAGTAACCTCCGCGCGTAAAGTCTCCCCCTCGAACTCCCACTCCATCTCGAGTGGACCGCCTTCCAGGTGAGGTGCAAGAAAAGCTTCCTCGGACTGGCAGCTTGGAACCATGCACGTCCGGCTGCGCCAAGCTGGCTTCCCCGCTCTTTCCGACTTAAGTGTTAGCCTTGGCCTTGGCAACTGCAGCCTGTGCCTCCAAGCCGCGCGCTTTCTCCCGCCTCTGGCGGAGAAAGACGGTGCGTCCAGGCCTCGCAAACCCTTCTTCTGGGGCCCCCAGTGGGAACAGGAAGGAAAGCGACTGAGATGGCTCTAAGTGTCGCACGGCTTGGAGAAGTGGGTAGCTCGGTTGCATAAGGTGGAAGGAACTTGGCAGTTTGCAAAAGCCGGCTCTTAGTGGTAGCCGAAACCCAGAGCTCACTGACTCCCACACCCCACCCCCCTCATTTATTGCCTTAAACGTGCACCTCCCCCCACTGCGCCCCCACCCCTTAGGCGCGCCGCCGTCTCGCGCGCCCTCCCCCCCATACCCCCTCCTCACTCCCTCCAGAGGAGGTGAGTTTAAACCCCGCCCACGTGACCCCAGCTGGGCCAATGAGCGGCGGCGGGAGGTGAAATCCGGTTCTAACCGGTCCGGGGCTCCCAGCGCTATAAAAACTTTATAAACCCCCCGGAGCCCTAGCAGTGTGAAGAGGAGGCGAGAACGACCCCCGGACCGGTCAAAGCCCACGCGCTGCTGCATCCCGGCGTCCAGCCCTAACGCCCTGCCACCGTCGCCATCATGCCCAAGAGAAAGGTACGTGGCGCGAGGGCCCCAGGCACTGGGCCGTCACTACCACCGTCTCCACCGCCACCGCCGCTTCCCCGGCTTTGGGGCGCGAGAATCGGCGCCGGGCCGGAGCAGGCTCTGCCATCCGGCACAGGAACTCGAGACGGTGTCAGTCGGCCCCGAGCTAACCCTGCGTGGCTCGGCTGTCCGCGGGCGCCAGAGGCCATATTGGAGGAGAGGCGGCCGCGGCGGTAGTAGCCATGTTGGTGGCTGTTTATCCCATTCCCCTTGGGCTAGACGTGCCCGCCCCGCGCCCCCTCCCCCATCGACAGCCCCCCCCCTCCTCGGGCGGGCAATTCAAACCCGAAAGGGCGGGAAGGAGGTGCTTGGGGTTGGCGGGCGGGGTAACGCGCTGCCGCCAAAAAACCGCCGCCGTCAGGGGCGGGGCCTTGATGTCTGGCCCCGCCTCCGCCCACGGCCAGGGCACACGAGACTCGCGCCGCTGCCGCCCACGAGTCCCCCCCCCTGCGTGCTCGCCTCACGTCTCCCGCCCTCGATGGCTGCTATAGCAACGGCGCTCGAGCCCCGCCTCTGGAGGGGTTTGTTTGCACCAGCTGCAGCTGTTGCTTCTGCCTGGTGCAGCGGCATGGGCTGTGCGGCACTCCTCACGCTGCCTTGTGCTTGCTTCCTCAGGGCCTCTTGACAGAGACTCCCCTAAAAAAAGGCTTGGGGTCTGACAACCAGTGCGCTTTGGCCTGGATAAGGCGTGATACTTAGAGAGATAAACACTCCCACAGGTTTCTAAGCACAGGGTATTTGCATAGGAGGTGGGACATGGTAAACACTAAGTCCTAGAGATTTGTAAGTCCTAGAGAAGTTGGGTGCAAGACTTCCTTTGAGTTTTTTCCCAGGACTGTATTAAGTTTAGTGAACCATTACAAATTGCCACAGGAGCTATGGGTTTCTTAGTTTTTGTTTATTTTTTTATAGGCTGAAGGGGATGCTAAAGGAGATAAAGCCAAGGTGAAGGACGAAGTAAGTTTTGTTTATTCTCTTTTGGAGCTTTACAGATTTTGGTCCCTCTGGTGTTAACCATAACTGTATACCTGAATTTGTTTAAGTAAGGTTCTGCTCACTTCCTATAGTTTAGAACAGATTGGCACTAAAACATGTGGTATGATTATCCTAATTCTAACTTTCTCATTTTTCTTAATAGCCACAGAGAAGATCCGCCAGGTTATCAGCTGTAAGTGTGTCTGCTTTCGATTTTCACATTTATTCCTGAAACTAAAAAGCATTGAGAAACAATCCCTTCTGCTTCCCCTGAGTGATGATCAGTGGCTGGTTTTAGTGAACTGCTCCACTGTGAACTTGAACCCATTTGAGATTTGCTGGTTTTGAAATTCTCACACCAAAGTAGAATACTTTTGAGTGGGTTTCTGAAAATAGGGAATCTTAATGGGAGGTCAGCCACGAATCTTTACAAAGTAGGAAATATTTGTATCACTGGAAACTATCTTCACTTAACTAGTATGGTTTGGCTCTGTTTTCTTTGATCCATCTAATGTTCTTTTCCCCTCTCCCCCAAATAAAAGAAACCTGCTCCTCCAAAGCCAGAGCCCAAGCCTAAAAAGGCCCCTGCAAAGGTGAGTGGGACTGGGACACAGGGTGTTTCTAGTAGTCACATACGGCTGAACGGGGTTCCTTCTTGCTTATAGGAGACCTGCTGTATAACAACTTCATCTGTTGGCATTGAGTTAAGATAAATGACAGTTAATAGATCTGGGCCTTATAATACTTGTTGTCATTTTTCATTTTCATAGAGTGAGGACCGTCCTTCAGTATCTAATTCAGCATACTGGTGATTCCATTAATGGGTATTCTAAATTGTTATGATAGCTTGCCTTATTTCTGAAATTTGTATTTTGAGAACTCTATCACCAGTTTAGAGAAAACTACTTGAGTATTAAACATTCAAGGTTTTTTAAAATTTATTTAATTATTTTTCAAGTACAGTTTTCTGTGTCTTATTCCCATCCCAAACCCCCTCCCATGCTCCCCCCCCCCCATTTCCATCTTTCTTAGTTGTCCATGTATCCTTTGTATTTGTTTCTCTAAATCCCTCCCTTCTCCCCTCTGGTCACTGTCCCTCTGTTCTCTATTGCAGTGTAAACATTCAAGTTCTAAGCTGTCTTAATTGTCATATTACTTACACTCAGGTAAAAATTTTGTATACTGATGGCCACAGAAAATTAATGATAGTTTGGCCTTGTTTTGAGCAATTGTTTTATCAGTGAGAAAGGGTATATGGTTTGTATATGTTTTATCATTAGTAGACAATCCTGCCTTGTACATAACTTTGTAGACCACATGCTGGTGATAATAGATTAGGAGAAACAGCTTTTTTTCTCTCTCCCCTTTCAGAAGGGAGAGAAGGTACCCAAAGGGAAGAAGGGGAAAGCTGATGCTGGCAAGGATGGGAATAACCCTGCAGAGAATGGAGATGCCAAAACAGACCAGGTATGGCAGCTTCCTCATTTTCTGTAAAGTCTGCTCATTTGACTTAGTGACAAAAGGTCTTAATTGCCTTTTTCCTGCATCTATATCACTCCAAGTGTATCTTTCAGTACAGAATTTGCTTGGGATTTCCTGTTAGCTTAAATCCTGGGGTCTTGAAGTCTCTATTATTTGATAAAGGGCCCTGTAGTGTTGATCTTTGTCCTGTTAGGTGCTATACTTGTACTACACATAGAGCTGAAAATAATCTCAGCTCTTCTAATGGTGATGCGTCCCCTTCCCCAATTTTAGCAGTTTCCTACCAAGTTATTCTTAAAAGAAGTACTGAGTTCCCATGTCACAGTACCTAAAACCTGAACTTGGAGCAGAGTAATGTTATGGATGAAGATAGTTTCATACTGTCCATGTTGTATTAATTGGTCTGTTTTCCTTTTAGGCACAGAAAGCTGAAGGTGCTGGAGATGCCAAGTGAAGTGTGTGCATTTTTGATAACTGTGTATTTCTGGTGACTGTACAGTTTGAAATACTATTTTTTATCAAGTTTTATAAAAATGCAGAATTTTGTTTTACTTTTTTTTTAAGCTATGTTGTTAGCACACAGAACACTTCATTGTTGTTTTTTGGGGGGGGAGGACATATAGTGCTAATAGAATGTCTCCAAAGCTGAACCGACACAGGGGAAAAAACACCTTTCCCTTCTAGTTTTGAGAGACTTCCTCTTGGTTCCAGGGAGGAGGGATCCCTTGATGTTGACACATTAGCCACCTTGGCACAGACAACTAAAATTCATTATTCTTTTCTCCCTCTCCACTTTAAGCATAGAATTGACTCCCTAAAGCCCAGGGACCTGTTGGGACCTGACAACCACCCAACCCCCACCCCCCCAATTGACTACCAGTATGTTGGGCAATCTGGACTTTGCAGTGTCACCATTGAGATGGCATCCCTCAAAAAGCAGCAGTTCCCTTTTTAGATTGTGGATCTACAGGTTGATAATTCTGCCATTTTCATTTCATTTCCTGAAAGTCAGGGTCGGCTTGTGAAAAGTTGTTAAACAACATGCCTAATGTGAAATGTCAGCCCTCACTCTAAACTTTCCCTGTTCAGAGCATCAAATGAAGACTTCATTGGGTTTTATAGTGGCTTTCTGATTTTGGTAGTCCATTGAAGAAGGGAGTTTGAAAGTTGTTGTATACTGTTAACGATTGTCTGCCCATGTCCTGCCTGAAATACCATGATTGTTTATGAAAAGTATCTTTAATAAAGCTGGATACAGTTTGGCTTGGAATGCTGCCTCTTAATTTTTCCCAGCAGTGGGTGAGCCAGCCCAGTTTCTCCAAGTCTCTAGAGACAGGGTGCATTCTGTTGTGAGGTATTAAGGTTCCATGGGCAATCCATAATAAGCAATTCTGTCCTATTTTAAAAAGTAACAGCACAGAATACAGTGCAAGATGCAGTTAGAACAAATCTCAGGGTAGTAAGTGGAATACTGATGAGTGTGGCTGGAGCGGAGTAGTTTTTGTACTTGGTGTTGCAGCATTATTTGCAGAGAACTTGGTGGGTCTGGGATTTCAGCCTGGGAAGTGACAGCAAAAAGAGCCCCTTCAGTTCACATTTAAAACTTACATGAAATTAGAAAGTTAATAGATCCAATTATAGTTCTTGTGTCAGGAGAAAGTACATTTTTCTATGTACATTTGACCATTAGATGAAGACAGATGGCACTGCTTTTAAGCAAACCTGCATGTCTTCTGTGAATTGATTAAATTCTTGTCCTTGCTGAGCTCAAGCTTCAAAAATAAAGCCATTAATGGAGACCCCACAGAGAGCCCTTTCCTCCAGGGATATAGCAAGAGGTTAATCTGTTAAGTAGAATTTGTAATAAATGTGATTCAAATTTGCTTTCACAAGTCATCTCTCTTGTTTGAGGGGAATCCAGTAAATTGGAGACTACCAGAAAATACCTTACATTGCTTTATCTCTTCCTTGGCCAGTTTTCTGTATTATGTCTGATTTTCACTCTTGGGACAATTGTGTAATACAAGTTAACACCAATTTTATGGATGAGGAAACAGGTTCAGATGAAGAAACTTGTTCAAGGTTATGTGTACATCTCATGAGTACTCAGGATTCAAACCCCCAACTTTAGTAAAAATTTGTTCACTTAGGCAATTTCCAGCCATTTACTTTCATTGTTGCTGAAATAGTTTTAGATTGTAGATTATTAGTTTTTTTCCTGGGGGTGGGGTGGAGGTACTATCTTCCAGAGTAGAAACCATTACAACTGTTAGGAGAAAGGGGTATAGCAACTTGGTATTTGAGCAGAAGTTGCAGAATTTGAGAAAGCCACAGTTGCCGTTAACGTCATCAATATTTGTGTGAGTTTATATTCAGTAAAATGTGTTGAGCCTGTGGGCTATGCTAGAAGTTCTGCCATGTGCTCATTTAATGTTTGGGTTGGGTAAATCCTATGTAGATTATCATTTTATTTTTTAAAAGATTTTATTTTCAGAAAGAGGGAAAGAGAAATATCAATCTGTGGTTGTCTCTCACCCCCCAACCAGGGGCCTGTCCCACAACCCAGGCATGTGCCCTGACTGGGAATCGAACCAGTGACCTCTAGATTCTGATGGGCACTCAATCCACTGAGCCACATCAGCCAGGGCGATTGTCGTCATTGTATAGTTAAGAAACAAACTCATTAATTGGTTGAGGTTAAACTCAGTAACCCTCTTTGTGTTAACCTAGAAATTAGGATGGGTGGGGTGAGCTTATTTTATTTTTATTTATTTATTTTGTTACTTCTTGGAAAATGTTTACTCATTTGATTGGCTGTGGACCATGAGAGTATCTGGCTTAAAAAGAAGAAACAGACATGGAAATATGGTAGGGACGTTTGAGAACGAGAATAGTAAGCTCAGTGCCAGCCTTGGCCTGAACCATCTGGTTGTAGTGAGAAAGTTATAAAAACAGATTCCTTTCCCCTCAGCCCTGTCTCAAACCCATTCTCACCCATCTCAGAAACGCTCAACAGTAACCTACATTAGGATGTATTTGGCTCTTTAAAAAATAAGGGTTTATCTCAAGTACTGAGGTAGGTTGGTTCTAAGGACCCAAATAGTCCTTTACAACCTTTTTGTCCTCTCTGCCTCTCAACATATTGTCCCACTACCTCACGAAGTCTGCTTCAAGCCGCCTCCTGACACATACAGTCCAAGGGCAGAAGACCTGTGACTTTTTTTCTCTTAATTTCCCAGAAGCTTAGCAGCCTGAGTTTCACTGGGCAGAACCAAGTCACCTGCACACTCTTAAATGAATCATACAGGAATGATGGAATCAGAATGGTTAGGACTCAGAATTCATTGGAATTAAATAGGGTAGGGACAGATGACGCCAAGAGGAAAAAGTCTACCCTAACCCTAACAAAGTGGATGACCTTCCTGCCATTCCCCACCCCATTCTCTTTTCCTCACCTTGCCTGTGAAAAATGGACCTCACCTTGCCCGCCTTCACTGTAGCATATTACAGTACTAGCACAAGGCTCCCTACCTTTTAAAAGATTGAGCTATAATTCACACCATAAAATTCACTATTTTAAAGCATAGAGTTTAGTGTATCACCATAATTTCAGGATATTTTCATCACTCCAAACAAGTCGCACACAAAAAGGAAAGTCTTCTAGTGGCCTTTCCCTGCCTAAGGCAACTATACAATAATCTTTCTGTATAGATTAGCTTTTTCTGGACATTTCACCTAAATGGAATCACAATATGCAGATTTGTGACTGCTTTCTTGGACTACTTATGTATTCTCATCCATGTCAGCATGTGTTCCATATATTGCCAAACATCCATTATATGGATATATTTTAGTCATCGTTCAGTTTGTTGGACATTTAGGTCATTTCCTTTTTAAGAGTTTTTTTTAAAGATCATATTTATTTATTTTTAGAGAGAGGGGAAGTGAAGGAGACAGGGAGAGAAACAGTTGTGCCTCACACATCCCCAGACAGGAACCTGGCCCACAATCCTGACTTGTGCCCTGACTGGGAATCAGCTGGAGACTTTTGGTTTGCAGGCCTGTGCGCAATCCCCTGAGCCACACCAGCCAGGTCTATTTCCACTTTTTAGGTATTTATTAATACTATGAGTATTATACAATTTTTGTGTAGATGAATATTTTCAATACTTCAGAGTGGAATTGCTGGTAATAGGGCATCTCTGTTTAAATTTCGAGAAAACTGTCAGACCATTTTTTCACAGCAGCCACACCATTTTAAGTTCCAACCAACAGTATTTCTGAGTGCTCCAGTTTCTACCTGTCACTGAGACACATTTTCTTTCCTGTTTTTTTTTAAAGATTTTATTTATCTTTTTTAGAGAGGAAGGGAAGGAGATAAGGAGAGAAATATCAATGTATGGTTGCCTCTCGTGAGTCCCCTGCTGGGAACTGGCCTGCAACCCAGGCATGTGCCCTGACTGGGAATCGAACCGCGATCGTGTGGTTCACAGGCCCGTACTCAGTCCACTGAGCTACACCAGCTAGGGCTGTTTTTTTTTTTTATTATGGTCATCTTAGAGGGTATTAAGTAATATTTCATTGTGGTATTGATTTGTATATCCCTAATGACCTACGATATTGGGCATCTTTTCATACACTTATTATTTGTGTATCTTTTTTTAACCATATTAAATTCTTTGTCCAATTTTAATTGGGTCATTTTATTGTTAAGGTGCAGGAGTTCTTTATATATTTTAGATACTAAATCCTTATCAGATCCATGATTTGCAAGTGTTTTCACCCATTCCGTGAGTTTTCTTTACATATTTAATAGTGTCTTTTTGCTCAATTTTTAATTTTGATGAAATTCAATTTAATGTTTGGTTGGTTGTGCTTTGGTGTCATATCTACATCCATTACCTAGCTCATGGTCATAAAGATTTACACCTGTCTTCTGAGAGCGTCACATAATTATAGCTCTTAAATTTTGGTCTTTCAATCATTTTGAATTTTTTATATGGGTATGAGGTAGTCCAGGTATTTCCTATTTAAGTTTTTTATTGATTTTGAGAGAGAGGAATATTGATTTGTTGTTCCACTTACTTATGCATTCATTTGTTGATTCTTGTATGTGCTCTGACCAGGAATTAAACCCGAAACTTGGTGTGTCAGAATGACACTAAGCAACTGAGCTACCTGGCCAGGGCAGCATTTCCTCCTTTTAAAAACTGTTCAAGACCACTTTCTGGGCCTTCCACTTTCTAAAACATCATTTGTCTAGGCTCTGTGATCACTATTCAAATCCCTTTAAGATCCCCTTCTCTACAGTTTTGACTTGTGACCTCATCCAGTGACACATTTTCACCTGCCCACATCTCAAGTCCAGTATTCCCACCAACCACCTGTACATTCCCACCCAGATGTGCCACGGGCACCCAAATCCCACACAACCAAATTGGAACTCCTCTTGTTCACAAACCCAGCCACCCTGCTTTTACTAAATCTGGTAAATAACCACCACCACCATTCCATCCCTCAAGCAAGAAAACCTGCTTGTTACCCCAGATACCTTGTTTTTCATCATCACACACTTCTAGGCAACCACACATTGATATTTGTCTCCCTCTCTTTCTCCCTCCCTTCCCCTCTCTAAATAAGTAAAATCTTTAAAAAAAATGAATAGGTATAGAGATGTGATTAGACTTAGAAGCAAGACTGTAGGGTTGCGGCCATTGAAGCTCAATGCCTAGATCTATTAATTGACCAAAATTTGTAAAATGGTGATTTGCTAATTCTCCAATTCCTTCTCTTTACAATATCTGAAATGCCTATAAAGATAAAATTTCAGCCCTGGCTGGTGTAGCTCAGTGGATTGAGCGTGGGCCTGCGAACCAGAGGATCGTGGTTCGATTCCCAGTCAGGGCACATGCCTGGGTTGCAGCCCGGTTCCCTGCAGGCCAACTCCCAACAGGGGACACACGAAAGGCAACCATACATTAATGTTTCTCTCCCTCTCTCCTTCCCCTCTAAAGATAAATAAATAAATAAAATCTTAAAAAAAAAAGATAAAATTTCACTTATCTGTTATTTGGTTATGTAGAGTAACAGTTTATATTGGAAAAAGGATAAATGTCCAATTCTTTTGCCAGTTTTCAAAATAGAGTTGATTTACTAAAATCCTCCCAAAGTGACCAGTGGGTGGTTTTTTAGTGTTTATAATATCATAATCACTGAATTAACTATATCTTACGGTTTTTAGTTCATTGCAGTATTAAACTTTAATGATGTTCAAATTGTCCTTACTTTTGTCCAGTGGAGGCCTCTCCAAGCTGGGTCCTGAGTCCCTTTGATACAACCCTTTTGATAATTACTAGTATTTGGTAATCTCATTGCTATCTAGTATGATAGGATATTCCAGACTTATCTTGTACATTTCCTGTCCCAGACCTGGAGTCAGCTATTCTCTAAGAAAAAACAAAAATCTTTGTTCTTTTTAGTGGTGAATGGTATATTGAGATAACCTAAATCTAGGCTCTACAATGGCCAGGGCTGCCCTGTTAGTCACTGTTTTCACCCTTTTTGGTGCACAGACCTGGGATATGCTTTTGAGATAAAACACATCTTTTTTTAATATATATATTTTATTGATTATACCATTACAGTTGTTCTGTTCCCTCCCTTCATTCCCCTCCACCCTGCACACCCCCTCCCCCACCATTCCTCCCCTTTAGTTTATAACCACGTGTCTCGAGTTCTTTGGATTCTATATTTCTCCTACTATTCTTGCCCTCCCTCCTATCTATTTTCTACCTACTGTCTATGCTATTTTCTGTGCCTTCTCCCCCCTTCTCCTCCTCCCACTCCCCTGTTGCTAACCCTGCATGTGTTCTTCATTTCTATGGTTCCACTCCTGATCTAGCTGTCCTCTTGGTTTGCTTTTGTTTTAGGTATGGTTGTTAATAACTGTGAGTTTGCTGTCCTTTCACTGTTCATCTTTTTCTTAGATAAGTCCCTTTAACATTTCATATAATAAGGGCTTGGTGATAATGAACTCCTTGAATTTGATCTTATCTGAGAAGCATTTTATCTGTCCTTCCATTCTAAATGAAAGCTTTGCTGGATAGAGCAATCTTGGCTGTAGGTCTTTGGATTTCATGACTTGGAATACTTCTTGGAATACTTCTCCAGCCCCTTCTTGCCTATAAGGTGTCTTTTGAGAAATCCGC
The DNA here is from genome assembly GCF_014824575.4 of Sturnira hondurensis. Taxonomy (NCBI): domain Eukaryota; kingdom Metazoa; phylum Chordata; class Mammalia; order Chiroptera; family Phyllostomidae; genus Sturnira; species Sturnira hondurensis. The sequence continues at coordinate 914,301 of NW_028094186.1, read as the reverse complement.
TGACAGTCTGATGGGAACTCCTTTGAAGGTGACTGTCCCCTTATCTCTTGCTGCTTCTAGGATTCTCTCCTTCATTTTAACTTTGGGTAATGTAATGATGATGTGCCTTGGTGTGTTCCTTCTTGGGTCCAACTTCTTTGGGACTTTCTGAACTTCCTGGATTTCCTGGAAGTCTATTTCCTTTGCCAGACTGGGGAAGTTCTCCTTTATTATTTGTTCAAATAAGTTTTCCACTCATGGCTGTTTCTTTTCCCCTTCTGGTACCCCAATAATTCGGATGTTGGAATGTTTAAAGATGTCCTGGAAGTTCCTAAGCCTCTCCTCATTTTTTTTTTTGAATTCTTGTTTCTTCATTCTTTTCTGGTTGGATGTTTCTTTCTTCCTTCTGGTCCACTCCATTGATTTGAGTCCCAGTTTCCTTTCCATCATTATTGGTTTCCTGTGCATCTCCCTTCATTTCAATTAGTTTAGCCTTCATATGTTCCTCTAATTCATGACTATAATCAACCAGTTCTGTGAGCATCCTGATAAACAGTGTCTTGAACTGTGCATCTGAGAGGCTGGCAATCTCTTGGTCACTTAGAGTTATGGGCTCTGGGTCTGAGTTCTTCTTGAGCCATCTTTTGAACTGTTTGTGCCTGTTACGTAGGAGGAGCGGAGCCCTAGGTGTTTGTTCACCAGGGCGGGGCAACTCAGTTGCTGGGTTGTGACGCTGTATGTGGGGGCAGGGTCAAAGGAAACCAATGACGGTCCCTAAGCTGCCTTCCGCCATGGGGGTGGGCGGGGGGTTCCCACTGCATGTGAATGTGTGACTGCAGTCAGCCTGCCCTGCACCCTCACTGGGTCCACGCTGCTACCCTGGCTGCCTGTGCGCCTGGGTCGGGGGATCTTTCCTGCCCAACCCTGCTCCGCTGCTGGCTCTGCCCCTCTTACCGGTCCCAGTTTGTTGTTGGACTTCCGTATAGTTCAATTTTCTGTTCTTTGGCTGCATCTTTGTTTACTAAACCTTTGTTGTATTCAAACTTGGTTGTGGGAGAAGGCATAGTGTTTCCACCTACGCCTCCATCTTGGCAGAAGTGCAAAACACATCTTTTTAAAGATAAAATACAGTGATACTTTCTATTAAAATTCAAAACTTCACAGATTTTCCTAACTCTTCTTACATCTGTATAATTTTCCTCAATGCTGAGAATCCCATTTCTCATTTATACCCTGAATTATAAAATGAAAACATCACAATAACTCATCTCATGTTACACAACAGTATCAGAATAACAAAAAGCAGGTTAAAATTTTTTTTGCACATGCACAGCAAAATAAACCATCAACAAAATGAAAAGACAATCCTGGGAGTTGTCTGTTGGGAGAACGTATTCAGCAATACATCTGATAAGGGGTTAATATTCAAAATTTATAAGTAACTTACAAAACTCAACACCGAAGAAACAATCCAATTAACAAATGGGCAAAAGACCTGAATAGACACTTCTCCCAAAAGGATATATAGATGGCTCATAGAAATATGAAAAGGTGTTCAACATCACTAATCATCAGAGAAATGCAAGTTAAAACCACAATGAAATATCATCTCACACCTGTTCAGAATGGCTATCATCAATAAGTCAACAAATAAGTGTTGGTGAGGATGTGGAGAAAGGAGAGTCCTTGTACACTATTGGTGGGAATGCAGACTGGTGTAGCCACTATGGAAAATAGTATGGAGTTACCTAGAAAAAGTTAAAAATTAAACTGCCTTATGACCCAGTGATTCCACTTATGGGAATTTATCCAAAGAAACTTGACACACTAATTTAAAAGAATATATGCACTCTTATATTCACAGCAGCATTCTTCACAATAGCCAAGATTGGGAAGCAGCCCAGATGTCCAGCAGCAGATGAGTGGATAAAACAGCTACTGTAGTATTCTACACAATAGAATACTACTTGACTATAAAGAAAGGAAAATTTAACCTTTTGAGACAGTGTGGATGGACCTGGAAAACATTACCCCAAGTGAAATAAGCCAGTCAGAGAAAGACAAGTACCATACGATTTCACTCATATGTAGAATCTAATGAGCAAACTGAACGAGCCAAATAGAGCCGCACAGATAGCAGGCTGACAGTTTTGGGCAAGGAGGGGTGGAGGGGTGGAGCCAAAAAGGGAAAAGAAGGAAGAACTCATGGACACACGACAGAGTGGTGATTGTGGGGAGGGAGAGGTTTGGTGGAGGTGGTAAAGGCTATAGAGGGATAAATGGTAGTGGGAAAAATACAACAAAATTTTAAGTTTTGCTTGCAGTTCTTTTTGTTCTTGGGATTATTTCCTACTAGGTCTACATGGCCAATTTACTGTGAATTAAACTTATTTAGTATGTATGGGTCTTCTCTGTGCGGCTTGCTACTAACTGGATACACATATATGTTAAGCTGTTTTGTTTTTCCATTTTTAAGAATTTCCTGTAGTTAAATTTTTTAAAAGATTTTATTCTTAGAAAGAGGAGAAGAGAGGGAGAAAAACATCCAATGTGAGAGACGTATCAGTTGATTGCTTCTCCCATGCCCCCATCCTAGGACCTGGCCCACAACCCAGGCATGTGCCCTGACTGGGAATCCAACTGGCGACCTTTCAGTTTGCAGGATGATGACAATCAACCCGCTGAGCCACACCAGCCAGGGCATAGTTTAATTTTAATTGTGTAAAATATCTACATAGTTCCAAGTCTAATCTACAAAACAAGATATAGTCAAAGAAGTCTAGTTTCTATCCCATCCTTTGCCTTGTTCTCACCCTACCCAGTTAGTGACCTTTTTTATTTGATTTAATCTTTCTATTGTTTTTTCCATTTTTTTTAGTTTAAACAAATAAATGTTATTTCCCCCTTCATTATACAAAGAATGTATAGAACACTATACATTTCTTTACATTGCTTATTTATTTATTTTAAAGATTTTTATTTATTTATTTTCAGAGATTAGGGTGGGAGAAAGAGGAAGAGAAGCATCACTGTGTGGTTGCCTCTCACGTGCCTCTCAGTTGGGGACCTGGCCCACAACCCAGTCATGTGTCCTGACTGGGAATGGAACTGGTGACCCTTTGGTTCATAGGCCAGTGCTCAATCCACTGAGCCACACTAGCCAGGGCCAGTGGTTAACTCTATACTAATGCCTTTTAATAAATATCCTTAGTCTCTTCAACCTTACCAAGACTTCCTAAAAAGCTAGTTGATCCAGTCCAGAACTGTGGAGATATATATTTCCCAGAGGTAAACATAGAAAAATATGGAACAGGAGATGGAAAGGAAGGGAACTGAGTTGATAATGTCTCCTTCTCCCTCTCTCCAAGGTTCTTCCTTTCAACCATTCTGGAAAAGTCTCTTGTGCCAAATAAATACACCTGCTGAGTGACATACTGTATCTCTTAGCAGCTGGTGGGGGCGGTAGGCAGTACATAATGCATCACACCTCATTGCTTTACATCTTTCCTTTCCTTCTTCCTCACCCACGTCATCTGGGCTTGCATCTTCCAAATAAAGTATCAGCATTTTCCTTAGTCTTGTCATTCTCAAGGACCAAAGTTGATACCACAGTAAGGCACAACCCCAGTCCAAGCCACCATTCAGTCTCTCTGGGGCCAGGCCTCAGCAGATCAGTGGACTTATTAGCAATGTAGTTCTTGAGTCCTGCCACAGATCCAGGGAGTCGGAATTTCTGGAGAAGGCCCAAGACTTTTGTAATCTTTAAAAGCTGTTCAGTTGATTCTTGGGCCTGCTAAAGTTTGAGAAAAGATTTTCTTGAGGGGAAAAAAGAGTTTCTAAAGAAGAAAAACTTGTTGCTTTCTCCCCCCTTAATTCCTGTTTGGGTGATGATGCATGAAAACATAGCTAGGAGCTGCAGCAACCACATTGTGACCATAAGACCAAATATTTCCAATACACTGAGGATGGCAGAGCAGAAAGAGCCTGAGATATCACTGAGCTGCAGAGCCAACTTTAGAGCTACCAAACTCAAATACCCATGAAATGCCTTCATTGTTCTTGTCAGATAATCTGCTCTTTGAAGCCGAAAACCGTTCTGATTGAATAGATAATTTCGTTTCATCCTCACACTGACTTGAGCAGTAGAAGTTAATTTCCTCACTTTACAAGTGAAACAATGGGGTCTTGGAGAGGGTGAGGTCTTCCAAGCTTACATGTGCTGTAGTGACATGGCCAAGACCTCAGCCTAGACCCATTTGGCTCCAGAGCCCACCCTGTTCTGCAAACTGGCTCAGTTAGCATTTGCTGTGTGAATAGTGAGTTGAGCTTGAAAATGTATAAACTATCAGATCCTGGACTCGGCTCTCAACTGGAAGGTTAAAGCATTATTAACTGACCATAGCAGAAATATATCCTTCGTTTTCTCAGAAAAAGGCAGGGGTAGGGAACATTTTTTCTCAATTACTCTAAAGCTTTGTCATTCTTCAGGGCCACAGTGTAGAACTGAAAAGGGGGATTGGCCTTAAGTTGCCCTCTAAGAAGTCTGGGTCAGACCCTTGAAAGATGATGACTTTTAAAACCAGAAAGAAGCCTAAGGATCATCAGTCACTCTCATGATGCAGACTGGAAATACCAATGAGTTGCATCCTTTCTGAGCTCTCACTATAGCCTGGTACTGTTCTAAATGCTTTATTTGAATTATCTAATTCTCACAACAACCTAGTGACATCCTGGTTCCCATTTAACAGATGGGAGAATTGAGCCACTAGCAGAGGTCAGTAACTTGCTCAAAATCACATAGTCGGCAACTGACTAGACCTGAGTGGTCTGAGCTGGAAGTCTCCACTAGAAACCTCCACACTATTGTGAATCCCCAGTGCTGCACCCTGGGCCACGCCGACAGCAGAGTGGGAACTAGAATTAACAACTGCCTCCACACTGGTCTGGCCCTAGCGATATGCCCCAGCCCATAAAGCTGCCAACCGCTGCCCCACTATCCACCATTTTCTTTTCTTTTTCTTTTTAAATATATTTATTTATTTATTTTTAGAGGGAAAGGGAAGGAGAGAGGGAGAGAAATATCAATGTATGGTTGCCTCTGGTATGTCCCCTGCTGGGAACTGGCCTGCAACCCAGGCATGTGCCCTGACTGGGAATCGAACTGTGATCGTGTGGTTCACAGGCCCGTGCTCAATCCACTGAGCTACACCAGCAAGGGCTAAAATTTTATTTTTAGAGAGAGGGGAAGGGAAGGAGAAAGAGAGAGATAGAAACATCAATGTGTGGTTGCCTCTCATGTGTCCCCTTCCTGGGGACCTGGCCTGCAACCCAGGCATGTGCCCTGGACTGGGAATTGAACTGATAACCCTCTGATTCGCGGCCCCATACTCAATCTACTGAGCTATGCCAGCCAGGGCAGAACACTGAAGTTTAAGTAATTTGTTCACAGTAAGTTGACCAAACTTCTGACCTCCATGCCACGAGAAGGCAGTGTCCTCGATGCCACAGGTAGGATTTCCATGTTCCCAGCACTACCCCCAAATTGAGCCCAGATATACTCAAGGCCTATATCAGGCCCCATATTAAACCAAGGTCCCCATTTTCCACCAAGGCATTCCAGGCACAGGGGCCAAGACTCCTCACAGCCTTGGACCCTAAACCAACCTTTCTGGCTTACTCTTAACTTTGGCTACTCGAGAGCCGGAACAAAACTGTGAGGCCCTATGAGGATGTGTGCTATGGAGGGTCAGCCGAGAGGCTGGGCATTTCCCCAGGATTTCAGCAGTGAACGAGGAGAGAGTTGGGTAATGAGTAAATAATGACTTTTGTTTCTTAGTCCTACTCACAAACCTGTACATTCTAAGCTTTCCACATTAGTCATGTGTTCCTTGGGTGGGCTGAGAGGCAGGTGCAGAAGGGGCTGTTTTCTTTTCATTATAAACATAAAAGTATTACCTGCTCACTGTAAAACATACATTTCGAAACAACTCAAGCAACAGACACATAGAAAACAAACATGAAAATCCCCTTCACCCCTCCAAACCCACTGTCCTCCCAGAGGCAGCCACCGTCGAGTTGGTGTGGAGTCTTCCAGGCTTTTTCTGAGCACGCACAAACACAGAGGGGTCCAGGTGTCTTCTGAGGTCCCCTTTACTTTGTGATGTACCTGAGATGGACTCAAATCTCCACCTCCATGAACCACAGGAAGTCGAAAGTTACCTCCAGATTTCTGAGTCCCAAGAAGGGTGTGGGAAGAAAGAGGGGGGCCTTTCTGTGTTCCATCTCCCAGGCTCCTCTGTCTCTGGCTCTTGGTTCTGTCCTCTCCACCTTTCCTCTGATCCATCCAGGCCAGAAACTCAGGTCTTTCTGGAAGCTTCCCTAAAGCCCCTGCCCATAGACATAGGTCAATCAAGTACACTTCTTGAAAGGTTCACATTGTACCCCACACAGCAAACAATTTTAAGCATCGTTTCTGTGACAGGTTCAAGGTCCTGTCAATTTCCTGTTAATGAGAGGTGTTCCCTGGCCCTTTGCTCCTTGTATTCCACCATCTTATCCTTCACCTATCCATCCCTGACTCAGGAAATTCAAATTCTCCTACCTTCTTTAGCCAAGCAATTCAGTTTCCCAGCTCCTCTATCCCACTCTTCATGGACCTAACAAAGGCCTTCCATTGTCCTGGGCCTGCCCTCCTTAGCAAGCATCTGGTTGTTTTATTTTTTCCTGCTGCTCTTATGAATTGGGACTGGAGCTCTCATAAGGCAAGGAGACTTCTGCTGACATCTGGACTACATATTTAACACAGATAAATAGTTTAGGGTGGGGTTTTTCTTTGTTTGCACAAGCAAAATCATGTTGTACACAGGGCTCAGCAACTTGCTTATCTCACTCAACCTAATGCAGACATCTTCCAGATCACCAGTAATAATAGTTGAACTTAACTTGTGCCAGGCACTTTATTTCTGTGTTGTACCAGTCTAAGAGCTACCAGCTACATGTGGCTACTGAGTCCTTGAAATGTGGCTGGTATGGCTGAGGAACTGAATTTTAAATTCTACTTAATTTTAATTAAATTTAAAAATAGAAATATTTGTTAAATACTTTAATTTTTTGCAAATTTATTTTAAAGATGTTGTTTATTATTTTTTTAAGTTTCTATTTATTTATTTTTAGAGGGAAAGGGAGGGAGAAAGAAAGGGAGAGAAACAGCAGTGTGTGGTTGCCTCTCAAGCACCCCCTATTGGAAACCTGGGCCATGACCCGAGCATGTGCCCTGACCGGGACTCAGACCATCAACCCTTTGGTTCACAGGCCAGAACTCAATCTACTGAGCTACACCAGCAGGGCAGAAACCTTAAAATTATATATGTGGCTTACATTGTATTTCTATTAAATAAAACTACTTTACATGCATTACCTCATTATTCTACAAATTTGTTCAACAAATAGTTATTGAATAGCTTTTATGTGTCAGGCACTAAGCTACAGCGATGAAGCAAACAGACCAAAATTCCTGCCTTTATAGAGCTTTCATTCTAGGCTGCTTATTTTAACAACAATTTTACCAGGTAGGTACTATTGCCATCCTATTTTATAGATGAGGACACAGGCACAGAAAAGTTAACAATTTTCCTGAAGTCACAGAGCTGGTCAGTGGTCAGCTCAGATTTGACTTCAGGCATTTTGAGTCCATCAAAGTTAAGGTCAAAACTATGGATATCCAATATTTTATGGTATTAGTGTATTACAATTTATCCAGCCAGGCCTCTACTGTTGGATGCTATACAGGAACCAAACAGTAAATTTCATGAGAACGAGTAGAGCGTGTTTAAGGGTGAATATACAATGTTGAAAAGAGAAAAGCTTCAGGTCTGAGGTTATAACTAGGGCCAGAGGTAGGACAGTGGGGTACGTGTTCAGAAGCTGGGGGCTGGGGCTGGGTTGGAGAGCACTGAAGAGACCGCAGACTGGGGTTGGTGAGGGCAGCAGCACCTGGCAGAGGGTGGCCTAGCAGGCTGAGGCCCCATGCAGGACAGGCTGGGACTGGAGACAAAACTCTCCAGTTTAAGGGGCAGCACAGGGCAGGGCCAGGTACAAGGAGCCGTTCCTCAGAAGCCACCATTCCTGAGCCAGGCCCTGTACTAACAAACCTTTTACATGTATCTGGCCAGTCAGCTGGTCATCTAACAAATATGCACTGAGTGTCTACCAGGCACCAACTTTAAGGCAACACACTTGCAAGAACCCTGAGGAAATGTTTTATTACACCCATTTTACAGCTGAATAACCCGAGCTCAAGGAGGTGAGGTGACAGCCAAAGTCACTCGGTAAACTGGTGGCAGAGCTGAATTTGAACACAGGGTTTCCTGGTTCCAGAGCTTGTGACCCACTTTCCTTACCAGCCTGGCCCTGACTTCTGTGCACAGACTCTCCACCACTGGGCGTCCATAGAGTCCACTAGGATGGGGGTGGGGCAGGTCTGTCACTATTTCCTGAGCTGCAGCTGTGGACTGGACTTTGGCCCGGCACAGGAGATGAGGAAGAGAGGTTGAGCCTCATTCCTGGATATAAGGGGGTTTATGCATACCTTAGATCTGGAAAGAGAGCCTTCTAGGTTTCCTCGTGAAGGCAACATTCTTATCCTGCCTACACATGGTCAACAACATGCTGGGAAGGCAGCTAGTGCAGTGGGAAGATGTCGGGCTCAGGGTCTGCGTAGGCCCAGGTTCTAATCCTGGCTCTATCCCTGATTGTGACCTTGGGCAAGTGACCTCCCCTCTCTGAGGCCCATCTCCCTCATCTATAAAATGGAGATAGTAGGAAATTATACTTCCTCCTGTTTTCAGTCCCCAGAAAGGAACCCCCACTCCCTGGTGTCCACTACTGAGTAGAGTCAGAGAAGCAGCTGATCCTGATGGAGTAGGGGGGCTTTAGGAAGGGAAATAATAACAATAACACATATAACACATACATAGTGTTTTCTTTTTTTTTTAGATTTTATTTATTTATCTTTAGAGGGGAAGTGAAGGAGAGAAGGAGAGAAATATCAATGTATGGTTGCCTCTCGTGAGTCCCCTGCTGGGAACTGGCCCGCAACCCAGGTATGTGCCCTGACTGGGAATCGAACCTCGATCATGTGGTTCACATGCCTGCGCTCAATCCACTGAGCTACACCAGCCAGGGCTATCATCTTTATTTTTTAAAGATTTTATTTATATGTTTTTAGAGAAAGGGAGGGAGAAAGAGAGGGAGAGAAACATCAATGTGTGGTTGCCTCTCATGCACCCCCAACTGGGGACCTGGCCTGCAACCCAGGTATGTGCCCTGACTGGGAATCAAACTAGCAACCTTCTGATTTGAAAGCCAGCACTCAATCCATTGAGCCACACCAGCCAGGGAAAATCTGCACTTCTTAGATCTGGATCTTCCTGCCTGTTGTTCTTGTTTTAGCCCCATGTGTGTTTCCTTTGTAACTCTCACAGTCTGTAATTATTAATCTGTTTATTGCTCTAGTAAAAATGGAAGCTCTGAAAATTGTGACAGATTGAACACATGCATCTAATTTCACTCCATCCCATAACCCCACTAAAACTACAGTAAAGAGATTTTGTTAAGGCTCAAATCCACTAACATGAGGAAAATGAGGGAGAGGAAAGAGCATAGCATTTGGAAACCAAAAAACAGATGGTCAGGTGGTAACTACACAGCAAACCCAAGGTGGATGTGGGGAAGGAAAAAAACCAACCCAGTTTAGATCACAGACTCCCCAAAAGGTTTAAATGAGGTAGGGGGAATGAAATAAAGAGAAGAGGTTGGGAGCTGTTTCAAGATCGGAAATGCTATGTCCCTGATTCTTTCACCAATTCCAGCAGAAGACTAAGGTTTATTCTCTGGAGCGGGTACGACAAGATCATTGAAACGTGAAACAGTATGCACAGTGAAAGGCAGGGGCATCCTCCCCAAATCAGGTGATGAAGTGACCATGAACACTGTGAATACTGAGACCCCCTCCCCCCAACCCTGTTTCCCAACTTGCTTCTCAGAAAGCTGGCAGCCATAGCTTTGCTCTCTAAGCAGGGGATCAGGAAAAATTTTCTCAGAGGTAATGTAACCAAGCCAAGAGGAAGGGCCTACTATTACTGTTAATATCTCCAGAGATAAGAGAACATATTGCATTCATGATGCAAGAACGGGACATTACTTTAAAAAGAAACAAACATCAACAGGAACAAAAAGTCCTTGCAAATGAAAAATTCAGTGGAAGGGTTGGAAGATAAATTAGAGGAAATCTTCCAGAAAGTAAAACTAAGAGAAAAAGAGATGAAAAAAGAGAAGAGAAAAAAATTAAGAAAATTTGAGGATAGGCCCAAGACACTCAATGTGTGAATAAAAAAAAATTACAGAAAAAGAAAGTATAAAAAACAAAGAGGAGAAGTAATCAACTATAAATGGAAGAAAATTCCCAGAATTGAAGGACATATGTTTCCATATTGAAAGTTATCTCCAAGTGGTCAGCACCATGGATGAAATTAGACCTGTATCAAGGGTACCAAGGGCAACATGTCAGAACCTCGGGACCAAAGAGATCCTACAGCTTCCAAAGCAGGAAGGAGATTCCATACAAAGCACTTAGGAATCAGGATGCTTTTGGACTTCTCAAGGACAACACTAAAAGAAAATAATCTCACACTAAAACATTTTATAATAATGATAGCTAGACTCATATAGCACTTATTAGGCACAGTTCTAAGAGTTTTCCATGTATTCTGTACCCAGACAAATAATCAGGGATGAAAGTAGAATAAAGATATTTGCAGACATGCAAGGTCTCAAAAATGTCACCTCCTACACCCTTTTGCCCAAGAAACTACTTCCCAAAAGGATGGAGTAAACCAAGGAAAGGGCAACTCTAGGGAAATCCTGCATAGGAGTGAGGCGAGGGGAATCCCTAGGATGACTGTGAAAGAGACTCCAGGATCAGAGGCAGGTTTTCTGAGTTCCTAAAGCCTGAGCTTCAGGTTCCTCTCCTTCCACCAGCCCTCTGAGTGAGTGCTGGAGGCTGTCGACAGTTCTAGGATGGCAGGAGAATTCAATCAGAAAGCACTTCTGCTAGATTACCTAATGAGAGCTCAGAAGAAAAAGTCCTGAGACTCCAAGCAGTCTGAAGCTCCAGGGATTTAGTGATTTCTTATATCAATCTAAATAAATTATACCTAATTTTGCACCTTTTTTAGAGGGCCCCCAGATTGTACTAACTTTAAATCCTACAAAATCTGAATTTTCCCCTGCCCAGAATAAAGAACAAACATTCCAGCCAGAAGCAGAAAGAAGAGGTAAAAAAAAAAAAGGTTTTTTCAAGAAAATGAAATTGACAGAATACATGATATGGTAGTCATGGAGATGCACCTCCCAGAGACCCCTTCAGGAGGGATTGCTGCCCAGCTGCGGGAGTCTAGACAGCAGACTGCCTCCAGCTGTCAGCTCCATCAGGGCTGGCCTCAGATGCAGAAGGCTGCCTCGTCCAAGATCACATCCTCCCGGGGCAGCCCATTCTGGGTAACTGAGCCAGGCAGGGTATAAAGGCCTGGCCATTTCAGCTGGGCTCAGGACACTCTGATGGGTAATATCTCATTGCTCCAGATCTCCCTGCCAGATTGGCAGAGGCTTTGCCAGGCCTCACTGCTGTTGGACTTCTCCCTATGCCCGATCCTGCTTTCACTCACTGCCTTTCACAGGTGTTGATCCCAAATAAACATCTTTATCTCTATGTCTACTTCCAGAGACATCAACCTGAGACACCTGATTTGTACAGGCATCTTGAGATTTAGGTATCTGGAGGAGAGTGGAACGCATAAAAACTAAGCAAGTGATGCCCTGGCTGCGTGGCTTGGTTGGTTGGAGGGTAGTTCCATGCACCAAAAGTTTGTGGGTTTGATTCCAGGTCAGGCCACATTCCTATGTTACAGGTTCAATCCCCAGTTGGGGTGCAAATGAGAGGCAACTGATCAATGTTTCTCTTTCCATTTTCTCTTTCAAATCAATAAATATATCCTTGGGTGAGGATTTTTTAAAAAGTGGCAAAATAAGCATGTTATTTAGAGATAATGGGGATAACTATATAGCCAGCTAAGAGAGTTGACATTAGGCATCTCTAGGAAAGTGGAAATGGGAGAACGGGGTGGTGGACTGCCTTCTGTTTTCACAGAAAACTTTATAATATCAAAACTTGTTATTTCTTTAAACTATATGTATGTATAACTTTTGTTTATAAAAGAAGACTAGAAGCTTCCTGATGACAGGGACCAGACGAGTCTTTTTACCGTATAATTCCCAGCCCTCTGCATGAAGTAGGTGCTCAAAAGGATGTTATTTAAATAATTGACTAGAAGTCACTACCCTACTTGAAACTCTAAATGGCTCCATAGGGCATGGCGAGCAATTACATCTTGTGAGGCCTCCAAGGCAACAGAAGCAAGAGCTGGCAAACTCCTCTCCCTGACTCTTGCTCATGCCTCTGCCCGGTGGTCACATGAACATTGTTCTGCCTCAGGAACTTTTCACATTCTATTTCTTCTACCTAAGAAGCTCTTGAACACCATCACCTGGCTCCCTTCCATAAATCCTGTAGGTTTCAGCTCAAATGTGACTTCCTCCAGAAGATGCTTTTTCCCACCTTCCTTTCTTCACCAGCCTGATGGGGCCATGGTTCACCTATCCCAGGATCCCAAGGGACTTTATAAGCCATATTAAGGCATTTACTCTCCATCCAGAAGAGTATAGGCAGTCACAAGAGTGTTTCTAACCAGAAAAGAGAAGATTAGGTACATTGGTAGGTCTGGGGTCAAAGAGAAAAAGCGGCAAGTAGGAAAAGCAGCAAGCTCTGTGTTACGCAGATGATCCTGGCTCAATAAACACTGGCTTTACCCTACCTCCTCAGGGCACCGTCATTAATTCCCTATGGCAGTGTTTTCCAGAATGGGATATGACTACCACTGGGGGCTCTAGTGATGATTTTAGTGGTATATGACCAAATATTTTTTAAGTTACATATTTATTTCAAAAAGTAAAACTTGCACATTAAACCCATGATTTCATGCCTATTAATACTTAGGACAAACTCCATGAGGATGACATTCAATTTAATGACTAAAAATTGGGACCTCCTGCTCAAGTCAAATGCACAAAGGTCCTTGAAAATCCCTCCATGTCCTTATCTGTATATACAACTTTCCTGCCTAGAATGCCCTTCACACCCCGTTTTGGAAATTCTACATCCTCCAAAGTCCCATTTGAGTCCCCCTTCAGCTTCAGCAAAGTGGCCTTCAATCAGGGCAGGAGACTGGCACAATCTTAGTTAAAAACCAAGGTGAATGAACTGTAAAGTTTGGACTTTGGGTGATACATTTCATTAATTGTAATAAATGCACCATTCTTTTGTGGGATGTTGACAGTGTGGCAGGCTCTGAGTGTATGGTGAAAGAGGGTGTATGGAAACTCTCTGCAACTTCTGCTCATAAAATAAAGTTTATTAAGAAACTAAGAGCCATGGTTTAGAAATTCAATCCTCAGCTAGCTGTGTGACTTTGGACACGTTACTTAACCTCTCTAAACCTCAATTTCCTCATCTATTAGATAGGAATAATGCCTACCCTTAGAGAATTGTGGTTAGAATTTAACATCATCGTGCATATTACTCAGTAAATGCTTAGCATAGAGGAAGCCCTTTTTCTGTTACCTGTTATTTTCACGAGAATGGAAGCCAAGAATATGAGAGGACTTTCCCTACTTATTTTAATTATTCTTTTTAAGTCAACCTCAACCCAGTCCTTGAACCGCATTTGTATGCCTTTCACATACTAGGTGCTTAAAACATTGATTGTTGGAGGCCTTGTTGCCTTTGGGAGGAATCGTGCTCATGGGCACCACGTAACTTTGTGAGCAAGATGGGGGCGGATGCTGGGAATTCCACGCAGTCCTCAGCAGGATGCAAATCGGCCAGAAGTGCGGCAACCCCTCCGTCGTCGCTAAGTCAACCTCAACCCAGTCCTCGAACCGCATTAGAGACCAACAAGGTCACGAAAACGACGGAGGTCTCCCCTTAGTCTCCAGGGACAAGTCCTCCGCCCTAGTCCTGAGGAGCTCTGGGGGCCAGGCAGGCGCTGCGCCTTCCGGCCACACGGTGGCGGCGTAGAGCCGAGCTCCGCGACCCACCTGGGAAACTGCGGAGGCAGCCCCCCATAGGTTCCTAGGCCCTGGTCCCCACCCCTGCCAGGACAGGTCACCTGCATCGAGTCCGAGAAAACTAATGGGCCTCAGCTCACCTCGGCTAGGCTCTGGATTCCTTTTCTTAGGTAGGACGTTCCCAGCTCACGTGTCGCCCTCCAGCCGTACTACAACCGCTCCTGGGGCCGTCCCGCCCAGCAGCCAGCAGCGCACCTGGCGGGTACCAGACCTGTCCATGCTCGGACGTGGGTTCCCAGCCCTCCAGCCTAGACCGACGGTTTCCTCCCGCTCCCAAAAGAGCCCGCCCTGAAGAAAGGAAGTGGGCGTGGGCTCTTCATCCTTCAAACCCCATCCTCTGCACCTTCTCCAGGCTTTTTGGAAGGCCGTGACCCAGCCTCTCCTTCGGAATGCGGGTCAAGAGGCACTGATTTTGGGCCAAGGACTACGAGGGGCTTGTCTTGCAGGCCCCGAGAGGCTGAGGGGGCACGCGCGAGCACGTGCTGGGGCAGGGCCTAGGAGGGGGTGGGGCATTGGGGCGCGGCGGCGGGCTCGGGTTACCGAGGGCCGAGGAGGTACGCGAGGCGCGCGCGGTGTACTGGGAGCGGGAACTGTGCGGAAATTGGGCTGGGGGAAGTCCAGGCCTGGGGCGCAGGACGGCGGTCTGCCGGGGAGAGGCGGGCACCGGGAAGGGGTTTAGGGAAGAGGGGCCGACTAGGCCTGAGAGCTGAATAGATTAGACTGGGATTTAGGGCCAAAATACAAGCAGGGCCGGAGGGGGAAGGGGAGGGGAAGGCAGGAACCCCGCCCACTTTCCGGGCAGGGTTCTTGGAACCAGCCAGGAAATCCTGGGACTTAATCTGGGGGCTAGATCTGGATGCCATGGTTTTTACAGAGACGGCTGGTAGGGGCCCCAATGTGTCATCGCGCTCATTTTCCCTGCATTCCAGGAGCTGCTCAGGCTTGTCCCCCAAGTGCTGGAGGACTCAGCGGCTCCCTCCACACGCTGCAGGGCGGGTCCCATACTGAGTCCGTCCAGAGTCCTCCATCTTCAGTTTCAACAAGATTGGAGGAGGGGTAGACTCCAGAGGGTATACAAGTCACATCGAGAAAAATCTCCAGGCTCCGGGGCCTTCCTTCTCTAACCCCATCCCTCTTCGTGGCTCCAGCAAACCTGACTCTCTTTAGCGGAGATATTATAGGTGTCACCACAGGGATGGAAATGGGAGAAAGGAAACCTCAACTGGCTCCTTTATGTTGCAGTCTTTGCGAGGAAGGACAAGGAGGCTTACGTGGAGGGTTGAAGACGGGTGCGGCTAACCCCAACCCCCCAACCCATTAGTTGGCTGGAGCTCAAACTGCACAGATAGGACTGAGGTGTGGCCAGTCTTAGGAGTCTTGGAGTCTTTAGCCTTTTGCCCCACTTATTCTGCTGGAAACTAGCATGGAAAAACCCCTCCCTACCTGTTCTCCCCCACCCCCAACTTTCTCTTTCTCCTCTTGTTTAAAGATTTTATTTATTTATTAGAGGGAAAGGAGAAAGAGAGGGAGAGAAACATCAGTGTGTGGTTTCCTCTCACAGGCCCTCCAGAGAGAGAGGATGTGACCTGTAACCCAGGCATGTGCCCTGACTGGGAATTGAACCAGGGTCCCTCTGGTTTGCAGGCCTGTGGAAGGATGTGACCTGTAACCCAGGCATGTGCCCTGACTGGGAATTGAACCAGGGTCCCTCTGGTTTGCAGGCCTGTGCTCAATCCACTGAGCTACACTAGCCAGGGCTGTAAAATCTTTTTTTTTTTTTTAGATTTTATTTATTTATTTATCTTTACAGGGGAAGGAGAGAGGGAGAGAAACATCAGTGTATGGTTGCCTTTTGTGCGT
Organism: Sturnira hondurensis; assembly: GCF_014824575.4. Lineage (NCBI taxonomy): Eukaryota > Metazoa > Chordata > Mammalia > Chiroptera > Phyllostomidae > Sturnira > Sturnira hondurensis. The sequence continues at coordinate 898,221 of NW_028094186.1, read as the reverse complement.
CCCCTGCTGGGAGTTGGCCTGCAGGGAACTGCACTACAACCCAGGCATATGCCCTGACTGGGAATCGAACCTCGATCCTCTGGTTCGCAGGCCCACGCTCAATCCACTGAGCTACACCAGCCAGGGCTGTAAAATCTTGATAAAGGCAAAAATATCAATACAAAATAAAATTCACCATATTCCTATCAGGTAGAGATAACTCCCTTATTTTTTAAGCCACACTTTATGTAGTGCTTAGTATATGCCAAATACCATACTAAGTAATTCACAGTACAGCAGTGTAAGGTTTGGAGAAATACCTCCACCCAGGCTTGTTTAAGGTTGCACAACTAGGATGTGGCAGAGTCAGGACCTGGCCCCAACTTTATCTGATTCAAAGCTCTACTGGCCTGTTGCTGTTAACATTGCAGTATGTTTCCTTCCAATCTTTTTTTTTAAATGCAAGAGAACAGAAATACATGTAAATATTCATGGCTTTTCCTGCTTCCCAGACTTAGTTCTAAGGAGTCTTTGTAAGGAGGGCAGAGGGAGAGAAATAGATCTAAGCAAAAGAGTGGAGTGACCTGGAAGACTTTCCTCCTGGTCCCACTCAGGAAGAGCTGCTACTGAGAGAAGGCAGGGGGATGAGCTGGCAGAGTCTGGGTGGTCAGGAATTTAGAAAAAAAGAGAAAGAAAGGAGGTTTGGGGGGTTACTTTGCTAGCTTGGAATTCTGAGGAAGAGATTTAGGAGGATTTTGGAAAGGACGTCTTGCTGTGAGGTGTGCTGCGTAATCTCTGCGCTGCCCTCCAGGGACCTTTGATAAAGATTTTGTTTCCTGTCAGTGCTTTTTGTTAGATAGATTTCTTTTGCAGGGGGAAAGGGAGAAAAAAAAAAGACCAGCTTTATTTGCGTTCACATACATTTTGTATAATATGTTTACTTTTATGAAAATGATAAAGGTAACCTCTGTCCTTGCTCACTCAGACCTTACACCTAAGATGCCCTGCCTTTCCCCTGTATTTTCTCCATCCTCTGAGCTCCACCTCTTACCCCTCCCGTTGCCCCTAGCTCTTTGCAAGTCCCCCATTATAGCCCAAATCAGGACGGGTTACCCACTTGTGACCTGGTAGGCCATATTAAGAGGGAATTTTATCACCAAAATCTCTTTGATTACAAGCAGCTATGCTGGTTTGTTGGTTTTCCAATCTCTTGGTGTCAAGCTGAGGACTGTGCACCAGTTATCAATCCCAAGAGAGGAGAATACTGTGCACTGGTTACCAGTCCCAGGGGGGGGTCTCTGGAACCTTCTAACCCATTGGATCTTGGTATCTGAGCCACCAAGGACAATACAGGTAGTCAAGCACTGGATGGAACAATGCTTTACTCCAGTGATTTTCAACATTTTTCATTCCAGGACACATATAAACTTAAAATTCTGTAGCACACCAAAAAAGGCTATTTTCTGCTGATCCCACAACAACAAAAAATAGGTATAATTTTGATTCTTTCACACCAGACAGCCTTTGTTGTTTTGGCTGTTGCCATTTTTTAATTGGACAATCTAAGGGAAAAGAGTGTGCCTGACTGAATAGTCAGGTATTGCATATTTTAAAGTTTCTTGTGACGTACCTGTTGAAAATCACTGCTTTGCACGCATAGGGAAGAGACAGCAAGCTCAACCTCAGGCTTGGGCATAGTTCTCTCCCAGAGGCCAACACAGGGCAAATGGCCTTTACTTACCTTTTTCTCCTGCTGCAGTAGAAAGACCAACTGTGTCATCTCCCAGAGAAGAAACACAGCAATGGGGCTGGCCAGATACCCAAAGGCTGACGCACATGCTTTAAGCAGAGACAAAAGAATACCCATTACACCTAAAAAAAAAACAAGGAAAGATATTCCCACACAAAGTGATAAACGCAGCACAGGCTCCTTGTCATGGTTAGGAAGCGTTACAGGCCCAGGGCCCACTCCAGTGCAGCTGAGTGGGGGTCAAGACTGCAGGTGTGAGACTGCTCTTCTCAACCCCAGGCTAGCATGACTCTTGCTTCCCTCTTTTGCTTGGACTACGAAAAAGCTTGAAAGTTTTCTATTTCTCGATTTGTATTTATTTTCTCTTTGTCCCAGTTTTCTTATTTTCAGCCTTAAACTGATTGTGGAAAATTTAAAACATACATAAGAATAGAGTGAATGTAGCCCTGGCTGGAGTAGCTAAGTGGATTGAGCGCAGGCCTGCGAACCACACGATCATGGTTCGATTCCCAGTCAGGGCACATGCTTGGGTTGCAGGCCAGTTCCCAGCAGGCGACTCACGAGAGGCAACCATACATTGAGACTTCTCCCCTTCCCCTCTAAAGATAAATAAATAAAATCTTAAAAAAAAAAAGAGTAGAGTGAATGTAACACATTGTCCTGGACCTGTCACCCATCTTCAATAATTATCAACATTTGCCAATCTTGTTTCATCTACCTCCCCATTTTTCCTTTTGTTTAGAGCATCATAACGCTAATCCCAGACATTATATCATTTCACCCAAATTATTTCATATATTTTAACATGGCTTTTTCAACCATAACTACCATATCCAACAAAATTAATACAAATTCTCTAAAATCATTTAAAACCTAGTGCATGTTCAAGTTTCTTTGTTCCAATCAGGATTCAAACAAGTTTCATACATTTCATTTAGTTGCTATGGCTCAAGAAACTTTTAATCGGTAACAGTTCTGTTTTCTTTCGTTTCTTTTTTCAGGTTATTTATTTGTAAAAGATATCAAACATTTGTCCTGTAAAGGTTCCCACATACCAGAAGATTTGGCTGATTGCTTCCTGAGGGTGTTTAACTTGTTTTTCTGTTCCTTGTATTTCCAATAAACTGCAAGTTGGATCTGAGGCTTGATTAGAGTCAGGTTTAATGTTTTTGGCAAGAATACCTTATTGGAAATGGTGCTGTATGCTTATTATTATGTTATATTTGGAGCCACATAATATTTAATTGAAACGTTTTTACTGATTGATCCATGGGATCAGAACTCTTGGCCACTCTCTTCATTGTAAGACTCCCCATTAGCTTTTTATGTATTGGTTTTGGGCACCCACTAATGACCCATTATTTCATTAGGTGTTACAAAATGGTAATTTTCTAATTCTAGCTTTTTTTTGCATTCATTAGTTGGAACTCTATAAAAAATTTTTTCTTCATTATTTTTCTGAAATACAGCATATATAAGAAAGACAGACTGCCCTGGCTGATGTAGTTCAGTGGATTGAGCGCGGGCCTGTGAACCACACGATCGCGGTTCGATTCCCAGTCAGGGCACATGCCTGGGTTGCAGGCCAGTTCCCAGCAGGGGACTCACGAGAGGCAACCATACATTGACACTTCTCTCCTTCCCTTCCCTTCTAAAGATAAATAAATAAAATATTTTTTTAAAAAAAGAAAGACTAAATACTTGGTTCCTTTTGTTTTTTTTTAATTAAAAAAATAATGTTTATTGATTTGAGAGAGAAAAGATGGGGTAGAGAGAGAGAGAAAGAGAAAAACATCAGTGTGAAAGAGAAACACTGATTAGTTGCATGCCTTATGCTCCTGGACTGGGGATTGAACCTGCAACCGAAGCCTGTGCCCTGACTGGGAATTAAACCCCCAACCTTTTGGTGTACAGAATGATGCTCCAACCAACAGAGCCACACTGGCCAGGGCCCTTTCATGTTTTTTTTTTTATAATTTGAACTTCTTTGTGAAACAAGTTGGGGGAAAAAAAAAGGCAGAGCAGTAGAATGGAAAGACCACGGGTCTTGGACTCAGACAGAATCCTGACTCCATCACTTGTTACCTGTGTGACCCCAGGCAATTGTTCTGAGCCTTACTTTCCTTAACTGCAAATTGGGGATTTGCAAACTTTCCCAAATGTTGAGTAGAATCATATCCAGGCCTAGATCAAGCAATTTCTTTTACAGGAAGTATATTCATTGTGGGAAATCTAGAGGATGCAAATAAAAACAAAAAAGAGACTATAAGCCTGTGAAAAGCATCTAGCACATGCCTGGCATATAGTAGGTGTTTTTGATGACTCCAGCTTGGCTCTCAGGCTGCCCTGTGTTGGCATCCTCCTGGAAGAGTGCAAATGTAGCCAGGGATGACTCCAGCCTCAGTCCAAGAAAGTACTAGGAAGAAAGAGGAAGTTGGAGGGAGGTTGTAGATTCTTCTGATCTTATGCCAAGAGCTTGTGAACTGAAGTTAGACTGACCTACCACAAACTTGCAGTGAGATTCTTAGAAAGTCACTTAACCTCCGGAGCCACAGTTTCTCACCTGCAAGATGGAGGTTGTCAAGATTAACCTGCCAGAGTTGCTGTGAAGTAGTGCAAAAAGAAATCCGTAAGGAACAAAATATCAATGTTTTAAATAAAAATAGGATCTGACCTTGCACTGACATGGCCTCACAACTTCACCCTAATCTTGGCCCTATGGATTCTGTCTAAATTTTAAAATGAAATAACACATAAGGAGAACCCCATCCCACCTGCAGGCCCTGTGGTTAAAGGGTAAGAGAGAAAACATTTGACTTTGTTCACTGCCATATATCTCCAGCACCTACCGTGATGCCTCACACATGGTGGGGTTTTTTTTAAAGAGTTTATTTATTTTTAGAGAGAAGGAGAGAAACATCCATCTGTGTGAGAGAAACACTCATCAGTTTCTTCTCACATTACCCGTACTGGGGACGTGGCCCAGAACATCGGGCACATGCCCTGACTGGGAATTGAACCAGCAACCTTTACAGTTCTCAGGCCAGCACTCAGTCCACTGAGCCACAATAGTCAGGGCTGTGGAATCTTAATAAGTATTTGTTGAATGAAAAAAAAAAAGATGATTCATGTCAAACCTTAGAACAGTGCCTGACACCAAGTAGGCGTTCAATAAAATAACAATGATTATGATTGAGAAGATGATGTCATTGTCTGTGGGTCCTTTTCTGACACACAGATCATTTTTTAACCCTGACAGAATTATCTTCAATAATAATCATAAAATGAAACAAAATAAAAATAATGTCAGAGAATAAACATTAAAATTTTACTGAATGTCATGTATATACTTCATATATACACTTCTTTTTAAAAAATAATTATTTTATTGTTCAATTATGGTTGCATTTTACCCCAACCACTCCCCCACCACCCCATATATACACTTCTTATATACATTTAGAGCAATACAGTTTTTAAAAACATTTTATTTATTTACTTTTAGAGGGGAAGGGAGGGAGAAAGAGAGGGAGAGGAACATTAATGCGTGAGAGATACATCAATTGGTCACCTCCTACATGCCACCAACCAGGAACATGGCCTGCAACCCAGGTGTGTTCCCTGACCTGGAATTGAACTGGTGACCCTTTGGTTTGCAGGCTGGTGCTCAGTCCACTGAGCCATACTAGCCAAGGCTCAATACAATTTTAAGTACAGTAAAAATTACAATACAAAGGGAAAATAACGGACTAATAGTTTTTATTACATTTTTTATTTCTTTTACAAAAAGGAACACGCACACTGAGAAACATCTCCAAAAGAAACAGCCTGGCTGGTGTAGCTCAGTGGATTGAGCACAGGCCGGCGAACCAGAGGATTGCGGTTTGATTCCCAGTCAGGGCACATGCCTGGGTTGCAGGTCACTTCCCTGCAGGCCAACTCCCAGCAGGGGACGCACAAAAGGGAACCATACATTGATGTTTCTTTCCCTCTCCCCTTCCCCTCTAAAGGTAAATAAATAAATAAATAAAAATCTTAAAAAAAAAAGAAACAGCTTGACAGGGCTGAAAGAATGATTCACATAGAGATCAACAGAATTGCAGTAACTCAAATTTTGTTCATTTGCTTTCACAATCACTGTGCTGTCATTGTTAATTTCAAGTCTGCTGTGTAAATGCAGGGATATGAGGACAGGAACACTCCTGAAGTGAGCTCCAACGATTCTGACCCGCTGTGAACTCTCCAACTGAAGGTATATATTGGGGGCCAGTGGTGTAATGGGAAGTTCTCCAAATTAGCTTCCATTTAGATATATTGTTTATTAAAAGTTAGGTGATAAAATATCCTCATTTGAAGCTTCCATATATATTATATTCTTAAAACCCACAATAATCCCAGCAATTATTTAGAACTCAGACCAACAGAAAGATCTCTTTAGGAGGATTTTATCACCCACATTGTTTAGAATCGTCAGGGCATGGTGATAATAAAAGCAGACCTGCCCAGTTTCACTAATGTTTTTAAATTCGCTACAGACAATGGAAGCCTTATTTCTTGCGCACGGAGGATACACCATGCCACCACCCTTACCTGATTCACCTCTGCCTCAGGCCACCAGTTTTCTTCCATCTCTGGCTAAGACAGTCCTAAAGGCCTCTTTCCAAAGCTGACATTCCATTACTTTCTAAATCTAATTCTGGCTCTGCAAGTTCATTCTTTCTTTCAGTTTTTTAAAATTGACTTTTAGAGAAAGGAGAGGAGAGAGAGAGAAAAAAAACATCAATTTGTTGTTCCACTTATTTATGCACTCATCGATTGATTCTTGTATGTGCCCTGACCAGGGACCAAACCCTCAACCTTGGTCTTATCAGGATGACTCTAACCAACTGAGCTACCCAGCCAGTTTTCTGCAAGCTATTTCAAGCTATGTGATTCTGGGTAAGTCAGGTCATTTCTCTAAGTCTCAGTCTCCTCACCTGTGAAATGGGAACAACAAACCCAACCCATCCATTGCCTTAAGAGCTCCAAGAGGTAGCATGGAAGGAGACTTTTTGTAAAGAGTGAGCCACACAGGTGGAAGATAAACAGGCCTTGATGACAAAGGTGATAATGTTTCTCTGAAATCATATGGAAGTTGTTCCTGGACCAAGGATCTGGGAGAGGGGAAGGGGAATCCAGTGGGTGCTGGACTTTTCAAATCACTATGTGTGACTTTTCCCTTCTAGAAAAAGGCTAGATCCATCCTCTTGGTTTGGAGGCAGGGGCTGGTCACAAGGACCCCAGCTCCTCTGCTGCTGTATAGTAGCCAACCTGGATGAAGGGCTTCCTTTCCAGTGGAAGGTGGTTCAGGCAGAAGCAGGGTGTGAGGAAATGCTGATGCCACCTGGCTCTTGTCCTTCAAAGCACCCTAAAATTCACTTACCTGCTTGTTTAACTGTCTCCCCCAAAAGAATCTAAGTTCCTAGAGTAGGGGTTGATACTTTTTTTTTTAAAGAGTCAGCTAGTAAACATTTTAGGCTTTCCAAGCCATATGGTCTCTGTTGCAACTATTCAACTCTGGCTGCTGTAGTGTGAAAGCAGCCCTAGACCATACGTAAACGGAGCATGGCAGTGTTCCAATAAAACTTTATTTATGGATATAAAATTTGCATTTCATATAATTTTCACATCATGAAATAGTCTTTTGATTTTTTTCAATCATTTAAAGATGTAAAAACCATTCTTAGCTCATAGGCGTACAAAATTAGTAGGCCAAATTTGGTCCACAGGCTATAGTTCACCCACCTCTACCATAGAGGACAGGAACCCTCTCTGTCCACTTCTCCGCTGTATCCCCACTGCCCAGAACAGTTCCTGGCACATAGCCAGTGTCCAATGAGTGTCTCTTGATAACCAGCTGCTTCCTCTTCTCTCTACCTGCAACTCTATTTCATTTTCTTGCTGTTACCGTATCCACCTCTAGGGCCACTTCCAGTCCTCTCTAACCAGTAGCAACAAGGTTTTGCCTCACCCCCAGGCTTCAGGTCAGTAGAGGAGGCCACTAGTTAGTTCCCTGGCAGCCCTGGGACTGTTGCACCTGTGTGCTTCTGTTCCTCCTCATTGCTCCATCTTTGGTCCCATTCTTACCAGCCTCGTGACCACAATCACGGGAGTTCCTTCAAACTGAAGCCTTTTCTCACTTTGTCATCTGCCATCAATGTAGACCCCACCCAGTGAACTCTGCAAGCCCCAATTCCTAAACAGTACAGTATAACAAATATGTACAGTGTATTAGGTATTATAGGTAAATCTAGAAATTATTTAAAGCATGCAGGAGGATGGCAGTTATAGGCAAATATTACCCTATTTTATATAAAGGACTTGAGAAGCTGTAGATTTTGGTTTCAGTGGGGGTCCTGGAACCAACCCTCTGCAGGCACCAAGAAATGACTATACTCCTATAACCATCCCTAGTTTACATAGTCTCAGGGAGACCAACCAAAATGTTCAGAGTCACACAGCTAGGAAGTGGCAGAGCCAGGGTTGAAGCCCAGGTGGTTGTGGCTCCATTCACAGTTATATACTGTGGGCTTGCAATATGTCAGATGTATCCAGGAATATAGCAGTAAACAAAATATGTAAGTCCTGCTTCATGGAGCTTTCTTCTAGTGGGAGAAACAAACAATAAATAGGTAAATATACAATATGATTGCTGGCAGAGAGGCATGCCAGAGAAGAGTATAAGCGATACCATTAACTGGGAGTCATTTTAGATGATGTGCATCTTCTCTCAAGAGGTGACATTTGAGCAGAAGTGAGGGAGTGAGCTCTCAGGAGAGTTGAAGAAAAGAATGTTCCTGGTGGAGGACACAGCAGGAATAAAAGCCTGAGGTGAGAGTGTACCTGACATGTCGGTGAGCAGCCAGGGGCAGAGAGCAAGTGGTAGGAGAGGAGGTACCGGAGGGAGCAGGGGACCAGGTCCTGCAGCTTTGCAGGCTGGCAGTCTTTGGGTTTTGTTTTATGTGTGATGGGGGAGCCATAGGAGGGTTTCAAGTAGGAGATTGCTGTCACCCCCTCCGACCTCAGACCTGGATGAGGCAAACAAGAGACTCCATCCCCTCCCCTGTTCACCACTACCCACTGTCTGCACGCTGAGTAACTCTGCGCCCGCTTTTGGGCTTACAGTGTGGTGGAGTGATTGAGTCCGAGAGAACTGGGGTCCCAATCCAGCCGCAATACTGTCTGATCATAGGCAATCCTACCCATCTTGGAGCCTCAATTTTCTCATCTAGAAAATAGGGACAATAATTTCTGTCTCATGATGTTATTGGGATGATTTCATGAGTTCTTGCTTGTAACACACTCAGCTCCAGGCAGGTCACATATTTCTCTTTCAATAAGCCCTCGTAGTTGGTGATTGTTTATTACTTAAATACTTAGCTAAGTTCTGGCACGTTGTGAAAGGTAGCTACTATTATGATTATTCCCCTCATCCTGTTCCACCTACTGCCAGGAGACACATGTGCTAAGACCCTCCTCTACGTGAAAGGTCAAGAAGGAATGATGACAGACCCTCTCCCCTCTCCCTGGGGCAGGGCCCATCTACAACCTGTGTTCCTGAATATTATAGCAGGCATATGCCCTGGCCCTTAGCCCCTGTCAGTACAGCACCCTGTTCCATGCCAGAATGATCTCTTCAACAGGGTACAGAATAATAATCTCACTTGGGTCCAGCAAAGCCCTTTCACAATCATGAGTAACACTCATTTAACACCTCGAACGACCACCCATAACAGCCCGTTCTACTAACCCCATTATTATTATTAATAGCTAGCATTTATCCACTACTCAGAGTGTAGCATTTCAGAGCATGGGGTTAAAATGCCTGGGTCTAAGTCCTGAATTTACCATTTTGTAGTTAGGTGATGTTGGACATATGACTTAGCTTATTTAAGCACCTACTATGTGCCAGGCAGTATGTCAGGTGCCAAAAAGACAATGAAGAGTTGCGAAAACGTGACTGCTGCCTCTCAGTGTTTACAATGTAATCGAAGAGGCAGAGTTTACGATATAATCAAATTTGTTGTTAATCAAATCACATAAATACTTATAAAGGTTGGAAGAGTGATGGGGGAACCACAGGAGGGTTTCAAGCAGGGGAGTGTTAAAGTGCTAAGGAAAAGTATCCATTGCTATGTGTGTGTACAACAGGGAGGTAAGGGAGTGTGTCCTGGAGGAAGTGATTGTGGAGATAGGCTGGCCTGAGGAAGAGGGGAGATGGTTTTAAATATAGGGAACAGCATGTGCAAAGGCCCTGTGATTGAAGCATAGAGAGAAATAGAGAAAAAACTGTGAACTCAGGATGCAGGATCAGCACGCTATAGACTGTGGTTTGGTCTCTATAGCTCTCTACTGAATGACTGCTGTCCCTACAACACAGATGGGCAAGCTGATATGCACAAGCTCCCCAAGGCTAGGCTTGGGTGTGCTCTGGATCCCCTTTTTTCATCATGACCCACTGTCTTTCCAATACTCTCGGGTGAGAGGCCATAGGAAGTAAAACTAATTCACAGGAAAACATAATCACTACTCAGTCCTTAAATTGAGATGAGGCACTAGATAGAAAATCCTTTTCTGTAAGAAGGAAAAGAGAGGACTAGAGGCCTCAGGATGCGGGCAGACTGAAGGCAAAAATCACTCTTGCTTTCCCCTCACTTTCTCCACTGCCATCCATCTCCCTAGCCAAGTCATTTGCCCTCATTCTCTGGGTTTCAGTGTCTCTTCCTAAATCTGATTTCAATCTGGCTTGCAGCCAGATACTTGGCACCTGTCCGCAATCTGGTCTGAACCCTGAATAGGATTACTAGATTCAGCAAGTCAAAATACAGAATCCACAGGTAATTTTGAATTTTAGATAAACAACAATTATGTCCACATATTACAATGTTAGCCCTGAGCAGTAGCAGCTGGGGCATCACAAGGTAGTTCGGGGCATCTGAATTGGGTGATACCAACCCTGATGTTAACAATGGCTGCCAACTCGAGTCTAGCCCACCTTGGGTTTAGTCCTCACTTTTCTCATCAGGAAGGTGGAGAGTGAGTGAACAAGAGAACAAAATCTGGGCCCGGACTGCAGGATTGTCTCTCAGCTCTGCCATTTTCCAGCTGTGTAACCTTGGAGGGTCCCAGAGAAAGAGACGATTGATTTCTCTACCTCAGTTTCCTTTGCACATTGGCAATAATAACAGTGCCAATGTCTTAATGTTATGAGGGTTAAATGATGTTATATAGGTAAAGTGCTTAGAACAGTGCCTACTCCATAGTAAGTGCTTGTATTAGTGTTAGCTAATATGTAATTATTTAATCACACCAGACTGAATGTAAACTCCATGAGAACAGGGGCCTTGTTTTGTTCATTCCTCAGCACCTACAAGTAGGCCTGGTTTACAATATATGCTCAGTAAGAGGGCCTGGCACGTAATATGTAGCCATTAATATTGATTGAATTAAAATGAATTTAGTCCTCAGCATATACCTGAACGTTTGGGATTATAATTCCCTTTACAGATAAGGAACTGAGGTTTAGAGACATAGTGAGTTTTCCCTTGTTAAGGAGGTGACAGACCTGGGATTCGAATCTAGATTTGTTGGGTTCCGAGGGCTTTTCTGCTGAAAACTCAATTTACTTCAACAGCTGAGGTGCTACCCTGGAAACAAGGGATGAGGGGAACTCTGGATTTAGGAGAAATTCTCATCCACTTTAATTTTTTAAAGTCCTAATCTGTTCTTCACCTGCTCTGTGTATGACCTTGGGTAGGTCATCTCATCTTTCTGAGGCCAGTTTATGATTTGTTGACTAGGTGGTGGTGAGGATTCAAGGAAATCACATGTTGGTGGAGGACAGAAGGCTTTTGATAAACAACCCTTTCCATCCCACTGAACAGCTTTGTAAACGTCCAGTCTTTCCCACCTGCAAGCTCATCCCTCCATTCGTCCATGTGTGAATAAATCTCATCACACCTGGACCCCTAACACCTCTTTAGGTGGAGGCCGAATCTGGGCAAGGAGAATGGCTCTCCCTGGCCTTTTACTCCAAGTGCAGCCCAAGTGTCCTCTATCCTGGGACTACCCAGAGGGACTTCGAGTCCAAATCAGCCCAGATCTGTGCCTGCAGCTGAAAGGTTCTGGAGAGACTTGGTTTGAAATGAGCTCCCCTCAAGCACAGGTTGCAAAAATGCATATTAAGAACTCACTCTGGGGGAACTGTGGGTTCTGATGGTGGTGACCGTGATAGAACTTACCTAGGGATGGATCATTGAGATCCCACGGGATCCCAGTGTTGACTTTCGTAGGGTGGATCCCTAAGGGCTCCTAAAGAGGGGCCTCAGGGGGATGGGGCCCAGGCTCCTTTTAAGCCTGTAGCTAGAATCAGGCCTGGGACTTTCGATGTGTGTTGGGGAGGGGTGGGAGGGAAGCAGGGGGATTCCCTCCCACTGTGGGGACAAGGCACACCTAGACTGCGCGATTCCAAATGAGCTGAGTGGGGGAGACAGCGGTGGATCTGGCGTGGCCAGCGCAGGGGGTGGTGAAGTGGGGTTGTGAGGGGGATCCAGGAGGACTTCCAGGCGGGGCAGAACGCTGGGCCAGGGGCTCGAGGTGAAGTAGCCGTCAGAGCCGTCAGTAGCCCTTACTACCCTGCCGGGGGTCCACGCTGGGACTGTAGTGCCGCGAGGGCTGGGGCGGGGCTCCTTCCGCTCCGCCCCTCACGCAGGTAGCCAATGGGCACGGCGCCGCCGGATGACGGAGCCGAAGTGCGAGTGCCGCGGCGGCTGCGGCGGTGGCTGCTGTGTCGGTGCGGACGGCCCAGCCGGAGCGCGAGGGGCTCAGGGAGGGGAAGGCGGGGCGTGGGGGCGCAGAACCGGGGACCCCCGGAACCCCGGAGGCGGTGCGTCCCGGCCCCGCCCGCCGGAGGAGCGCGAGCGGCCCGGGGGCGGCGCGATGCCGCTCGCTCAGCTCAAGGAGCCCTGGCCGCTCATGGAGCTGGTGCCGCTGGACCCGGAGGTGAGCTAGCGGGGTGGGGGACCGGCGCCGGCGGCCGGCGATCCGGGATCCCCACTGGGGCGGGGCGGCTCGCGGCGCCGCTGCTGTCTGCGAGCGCCCTCCGATCTCTTGCCCCTTCTTCGGCTCCACCCCCTTCTGCCCCGGGTGTGTGTGTGCGAGGGACAGTTCCGCCAAGCGCCGAGAACCCGCTTAGTCCGGCGAGGGGATCCCGTGGGGCGCTGAGCGTTGGCCTCCCCCATCCCACACACCTAGGACCCATGCTGGGAGCTGTCGGGGCTTCCTCTATTAGCGCAGACGGGCAGGGCTGACGTGCCTGATGTCTGGAATTCTACGAGAGACAGGGGTCGTGGACGCCCACTTCTTGACGTCTCCCAGCGCCCTGCTTCGAAAGCTCCCTGCTTCGAAAGCTCCCCGCTTCTCCGCTGCTGACCCTAGAAAGATTGTCCTTCTTCACCCTTGGCAGTTGTGGAATGTGGGGTGCTACTGCTGGTCTGGGACTGAAACTCTTGGTTTTCTTTACCCCGAGGCTAGGGCCAGAGGACATCTCTGTTCCCTGTCCCAGACTATGGAGAAGAGAGTGGAAACAAGCCCTTCGACCTTGTGAAGATTATTCCTAGAGAGGGGCTGGACTTTGGTGCCTGCTACCTTCTGCTGCCCCCTCCCATAGAAAGGCTGGGACCCTGGGTAGTTTGGTTTCTGTCAGCCTAGCCTCTCCCAGAAGCAGCTCCTGCCCTCCTCGGAGAATTTTATGGTGCCAGGCCCTAAGCGTTCAGGAGGCCACTTCTTCCTGTACCCTTTGACCCCCAGGGTCAAGGTCAAGCCCCTGAACCAGATTAAAAAAAAATTTCCTCCCAGCCTCTTGCTGGGAAGGAGGCAGGTGATACTCCCTTTCCAAAGGGGATGTGGGGTTTATGCAGGGAGTGTGGAAACCTCAGTGAGCCTGGGAGCCAAGGTGATTTTCTTCTGGTTAGGGCCCCTAGACTCTGCTAGGTCTCCTTCTTTTCTCAGGTCCCCTTTTCTACCTTTTTTTTTGCCTGGTGCAACCACCAAGGGCCCTGTCTCTTAGGGTCTCGGGTTGAGATCAGAGTGAGGACCCTTGGTCCCTAGCATCCAAGGTGTGCTGCCCCTTTAAAGGGATGGTCATGGCTGACACTGGCTATTGGAAGGTGGGCGAGGCAGGATTAGGTAACCAACCTGAAGGCGCAATTTGGAGTAAATTGCTCTGGGATTCCTGCCATGGGGTTTTTACAGGCCCTGCATGCTCTTAGAGGTTCTCTCTCTCGCTGACTCACCCTCCTCTGAGGTGAGGAACACTGCCCTCTGCAGCCCCTATCCTTGTTACCCTCTGCCCCCAGGACCAGGTCACTAGGGCCTGGAGGTTGGGGGAGCTCTGAGGTGGAGTACTCTGCCTTGGCATGTCCCTGCAACATTGGCCTCTAGAGGTAGGTAGAGTGGGAGAGGCCAGGGAGGAACTTCACCCAAGGACTTACCTTGGAGGTAGCAAGGGCAGACACCCTGGAGTCTGATTCCCAGTCCAAGGAACTACTTCCTGCTTCCCTTTAGGGAATTCTGGGGCAGGGCCCAGCTTAATCTGGAGGCTAGGTATGAATAGGAAACTCAACTCAGTTTTGAGTACTATTGCACTTAAACTCTGTGAGAGGAGAAGACTTGCTTAATTCCTAGGATTGGGGAGGGAGCATGATTTCTCCAGGAACTTCACCTTGGAAATGCTGTGTGACCCTTAGTCACTCCTTAGCCTCTCTGGGCCTCTGTTTCTTCAGTGGCCAGGGGTGGGTTCTGGCCTCTGCTTCCTGGATGGGAGAGGGTACAGAGCCCTGGGTACTGCTACCCATTCTCCCCTGCCCCCACTCCATGGAGGCGCCAGGCAACTGGGTGTTATTGTTTGGGTAACAGGAGCCATGGGGCAGCCAGGGCACAGGTTGGGCTGTTCTCACTGGAGAACAGGGCCTCGCTGTTCTTAGCCCAGGTGACATGTAAGCGATACAGCAGCCTGACCTGCAGGTATAGGCACTGCTGCTGGCTCCTAGCCGGGAAGGAGGCAGACAAGGGACTGGTGGGGGCACTTGGCAGAGGCCTGGGATCTGGACTGCCCTGCCCTCCCCATGACGCTGCTGAAAAGTGGGCCTGGCTCAGGGTGTGGTCCAGGTGGAGCAGACTCACTGGGAGTGTGGGTGAGGCTTCTGCCTGGGCTTCCCTGGTCTTGCTGAAAGCTGGAACCTTGTCCCCAGGCCTGGCCCTACTATGTTCAGAGCTTTACCGTGTGCTACCCACCCTGCTTCACCTGTGTCACCTTATTTAAATAAAATAATTCTCACAACAACTTCTCAAGGTAGGGATTGTTACCCCAATTTTATTACCCCCGTTTTCATATGAGACAACTGAACTTAGAGAACAGGCCTGTGAAGCAATGTCAGAGTCAATAGTGGAACCCAGGTCTCTCATGTTGGCAGAGGCTTATGGATGGGGAAGGGTTGGGGTCAAACTGGCCTAAGTAAAAGGTACTACTCCAAGAGAGGCTCCGGATGTTGGCAGACTCCTCATCCCAAAGGGCCCTTGTCCAGCCGTTGCTGGGGATGAGTGGTGCCAGCCAGCCCTGGCCCCTGGCCCCCAGCCTCCAGCCGCGTGCAGGACTGCCAATGCTGGGCTCTGAACCCAGCTCCTGGGGCTGCTTCCTGCCTGCGGGGCACGTGCTGTCTTTGTCCATCTGTTGCCTGGCTTCTCTAGACAATGCCCTGGGCCTGCCTCTCTTCCCAAAACNCCCTTGTCCAGCCGTTGCTGGGGATGAGTGGTGCCAGCCAGCCCTGGCACCTGGCCCCTGGCCCCCAGCCTCCAGCCGCGTGCAGGACTGCCAATGCTGGGCTCTGAACCCAGCTCCTGGGGCTGCTTCCTGCCTGCGGGGCACGTGCTGTCTTTGTCCATCTGTTGCCTGGCTTCTCTAGACAATGCCCTGGGCCTGCCTCTCTTCCCAAAACAGAATTGCTTGGGTGGAAAGGAAGGATGCCTGTTGGAACTTACCTCCGACTTCTAGGGAAGGGGCACAGTGATGTGGGGGCCCCGGGCAGCTGTCCCCATGAACAGTTGAAAAAGAGGGAGGAGAGTGGGTCTCCACCTTCTAAGAGACTGAAGGGCCCTTCCTGTACGAGACTCTAGACAAGGTCCATCATTCAGTATCTTGCATGTCAACATCATTGTCCCCTTCTTTTCATTCATTCATTCATTCGTCAAAAATTTGTTGAGTACTTATCATGTGACTACTACTTCAAGTAACAGGATGCAAAAGACAGACCTGCCTTCATGGTATAGGTGAGGAAACTGAGGCTCAGAGACGTGATGTGATAAACCCAAGGTCAAAGTGAGTGGTTAACACAGCTAGTATTAGTGGCGGTGTCTTCATGGCCTCAGAGCTGTGTTCTTTCCTCCATCCAAGTAGCAGTCAGGTCAGAAGGACATATGAACCCTATCTTCCCAGGCCCCTGGCTCTGAGGAGAAAGCTCACCTATGGTCCTTTTTGTACTTACAGTCTTTTTTCTGGGGTTGTCATTCCCTCCCCACCTCCCACCCCCCGCTAGAGACTTTATGCATCAACTCTTACAGGTGTAGGGTTCCATGAAGATGGCACCCAAGGCAGAAACCCTGGGATTAGAGGCAGCCAAACAGGGCCTGTGGGGTCCCCTGAATCTTCCAGGACACTTCTCAGTAAGCCCACTCCTCTGGGTACACCCACTGCCTCCCCTCCCTCATCAGGGATTTAGGCTTACAACCACAAGACTTTGCGTTATGGCCCTATGGCTCTTCCCTGCTACCTGAGGGACTTCGGGTAAATCCCTTTACTCTCTGTACCTTGTGTGGAAAAAGGGGAGTAATAGACCCTGCTCTGGCCTCCCTGCTGTCTTTTCTGGGTTGAGCTTGAGCTGCGTGCCAAGGAGATGATGACAGACAAGCCAGGGCTCCTTCCTGAGTTAACCTGCATGTTCTTCAGTGCTGTAGGACCCAGAGGAAGGAGGGAAGGACTTGAGGCTGTGTGGACAGAAGAGTTTGTATTTGAAGAAGGTCAGGAGTTTGCCAAGGTGACAAGGCAGGAAGGGTTTTCTTGGTAGAAGGAATGAGCCCTCATGCAAATGTTTAAGGATATGAAATAAGCTGGTCTGTTCAGGGTTTCAGGTCATTCAGATTAGCATAAGAACAGGGCCCAATAATAATAATGTCTGTTATTTGTGGGCCTAGTACTTGCTAGGTGTATATATTTATAAACTATTTTTTTGCTTATAGCCTCCTGAAGAGGTACATTACTTTTAATCCCATTTCACAGATGAGGACTGAAGCCCTGTGAAATGAAGTAACCTCAGGGTTATACAGGTGGTGGAAGCTAGAATTTGAACCCACAAGTTTAGGTTCCATAACTCACATTCTTTTTTTTTTAATCCTCACCTGGAGACATGCTCATTGATTTTAGAGAGAGGAGAAGGGAGGGAGGGAGAGGGAGAGAAATATCAATGTGAGAAAGAAACGTTGATTGGGTATCTCTTGTTTGTGCCCAGACCAGGGACCAAACCCATGACCTTTCAGTATACAGGATGACACTCCAACCAACCAAGCCACACTGACCAGGGCCAGAACCCACATTTTTAAAAATATTTTATATATTTATTTATCTTTAGAGGGGAAGGAGAGAGGGAGAGAAACATCAATGTATGGTTGCCTTTCGTGCGTCCCCTGCTGGGAGTTGGCCTGCAGGGAACTGGCCTGCAACCCAGGCATGTGCCCTGACTGGGAATCAAACCAAGATCCTCTGGTTCGCAGGCCCGTGCTCAATCCACTGAGCTACACCAGCCAGGGCTTCAGAACCCACATTTTTAAAAAATATATTTTATTGATTATGCTATTACAGTTGTCCTATTTCCCCCCCTTCATTCCCTTCCACCCTGCACACCCCCTCCTACCCACAGTCCCCCCCTTTAGTTCATGTCCATGTGTCACAAGTTCTTTAGCTTCTACATTTCCCATGCTATTCTTGCTATCCCCCTATTTTGTACCTACCCTCTATGCTATTTATTCTCTGTACCTTTTCCCCCTCTCTCATCCTCCCACTCCCCTGTTGCTAACCCTCCACGTAATCTCCATTTCTGTGGCAGAACCCACATTTTTAAGTATTTATTTATCTTTAGAGGGGAAGGGAAGGAGAGAGGGAGAGAAATATCAATGTATGGTTGCCTCTTGTGCATCCCCTTCTGGGAACTGGCCTGCAACCCAGGCATGTGCCCTGACTGGGAATCGAACCGCAGCTATTTGGTTCTCAGGCCCGCACTCAGTCCACTGAGCTACACTAGCCAGGGCTGAACCCACACTTTTAATCACTTCTGTTGGGCGGTTAGAGATGATGGCTTTGAATGCCATGCCAAGGAGCTGGGACTGTATTCTGCAGGCAGTGGGAATTCATGGAAAGTTTTGAGGCCTGATGCATAGCAGGTTCTTGATAAGTAGTGAGTGAGTGACTCAAGTGCAGTGATCACAGTTGAGTTTTGGGAAGGATGAGATTTTGGAATAGGGGAAGGCTGGGGTGGGGGGCTGGTGAGACCATCTGCGGGAATTTTGTCAAGAGTTTAGAATGTCGCCCTGGCTGGTGTGACTCAGTAGATTGAGTGCTGGCCTGTGAACGAAAGGGTTGGCAGTTTGATTCCCAGTCAGGGCACATGCCTGGGTTGCAGGCCAGGCCCCCAGTAGGGGGCACATGAGAGGCAGCCACACATTGATGTTTCTCTTTCCCTTCCCCTCTTTAAAAAAAAAAAGTTTAGAATGTTGGGTGAAGTGAAGCTCAAACTACAAATGCACCCTTTCTCCCCCCAGGCCCTGATCAACCTGGCCTTTCTCCTTAGGCTGCTGAGAGGTGACAGCATATATGTGTATATGTGTGTGTGGGTGGGGGGTGGCCTGCAGAACACTGACCCTGGGGAGGATTAGGGGCATTAAAGGGGCTCAGGGGGCAGGATGTCCTGGGAGCAGCAGTGGGGAGCTGTTCCAGGGGCAGGGAGATTACGTAATGGGCAGAACACAGCTGTGCCTGCTACCGCCAAGCAAAGCTACAGCTGCCCTCTGGACCTAGCCCGTGGCTCCAAAGTCCTGACCTGCCCTAGGCTGTGTCTTCCCTAGACATTAGGAGCTTCTGTTTGCCTCATCACACTCTTGTTGTGCTAGGAGGGATGGGGACACCACCTTTCAGCTTCCCAGGGTCCAGATAAATTACGTTAGTCGCTTTGTATCACGTGGGGAAGGGATGGACTGGGTTTGGTATACCCCAGGATGAATAATGTCCACCTGAGTGTGAAGTCTGGGGACTGGAAAAGGCAGGACTCCCCAGAGATGGGATCTAGTGCCCACTCCTCTGCAAGTTGTACCCATGCCTGGGGTGTGGGTTGCTCTTCAGCAGAACTTTTTTGAGCACCTCCTGGGTGTCAGAGACTAGAATCTGAATCCCCACTTATCAGTTGTATGACCTTAGGTGTCATTACTAGGCCCCTCAGCCTCAGTTTCTCTCTCTATTGTGGGGCTAGGTCCTCCCTCCCAGGTCATGAAGGTGATGCCACAGGTGTGAGGCACTGAGCCCAATGCCTGGCATATGACAGGGGCTCGGAAGAGAGCAGCTGTTAGCACAAAGCTATAATCTCTACCCTCCCAGGACTCCCTTTATTCTGAAGGGCAAGCATGTGTGTAAATAGTTCCTGCAATGTGAAAAGTGGTACAATGGAGTGCAGGACATAGTGGGCCAGCAGCGATTCTGCCTGTTTGGGCAAGGGTCCCAGAGGAAGCAAGGCCAGGGTAGCCACTCTCTCTGGGAAGTGGCTGTAATTACCCCCATGTTACAGGTCAAGAAATTGAGGCTGCTTACAGTCGATTAGTCGTCACAAAGTCAGAGCCACACATACTCTTTCCTTATTGGAAGGAGGTGACATTTGAGCTGAGTCTTCAAAGATAGGTAGTCTTCAAAGGTAGTCTTCTCTGCCAGGCAGAGAGCTGAGGGAGGGGGTATCGGGAAATGCACTGCCTAGGTGGTGAGAGGCTGTTGCAGGAGGGCTTGATACCTGTGCCAGCACTGTGCAAGTGGAGGTGGGAGACTCACCCCGAACTCCTGTCCCACCTCCATGGCCTCCCCGATTACTGGGAACAGCTGAGGATGGGGTGCCTCACAGGGTCTCTCTTTGCTCTGTCCCACACTGGTAAACTCTGACAGTGTTCCCTAATCTCTCTTTTCTTTTCCAGAATGGACAGGCCTCAGGGGAAGAAGTTGGACTTCAGCCATCCAAGGTGAGGACTAGGGCTAGGTGGGGATTGTTTACATGGCCATGGAGGAGGAAGGAGGCCTGCCCTTGACCCACCTGGATGGAGGGCCCTGGCCTCTTGCCCCTTTCCCAGCTTAGCCTTCCTTTTCTGGTTCCAGCTAATCCTCAAGGCAACCTTGTGCATGGAGATCACTTGCTCAACCCTTCCTGTTCCTTAGGTGAGAGGACTGTGGTCCAGACAGGGTCAGAAGCAGAATTCATGTTAGAAGTACAGTTACCTGTCACCCAGGCTAAGACACTTCCTTAGTCTATTTACTGTTGGTGGCTTGGCTGAAGGAGTGATGGGAGAGGCTCAGGTCATCTGGACCTGACAAGGGCCTGAAATCATCTGGGCATGTGACACTGGAGGGGACCTGGTGGGCACACAGGCCATTTATCAGGGCTTCCTGCTCCTAACATGAGGCTGGTCCCTCACCCCTGCTCTCTCTGCTTCCCCTGGGTTCCTCCCACGCTCAATTGTGTGAGGTCACAGAGTTGCTGGCTGTGAAGAGGCTTTGGAAGCCACCAAGGCAGCCAGAGTGTGAGTAAAGCAGACCAGAGTTCAGGTCCTGGCTCTACTCTCACCATTTTGCCAGAAGCTCTTCTGCCTTCTGAGTCTCAGTTTCTTCACTTGTAAATTGGGGATAACAGTGCCTACTTCATAGAAGTGATGGGAAGGACATATGAGAAAGTGACTGCCTGGCACACAGTGACTTCAGCACCAGCAGCATGAATATCCCAGTGTCTTGTTCAACTCCACTTCCTACTGGTAGCCTTACCTTCCAGGCCTAGGTCTGCCTGGGCACTAGACCTGCCATAAGCTTGACCTTTGAGATAGACCCAGGGCTGGTCCCCATGTTTGTCTTGATTCAGCCTCCTAAGATAAGGTTGCTGAGTTGCCTGGGGTAGGCTGGGTGAGAGAAGTAGGCTCCTACCCCCTCTTCTGTTGGTTACTATGGCAACCTTGGGCCACCAGAAGCCCGGCAAGAGGTGGGGACTGGGCCCCTTGGTTTGCTTGGCCCCATGTCTACAGAATTTCCTCCCACAGAGTAGATGCCCCTAGTTGCCTGGTAACAAAAATAAAGAGCCTATAGGTCCCCAGTGAAGAACAAGCATGTACATATGTTAAGCTGAGGTTCTGGGAGTGGCAGCTTTGGGGAGAGCTGGTGGTAAGTACAGCTTCTCATCTAAAGCTAGAGGGACTAGTTGAGAGAGTAAAGGAGCTTACCTGATCAGGTAACCTACATTTGATCTCCCAAACCTAAGACTCCTGGCTCTAGAGCAGAAAATTCTGGGGTAGGGGAGATGAGGCTGGAAATGGGTGGAGGGGTGAGAGCCTCAAATGCCACATTAAAGAAGAAAAAGAGCTTAACACACACTTGGCACCACACCGGAAGCTTTCCCTTTAGTTCTCACACTACCCCTAGAGGTAGAAATTGTTATTATTCCCATTTTATAAGATGAGAAAATTGAGGCCCAAGGTCACATAGCTGGTGGGCAGAGAAGTAGCTTGTTTGACCACAGAGCCCATTCCTCCCAGCCCAGGGAACACTCAGTGCTGAAGAGGAGGAACACCGGGTCCCTGTGACCCCCAAGTTCCACCATTTCTAGGAACTTATTCATCTTCTCTGTTGCCCCAGAACTGCACAATGTCCCCAGTGCTCACTTCTGGGCCCAACACACTAGGGGGCGCTCAGCCTGTGGTCAGGACCTCAACTCTGTACACTGAAATGAGCTGGCAAAGGGCTGGTTTATCTTTTCCTTCCTCAGACTTTCAGTGCACCCTGCTGTGGCACTGGGAACCACAAAATGAAAGCAATATCCCCACCCTCAGGGGGCTCCCAGGGGGGCAGGTGGAGACAGGAAAGCTATGTGGTGGGCACTGTGGTGGGGGAGAATATGCCTATGAGCAATTAGAACTTCCATTCTAGCCCTAGCTGGTGTAGCTCAGTGGATTGAGCACAGGCCTGCGAACCAAAGGATTGTGGTTCGATTCCCAGTTGGGGCACATGCCTGGGTTGCAGGCTGGTTCCCAGCAAGGGACACACCAGAGGCAACCATACAGTGATATTTCTCTCTCTCTCTCCTTCTCTTCCCCTCTAAAGATAAATAAATTTTAAAAATATTTTAAAAAAAGAACTTTCATTCTGTGCCAGGCCCCAGGCCCCATATTGGGCACAGAAATACACCACCTTCCAAGGCTACATTTCTCTTCTGTGGTGTGATGACGTGAGCAAGGCAGGATATGGGCAGCTCGAGAGAAAAGTGTGAATTCCACCTGGAGAAGAGGTGGGACGAGGACTTGGGAGTCAGGTGTTCTGAGTTCAGAATCCTTCCCCTCTTTCCTGTTTGCCTCATGACCTTGGGTGAGTGGTTTGCTCCTCTAAAGCTCAGATGCTTTTCCTGTAGAATTGAGTCCATCCTTCAGGGCTACTCAGNCAGGCCCCAGGCCCCATATTGGGCACAGAAATACACCACCTTCCAAGGCTACATTTCTCTTCTGTGGTGTGAGCAGAAGCCAGTGTCTCGTTCAACTCCACTTCCTACTGGTAGCCTTACCTTCCAGGCCTAGGTCTGCCTAGGGCATGACGTGAGCAAGGCAGGATATGGGCAGCTCGAGAGAAAAGTGTGAATTCCACCTGGAGAAGAGGTGGGACAAGGACTTGGGAGTCAGGTGTTCTGAGTTCAGAATCCTTCCCCTCTTTCCTGTTTGCCTCATGACCTTGGGTGAGTGGTTTGCTCCTCTAAAGCTCAGATGCTTTTCCTGTAGAATTGAGTCCATCCTTCAGGGCTACTCAGAGGAAGGTATGGAGGAGGGCATGGGATGCGTATAAATTAAAGAATCTAACAAGGTGTGAGGTACAGTGGTGGTGTTCAAAATTTGTTTATTTGTTTCAAGCAGAAGGGGGGATTTGGGGCTAGCAGCCATAGTGCGGATGACAGTCTAGGGTGAGCGCTCTTAGGGTGATCTTTTCAGTACCTAGGGCACACCTGGTGTCCTCAGGCGCATTAAGGTTCCATTTACCCTCCCTTCCTTCCTGGGGGTAGACTGGGCACCCCAGGCCCCCTCCCCTGGCTATCTCCGGAGCTGGACCCTTTGAAGTGCCTGTAGGTCTATTTTGAGAGCTGAGCCTCTCCCCCCTCCCCTCCTCTCTTCCTGTTTATGAAACCCTGATCCCTCCCGGATCCATCTTGCTCCCCTGGCTGGAACTCAGGCAGGATGTGACTGTGGACTTTGGGTAGCCTCAGGTGTAGGGAACTTCCCTTGGACTGGCTGGGGCAGGCTAGCCCACTCTCCTAGCACCTGGGACCCTGTGGCTGGGCTGTGTCCCTTCCACCTGCCCAGAGGAGACTGCAGCAGTAAGACTGCACACTAATCCAGGGAGAAGTTCTGTTTACTATGTCCCTTTGCCCCTGTAGCCCATTTTGCTTCTAGAAACAACATCTCTTTTTAACCTCTGTTTTACAGAGGAGAGAACTGAGGCTTAGGTAGGGAGATAGTTTGCCTGGGAGCACTCAGCTAGTGAATGGACAGTTCTTAACTTCCCAGCCTGAACTCCTAGCCTTAAGCCTCTTGTTCACCCTGGTCTCTCTACATGAAGTGTCTTTTTTCTACTTTCTGTTTGGCCAATGCCTGTTCTTCTTCCTCAGGGTCTAGCTAGACTACCCCCTCTCTGGAAGGTACTTGGAGGCAAGAGACTTGTAACTACCTCACCTTATGCAGATAATTACAGCCTCTGGGCACCCACAGCTCATGTATTGATTTTTTGGAGTTACCTGAGGTCAAGGCTGGCATCTGCCTTAATGTGTGTGCTTCCTGGTGTCTGGCTCCTGGCCTGGAGGACAAAGCAGGGGAACAGTAGCTATGAGTGATATCCAGATGGGACACTGGCTGGCTGGCCTTGCAAGGAAGGCAATAATAAAATGCTTAGGAGTATAGTCTTTGGAAGCAAACAGACTTTGATTTTGCTCTTAGCTTTCCCTCTTTCTAGCCATGCAGCCTTTGATAAGTAATTTTATTTCTGAGTCTAGTTTCCTTATCTCTGAAATGAGGCTAAGACACAAGGCCTGGCAGAATCCATACCAGCAACAATTGAAGGAAAGAATGGCCTCATGCATACCCTGGCTGGTGTAGCTCAGTGGATTGAGCACGGGCCTGTGAAGCAAAGGGTCACCCGTTCAATTCCCAGTCAGGGCACATGCCTGGGTTGCAGGCCGGGTCCCCAGTAGGGGACACATGAGAGGCAACCACACACTGATGTTTCTCTTCCACTCTTTCTCCTTCCCTTCCCCTCTCTCTAAAAAAAAAATGTTAAAAAAAAAAGAATGGCTTCATGTAATGAGTGGCTCAATAGGAGGCATAATTCTCATTGTCACTCCATGCCAGTCCTGACCTAGTGCCTGAGGCCAGCTCCCCCATCAAGGATGCCTGGGAACT
This sequence comes from Sturnira hondurensis, assembly GCF_014824575.4. Taxonomy (NCBI): domain Eukaryota; kingdom Metazoa; phylum Chordata; class Mammalia; order Chiroptera; family Phyllostomidae; genus Sturnira; species Sturnira hondurensis. The sequence continues at coordinate 873,680 of NW_028094186.1, read as the reverse complement.
ATAGACTCCTCCTCACCTGCCCAGAGGCATGCTGGGAGACATGTCTGTAGACATCTGTCCTACTAGAGGGGCAGCTCCTGGGAGACCCTGTAGGTGATGCCAGCTGGGGAAGGGGCTGTTGCTATTCATTAGGGCCAGAGATTGGCAGTTGGACTTGGGCTGTGGCTGGTGGAGGGAGGCCCAGGGTGAGAACCCTAGGGACAAGTGATCAGGCAGGGGGCTCTGGTCTTCTCTCCCAGCTGCCTTGTGGGAGGAAGTAAATAAGAGGAAGTATCTATATGGGGGGAATGGGGCAGGGACCAGGGGATGTGGTCTCTTGCCTGTCCTCACCCTTCTGCCACCCAGAGGCCTCATGGGCCCTGCACATATACCCTTCAGTGAAGGCAGCTCTTTTTCCTTCTTATTGCCCTTTCCTGTGCCTTGCTAGCCACAGAGAATCTTCCTCTGCTTCCTCTGCTTCTCGGGGATTCCTCTCCCAGCTTCCAAACTCCTGCCTGAAGAAGCTGGGGTGCAATGAGAAGCCCCAGTCTAAGGAAGCATCTTTTACAACCCTGGCAGGCCATCATCAGCCTGTTATTGGAGGCCCTCTGAGGACTGGAAGGGGAAGTCCGTGTGTATGTGGAGGCGTGTGTTTCCACATAGGGGATGTGTGTGGAAATGATTTCCGATCATCGGCCTGGTGTATTTGTGTGTGTGTCAGTTCCTGTGGGTATACTTGTGTGAGTGATGCAGCGAGGTCACATGGAAGGGGGCTGGGCCTGGTCAACCCCTGCCCGTGGCTACCTGCTCCTCATCTCAGAGCTCTGTGGTTCCTGGCCAGGGCCTTCGACCCCCTTGCCCATCCCAGGGCCCTGGACTGTCAGGCTCTTCAGGACAGGGCTGGGTGTGGTGGTGCCTGCTCTGTGGGCTGTCACTTTGGGTGGGCCATGGGACAGTCACTGTGGGGTAAGGAGTGTCTACTCTCTGGGCCCAGGGTAGTCAGAGCTCATGGCTTGCTGACTTCTGCTTCTCATTCTCAAGGCATGTTTGCAAGTGCTGCATGCCCGCTGTCAGCACTTCATCACTGTGACTCTGTGTTCCAGTCTTCCCTCCTTAGGATCAGAGGAGACAGGAGGAATGTATCCCTCCCCTACCCCACAATCATGGGCTTGGGGTCTATAGTCCCCTCCTCAGCAAGGGAGCCTGACCCATCTTCTGTCCCTCCTCCCTGCAGAAGGGGAAGTGAGAAGGAGGGTGTCAGGGACCCTGTCTTTTGGGCTGGAAAGGCTGAAAAAGCAGAAGTAAAGGGAGCAATGGGGCACTGTGGCCACAGACTTGAGCCCCACCATGCAGACCCCGGCAGATTTCCTTAGGTTTGAAAAAGACTCACTCTCCTGTCCCAGAAAGGTGAGCAGAGGGTTGGCCTGCCTCCAGCAGTATCTGTCACCATGACTCTGGGAAAAGAATGGCTATGGGGGTAGCTCTGTCCCCTGGGGTTTCCGGGTGACTGCCTCTGTCCCTAGGAGTGTTCTCAGTCACAGACAGGCAAATGGAAGCTCAGACCTCAGGGTGGGGCGGGAAGGGGTTGCTGTGTAGCTTTCTGCCTGTCCCACCACTGCATTGGCACCTTATCACTTGCAACTCTGTGTTACACACAGGCTCTGTTAGCTTGCAGCTTTTTGTGGCTGCAGCTTTTGTGGCTATTCAGAGTGCCCTGAAGATTTAGCTGTGTCTCTGAGGGTCAAGACCTGGAATGGGAAGTCCCCGGATTGACCCTAGTACAGAGGGAGGGGGCAGGCTTGGATGGGTGACTTACCTACCCACCCTTTCCTGGCACTTGTGGCCTGCCAGCTTGCAGGCCCGGCAACAACCAGGGGAAGGACTTGGGTTCTGCCACTGCTTTACTTTGAGCCGTGGTGAGTCACTGTCCCTTGGGTCTCAGTTTTCTCTTCCTGAAATAGGCATAAGTCTATAGGATATTTAGATTAGAGTCAAAGTCATCAGTTTGCACTTAGATGTCCCTCTTCCCCACTCTTTTATTCCTGGGCCCCCCTCAGAAGTGGAGGACCTCAGAGATGGGTCTGCCACAAATGCTAGACTGTTCTCCCAAGTGCTAGGGCTTTTCAGGTGACATCCTCTCACCTCTTTTCCCTCCCCTAGGCAGACCAGCAAGAACGAGAACTCTGCCTTCGAGTTCAGGGTCTGACTTTCTGGGTATCTCTGTGTCTTTCCTGCCTGTGTGTCTGCCCTGGGTACCTGTGTGTCTCCTTGGGCCTCACTGACTGGCTGTCTCTGTCTGGGGCCCACCTGTCTCTGTTGTTAGGCTCCTGTCTGTTACTGCATGAAGGGGGCCTGTCTTCACCTGTTGAGTACATGTCATGTGTTAGGTGTCTGGTGGTTTATGTCTCCTGTTTCTACCTGTTGAGTACATGTCCCCATCTGTCTCCACCTGTTGGATATAAGTCCCCATCTGCCTCTGCCTGTTGGGTCCCCATCTGCCTCTGCCTGTTGGGTTCATGTCCCCTTCTGTGTTTGTCAGTTGGGCACATGTCCCCATCTATCTTTGCCTATTGAATGTGTCCCCATCTGCCTCTGTCTGTTAGGTATGAGTCCTCTCCTGCCTCTGCTTGTTGGATATGTGTTCTTCTGCCTATTGGGTTGTGTCGGTGTCTCTATCCATCCCTGCCCTTTAGGCATGTTTGCCCTCTGGCCTCTACCTCTGCCCGAATTCATCAGTTTTCACCTGTTGGGTGCCTTCCTCTATATACTGGATGTCCCTCTTTATCTGCCTTTACATGTTGTTGGGTGCCTGGCTCTGCCTGTTGGGTGTCCCTCTTTATCTCTTTCTACATGTTGGGTGCCTGCCTCTGCCTGTTGGGTACCTATCTGCTCCTCAGCAGCTGAGTTGGCGTGGGGCTTTCCCTTTGCAGTGCCCACAGGGAGGATGGGGGTGGAGGGCCAGAGGGCAGCCCTTGGGCGATGGGGAGGGGGAAGAGAGAGGAAGGGAACGTGGTAAGGGTGTAGGCCTGGAACGAGGAAACCACAGGCCCGAGTGATTGGCGGCCTGGGCCCAGCCCCCGCCCTCAACCTGCACATCCGCCTTGGGCCTGGCCACCTCTGAGGCAGCCCCTGAGGCTGCCTGCTCCTGCCATGGTGCCTTGGCCCTGCCGGGCGGATGGAGCAGGATCCCAAGCCGCCCCGTCTGCGGCTCTGGGCCCTGCTCCCCTGGCTGCCCAGGAAGCAGCGGCCCAGGATCAGCCAGATCTCTCTGCCTGCCCCTGGCCCTGGCCCTGGCCCTGGCCCCAGGCGGGACTCGGTGAGTGTGCTCAGATGAGAGTTGACTTGGCTGTGGCCCTTGGAGCAGGTGCCTGGGTAGCCAATTTGGCCTCAGCTGGCTTTGGGCTCTCCTAGCCCAGACCTGGCCCTGCTGGGTAGCTGGACTCTGCCCAGACTTGCTTCCTGGGGAAGTGAGGAGGCAATTTAGGGGTCCAGGATAACATGGATAGATTGGAGGGAGGGTAGAGGGTAGAGGGAGGGTAGAACAACTATAACCTGGTGAGGGGTTTCTAGTGGATTTGTATGAAAGAACTTTTGGAAGGTGAGGCATTGAGTCTTTGGCCTTAGCTCCTGCCCATCCCAGACTGGTACTTACTCAGTTGGTGGGGGAGTCTCAGGTGACTCGTGGGTCTCTATGCATCTGAGCCCTGTCCTTTTGGCTGGAGGGATGCTGTCATCCATCCTGTCCAGGAACAAAAACCCAGCTCTGCCTCCCCAATATGAGAACAAGCCCTACTTCCTATTGTGGCAAAACCAAAACCTTTATAGCAGGGGGAGGGGTGGACCTGAGGCAGGTCTTTGGGCCTTAGCCAGAGACTGTGGTTGGTTCAGCCTGGCCAGCCTGGCTGTGCCTGCACATTCCCTTGGGCCCTAACAGGCCAGAGCAATAGGAGCAGGGCCTTGCCTGACCTGGCAACTTGATAGTTTGACCCTCCCTGGCGTTTGAAGCCCTTTGGGGCTTCACCATTGATGAACTTGAAGGCTGTCCCTGTAAGGGCCTGCAGGGCCCTGTCTGCTGGTGTCTGGTGAGAGTGGACTTGGAAGAGGGACATGCCCCATGCTGTCCCAGATGGGGCTCACCATGCTTACCAGCTCTATCCCTCCATCAGGATGAGGGTGTCCTCAAGGAGATCTCCATCACGCATCATGTCAAGGCTGGCTCTGAGAAGGCCGATCCATCCCATTTTGAGCTGCTCAAGGTTCTGGGCCAGGGATCCTTTGGCAAAGTGAGTCTTGAGCCCACAGCTGGGAGGGCAGCACTGGTCATGTCAGAGGCGGGAGTGAGGGGACACCTGAGGGTTCAAAGGGTCAGAGGGCAAGGATTGATGGGTCTGAGGGTAGGACAAGAGGTCACCTTAATACCCAAAGAGGACAAAAGGTCAATGTGGGGCACAGGGAAGTTAGAAGTCATTCTGAGACCTGGAGGATGGGAACTGATGGGCTCAGTCCCCACCCCAGCTTCTCCTTTGCTTTCCCCCCAACTGCCTTCTCAGGTCTTCCTGGTGCGGAAGGTGACACGGCCTGACAGTGGACACCTGTATGCCATGAAGGTACTGAAAAAAGCAACGCTGAAAGGTGAGTGGAGAGCGCTTCCACATGCAGAGCCCAGGCTGGGCACAGGATCAAGGGAGACAGCCCAGCCCTCCAGGGCTTTGTGTCTAATAGAAGACATAGCTCTATTTCCAGGAGCTCCTGGTCTGAAGGTGGAGAAACAGGCCTATTCTCAGGTACCCCTTACCCTGCACCCCACCTTATCTCAAAGACAGGGTCCATTCAGAAGAAAAGATTTCTGGGGTTAATTGCATCCCCACCCCCACTCCCCACACCAAGTGCCAATGTCTGTAGCTGAAGGTGAATATCTGGAAGGAGGGTGTGTGTTTGTGGTGGGGCCCATCAGGTGTCAGGTTGCTTGGGCAGAGGCCTGCTGTCAGCATAGTGCTTCATGATGTTGGAAGAGTCTGAGGGAGACCTCTCAGGGTAGAGAAGGACGTGAGGCAGCTGGGCAGGTAGGAGAGGGTGAGTCAAAGCAGGGCCAGGGAGGTGGGTGGCAAAGTTCAGAAGGGAGCCCAAGCCCAGGTCTATAATTCCAGGACTTAGGAAGGGCATGGGGGTAGTTGGTAGTAGGCTTTGGGCTGGGCAGGGACTCTAATTAGCCTGGGAGCCAGTATAGCCACTGACCAGGTAGAGTTGGCCTGGGCTGAGGTGGGGGTGGGGAAAATTGGAAATGTTGGCCTTGGGGATGTTATAGGTCCATTCTTGTGAATGGACCCTGTCTTTGCAGTAAGGTGGGGTGCAGGGTAAGGGATGGCTGAGAATAGGCCTGTGAAGGGTTGTCTGTGGGGTGAGGTAACTTTGATTTTCCAAGGCCAGCCTTCTGGGGGTGGGAGTCATTCCCCAGGAGTGATGATGGGAGCCACAGGGGAAGAGAAGGATGAAAAGCCTTGGTCCCTGCTTTGAAGGGCTCCCAGGCTGGGACTGGAAAGGCTGAGCAGACCCAGCAGTGCAGTGCAGTCAGTGCTGTGACTGGGGAGCCCTGGGGAAGAGAGGGTGCAGACTCCCAGGGGATAGGCTCACATAAGGAGTAACCAGTCAAACAATGCCTTGCAGGATGAGTTGGGAGTTCTCCAGACTGAAAATAGGAAAGGAAGGGTACCCCAGGAAGGAGCAACTCTTTGCCTTGACAAAATCGTAAGGGTGGTTTGAAAATGTAAGGCATACAGTATTTGGGAAACAGTGAGTGGAATTGTTAACTCCAGCACGGTCCCTGACATGTTTGGTGAGGGAAACAAAAACATTAAAATAGAGGGGGAAGCAGAGCACTGTAGGGGAGAGGGCCCTAACTTAGCTAGGCAGGATTAAAGAAGACTTCCTGGAGGAGGTGAGGCCTAAACTAAGTTAAAGAAAGAACTGCTGATGATCAGACTTGCTTAGAGACTTACTCTTTTTTCAAAAACTATTTTTACTCATTTTTAGGAAGAGGGGAAGGAAGGGTGAAACAGAGGGAGAGAAACATGGGTGAAACAGAGGGAGAGAAACATGGGCAAAACAGAGGGAGAGAAACATCAATGTGAGAGAGAAATATCACTCATTGGCCTCTTATATACATCTTGACCAGGGACCAAACCCTGCAACCCAGGCACGTGCCCTGACTGGGAAACCCGCTACCCTTTGGTTTGCTGCAGGACAACGCTCCAACCAACTGAGCCACACCAGTCAGGATGGGACTTTTATTCTTTAAAAAAAAAAAGTATGTCTGCTCAGACCTATGAGTCTGAATTTGACGCCCCAGGAATATACCTTTATAAGTAGCTCCCTAAGTGACTGTTCCTACCAACCTCCAGACTCGAATTGGGGATTTTCACCTTGCCAGATCAAGAGAGGGCTTGTGAAGGCATCCTGGGGGAGCCCTAGGGGCAAAAGCTGTGGGCACACAGGTTGCTCAGACTGACGGGGCTAAATAGCCCGGGATGGGGCCAGAGGGATGGGCAGGGCACGAAGGGCCCAGCCCTGGGCACTGCCATGAAATGTGAGTAGCAGATGGAAAAGAGAACTCTTCTCAGCCAGGGCTTGGGAGTGACCAGACTCTTGATGACCTCCTTTCTCCTCTGGCCAGTGCGTGACCGTGTTCGAACCAAGATGGAGAGAGACATCCTGGCTGATGTAAACCACCCATTTGTGGTGAAGCTGCACTATGGTGAGACCAAAGACCCTCCTTGAGTTACCACCCTACCTGGCAAGCCTTTGCCCTTGCCTGTGGGCTGCTATCTTCCCTGTATGTTGCCCGGCTGGCAAGTCAAACGGGCTGGAGACAGAGGGCCAGGGATCAGCTGACCATATCATTGCCTTTTCCCCTCTCTTCAGCCTTCCAGACCGAGGGCAAGCTCTACCTTATTCTGGACTTCCTACGTGGCGGGGACCTCTTCACACGGCTCTCCAAAGAGGTGAGGTGGCACCCTACTACCAGAGGGCCCCAGGATGAAGTTGGAAGGACAGTTCCTCCCATCCCAGGGCCCTATGAAGGACATGTCCACTGTGGCCTGGACCTGAAACCACCCAGGCCTGTGTAGCAGTCCCTAACCCAGGAACCTACCCTGGACAGAGTTCACATTCTCAAAGACTTTGAGAGTTTCCTCTAAGATGGGTCAAGGAGGATCAGGCCTTGGATCTGATGCCACTGGATGAGGATGAGGAGAAGCTCAAATCCACCCAGAAAGCTAGATACTTTAATGTTATATCCCATGTGCTAATCAAAAGGATTTTTAACTGACCTAAAAGAATTTCAGCTAGATATAAAAGTGGGGCCATTAATACAATTCAAACTTTAGAAGAGAACTAAACTTTAGAAATTTTTAAATGTTATTTTAATGTTTGAGTTGGTAATACATTTATATGATTGGAAAAGATCATTGAGATATCTTCAGCCTACCCCAGTCCCCTCCACCCCTACTTGTTTAAGCTTCCTGTGTCTCTTTGGAAATATACAACACTCTTATATATGTTCTGAATCTCAGACCCCACATTTTTTTTTAGATTTCATTTATTTATTTTTAGGCAGAGGGGGAAAGGTGGAAGAAAGAGAGGGAAACATCAGTGTGTTGTTGCCCCTCAGGTGCCCCCTACTGGGGACCCGGCCTGCAACCCAGGCATGTGCCCTGACTGGGAATTGAACAAGCAACCCTTTGGTTCACAGGCCAGTGCTCAATCCACTGAGCCACACCAGCCAGGGCAAAGCCCCCACATTTTAAAAAAAAAATTATTTATTTTAGAGAAAAGGGAATGGAGGGAGAACAAGAGGGAGAGCAACAGTGGTGTGCAAGAGATACATCGATTGGTTGCCTCTTGCACACTGCTAACTGGGGAACTGACCCACAACCCAGGCATGTGCCCTGACTGAGAATTGAACTGGCAACCTTTTGGTTCACAGGTTGGCACTCAGCTCACTGAGCCGCACCAGCCAGTGCCCAACCCCCACATTTTTGCATAAAAGGTACTATTCTGTGATAGTGTTCCGTACCATGCTTTTTTTCAAGGCAGTATGTATGAGAGATCAATCCATATCAGAACATGGGGAAACTCCTTTCTGTTTATGGCTGCCTAGCACTCCGTCATGCAGGGAGAGGCAGTTATTCCGTCTTCTGCTCCTCAGTCCTTGGGCTGTTTCCAACCTTTTGCTGTTTCTAAGCAATGCCACAATGGGTGACATGTATATTAGTCATTTCACACCTCAAACCCTTTTATAAAGAGTAGGGTGGATGACACTGAAGTCTCTAAGGGTCCTCCTCAAGTTGGACCGTCAGGAATAGGAAGCTGCTGACTGCCCAGTACCCCAGCTCCTGGAGGAGAGGCAATCCCAACTGAAGTCTCCTCCTGCCTATTGCAGGTTATGTTCACAGAGGAGGACGTGAAGTTTTACTTGGCTGAGCTGGCTTTGGGCCTAGACCACCTTCATAGCCTGGGCATCATTTACAGAGACCTCAAGCCTGAGAAGTGAGTGAAGCTCCGGCCTCACCTTGGCCTCCCTGGGGAGTACAGAAGCAGGCCTTGAGGCCTCTTCTAGGACAGGGGTGCACCAATGAGGGTGATTGTGACTCTCCCCAAGAAAATCTTTCTTGGGCTGCTCCATGAATGGGTGTGTACAGTGGAGTGGTGGTGGCAGGCTTACTTTCGGGGGCTGCCTAATCACTAGTGTTACCATTACCAAGGGCCAAGCACCTCCATGAAGGTGTGTTGCCTACCTTTTTGCTAATCCAGTATGACACCTGAGATGCTACCATTTTAAAGGTCATTCCTTGATACGGCCTCTCTAGAATTTTCCTTAACATGTAAATATCCTTAAATGGTAACGTGGGAGCCAGGGGTAGGTGCTAAGTTGGCAGGAGATCTGGCTGTAGAGTTAGACTTGAATTCAAACCTTGTCTCCACCACCTACTAGCTCCATTACCAATGGGAGTTCCTTAACCTCCTTAAGCCTTTGTTTCCCCATTGTTAAGATACAGCTATAATAAAAATACAGCTACCTCACACAGTATTTCAAAGATGAGCAAAGAAGATAGCCAATACACCTGCACAACACTGCCACCACCCTGCTTCACCCACCCATTCATTAGATGCATCTGGGTGGATCGCCTTCTCTGGGCCAACCCCCACAGCCCCCATGGTGTCACTAAAACCCATCAAGGAGCCACAGCTGAGGGGCCCTGACTCCCCTCTCTCCATTACAGCATCCTTCTGGATGAGGAGGGCCACATCAAACTTACCGGTGAGTGAAGGGCACCCATTCCCTCCAGTCCCAGGAAAGGGCAGGATGGGCTCCTGGCTGAATGCTGAGGGATCTGTTCTTCCTGAGAGTCTGTGCTGGGCACTCAGAAGTGATCAAAAGCTGAGGCCCCAGACTTGGAACAGCCTGGGTTCAAACCCCAGCTTCCCATTGTATAACCTTGTGCAAGTTACCTAGCCTCTCTGGGCCTCAGTTTACTCCTGAATGTCCTGAGGGTAATGCCCTCAGGCCTCTGGGCAGGGAGGCTGGCTGTGCAGGGTATGGTGGCAAAGAAGGTTGGGGGGGTCCTAACATGTACCCTCTTCCCTCTTTGCCGCAGACTTTGGCCTGAGCAAGGAGGCCATTGACCACGAGAAGAAGGCCTATTCCTTCTGTGGGACAGTGGAGTACATGGCCCCTGAGGTCGTCAACCGTCAGGGCCACACCCACAGTGCAGATTGGTGGTCCTATGGGGTGTTAATGGTGAGTGCCCAGGCAGGGGTAAAGTATCCAACCCAGGCCTCAGGCCTCAGTTTCCTCATCTATACAATCAGAGGACTGATGGTCTCTAAGGCTCTCTTTTCCTCTCATAGCCAAGCTGGCCTCACCTTCTACCCAGCTGCAGTTTCCTTCCTTGGAAGAATTTCAGGCTTGTACCCACCTGGGGTGCCCCCAGCCTGGGACTGGGCCCAGGCCTGGGCCCCTCCCCAGCTTTGGGCCCTTATTACTTATTACTCCTGGTGTTCTAACAGAGGGGAGAGAGAATCAATTCTTGATTCGGGTGAACCTCCAACAGGCCAGCAAGAATCCTGGGAAGGGAGCTGAGTGGCGTGGTGGGAGGAGATGGGGGACATAGAAGATGGGGACTAGAGCCTGAATAGACCCTTGTCTTTTGCAGTTTGAGATGTTGACAGGCTCCCTGCCCTTCCAGGGGAAAGACCGAAAGGAGACCATGACACTGATTCTGAAGTAAGCATCAGCTCCTCCCTGACATCTTAGGGTCCCCTCAGAGCCTAGTTTAAGTGTCCAGAATAATACCCTAAACCTGCCTCAGATTCCTCCATTAAAGGGACATTCCTCTGGGTGAAGCATTCTAGGGCCCCTTGTTTATCCACCAGGGCCTGTGGGAGGGGAATACCAGAAGGTGACTTAGTAGATGGCTTGTCTGGACTGAGCTGGAAACTAGACCTGGACAGAAGTGGGAGGGGAAATGGGGTCTCGGGGGCAGAGCTTGGCCCTGATGAGACCCTGGGGCTGTTTCAGGGCAAAGCTAGGCATGCCCCAGTTTCTGAGCACGGAAGCCCAGAGCCTCCTGCGGGCCTTATTCAAGCGGAATCCTGCAAATCGGCTCGGTAAGCAACCCTAGCTTGGGAGGCGAGCGGGATACAGCTGCAGCCCGGGCCACGGGGCCACATCTGGGGCTGAAAGGGACCGTTGTCCTTTGTGTGGGCAGACAATGCTGCTGGCCATCCTGCATTCTGGCTCCATGTGTGGTGTTTGGGGCAGTGGGGTGACCTGTGTGTAGGGGGGAGGGCAGGAACTGAGTCATCCCCACTTCCCCTGGGGACAAGGACAGAGGCTCCCACATAGCTCCTCTGCCAAGGCTGCTGGCACAAGAGGAAGAGCATGAGCTCAGGAGTCAGAAGGATCAGGTCTCAATCCCAGACCCATGTCAGGTTCCCCCACTGCTTGGCATGCAGTAGTCCCTCCATAAACATTTGCTGAATGAATGAGTGCTGTTTATGAACTAAGTGACCCAAGGCAGTTGACTTCACCTCCTGGTGCACCAGGTCCTCATGTTTGTGGGATAGGATGATCTCAAGCTTTGTTGATTAAATGAAATCACATGAATGTGTCTTGTGTGTACTAGTTGCTCAATTTATCTTGGTTCCTGTGTTCAAATGAACCATGAACCAACCCCGTTTATCCTTGGAGGTGAATGGAAAGAGAGCCTGTCTGGTGACTGACAAGGGCAGTGGGATAAGAATAACAAAGATGAGGCCTAGCATGGGAGAGAAGTAGAGGCCCTCAGCATATCTTGGAACAAGTTCAGGCTGTCCTGTGTGGCCTTAGATATGTTGCTTAACCTCTCTGAGCCTTCCTTCTTTTATCAGTATGTTGGAGCTTGACGATAAGAGGCCCCAGAAAGTGGAAAATGCTGAGTGGGCAAAAGGCCTTAGAGTGATGGCTGGGTGGATTTGGGGCAGGATCAGCCTATCCCCCTTGCTTCTAGTGGACTGCTCCAGCTGCTGGTCTCAGACCAGTGCGGCTGCTCGGTGGTGTCTTGAGTTTGAACCATCTGCAGACCTCTCATCTGGGCTCTTTCAGGGTCCGGCCCTGATGGGGCAGAGGAAATCAAGCGGCATGTCTTCTACTCCACCATTGACTGGAATGTGAGTGTGTCTGTCACCCCATCAGGGTTTCAGTTGTGGTGGGAGGGCCTTTTACTGATGAATGCCTTAGGTATGAAACAGAGTGACAGCATGACCTATGAGGCAAGGGCTGGCCTTTGGAGGGCAAGCAATTGTGCCCCTGTCTGCATAGACTGCTCCAAGCCTACCACCTCCTCCTTCATGGGGCTTCTGACAGTCTGTGGGGGTGCCATAGTGAACTGAATGCCCACTCCACTTTGCAGAAGCTGTACCGTCGTGAGATCAAGCCACCCTTCAAGCCAGCTGTGGCGCAACCTGATGACACCTTCTACTTTGACACTGAGTTCACATCCCGTACACCCAAGGGTGTGTCCCTTGTCTGATTTGTCTTGGGCTCACATAGGAGGGAAGCAGGGAGTTGGGGGCACCTTGGGATGCGGGGGTGGCCAGGACTCTGGCAGGCCCAGGTGTGTGGGCAGACATATGGGTGGACCTCTGACTCTTTGTCTCTATCTTGTTCTGCCTGACTCTCCCACTTTGGGACTCTATGGGCTCTTTGTGTCTGGTGAGGGGGTGGGGGTGAGCGGATGGTTAAGGCCACAATAGAAAAGTCAGGACCCCTGCCCCAGGCATCTTCCAGCCCACTAGAAAGACCAAAAACATCAGGCTCACATTCACGTCAGGGGTAAAGAATCTGACCCAGCCAAAATGAGGTGGAGATGATCTGGCAGAGCAGAGGTGACAGCACCCACAGGTCAGGGGCAAGTGTGAGAAACTGCTCTGGTTACTCTACTGCCAGGCCTCAGTGTACTCACCTGGCATATGGGCTCAGCGGTATACCCACTGAGTCCCTTTTTTCATTGTAAGAAGCCAAGGAAGGGGCTTCTGGGAGGAAGCTTGGTAAATCTTAACATTTTGGCCAGTTTTTGTGTGTGGGGCGGGGGTGGAGAGTTGGTTCTGGAAGGCCTCCTAGAGAGGAAGGTTTTAGCAGAATGGGTGCTTTTTTCTTGCGGCTTGCACATGTCTCATGACAGGGAACTTAGCACTTCTCCAAAGCATTTTTCCCATCTTTCTTCATTTATCTGACAGATATGTATCTGTTCCCTACTGTGTGCCAGCCATGGTGGGATTGACGGTGAACAAGACAGACTCAGGCCCTGACTTCACATGGCTCAGGCTACAGTGGGGGAAGGGACATGAAAGTAGCTACTGGGCAGTGTGACAAGTACAGTTTAATAGGGGCAAGGGGCTGAGGAGCAACCTCAGGCAAGGCCTGTCAGAGCAGAGCATGGGTGAGCTGAGCCTCAAAGGATAGACAAGCAGTGCATTATCTAGTGAGAGGGAACAGCATGTGCAGTGACTCAGGGTCTCCTTTAAGGATCTGAGAAGTCCAAGAGAGAGGAGGCTAAAAGATCAAAAGGACCTCAATTGTCAGGCCGAGGAGTTGGACTTTTTCTTGTGGGCAGAGGGAAACGTTTGAAGGGTATAGGGATAGATTTGTGGTTGGAACCATCTCTCTGGCTGCTGCACAGAAGATGGATCTAAAGGAGGAGACCTGAGGCAGGGAGGCCAGAAGGAGGCATCCAGGGAGGGATTAAGTGTTTTGGCCTGGGCTGGACACCAGATGTGGGGTCTTTTATTCTTGTGTATCAGGGCTGGGCTGGTCTAAACACACATGAACAGATTAGCCAGTTAAGGGCTGTGATGAGGGGTCCTACCCAAATTCCCACTATGGCCAGCTGCTGAGGCAAGTGTAGAAGCCCTGTAGTCACCCTTTGCTGGGTTACCTTGGGATCAAGAGCGCCTCCTCAGGCTTACATCCCTTTCCTACCCCTGTAGATTCCCCAGGCATCCCCCCCAGCGCTGGTGCCCACCAGCTGTTCCGTGGCTTCAGCTTTGTGGCCACCGGTCTGATGGAGGATGACAGCAAGCCTCGGACCATGCAAGCACCACTGCACTCAGTGGTACAGGTGAGGGGTCCAGGAAATTGCTGCCTAGTTGTCCTTTTCCACCAAGAAGCTATGGGCAGAATGACTGAGAACACAGGCTCTGGAGTTGGACAGACCTGAGTTCAAACCCTGATTGCCACCTTGTAGCTCATTGTGCCTCCAAACCTCCTTGGACCTCAGTTTCCCCATTTGTAAAACAGGAATAAGAACATGGATGTAAATTTTCTGGCACATCCAAGAACATTGTAGAACCTGGTTAGGTGCAAGAGGGTGCCCAGGTTGCTGGTGCTGGGGGGTGGCTGTCAAGTTCCCAACAGGGATGGGTAGCGGGGGCTCATGTCTCCTCACACTTTTCCCCCATGTTCAACTTCCCTGGCTCTGTGGAAAATTTAGAATTGAGTGTCAAGAATATAGACTCGGGAGCTCATTGCTTGGATTCAGAGTTTCTAAGGTGAGGGACTTTGATTGAGACACTTACCCTCCTGCTGCCTCAGTTTCCTCATCTATAAATGAGGGTGATGACAAAAGTTTCCCATAGGTTGTGAGGATTGTATAAGTTAATATGTGTAAAGTTAATGTGACTGTAATTTATTATCCAGCTGGGAATTTTTTTAATCCTTACCTGAGGATATTTCCATCGATTTTAGAGAGAGCAGGGAAAGAGAGGAGAGACACCATTGTGAAAGGGAAACATTGGCAACCTTTTAGTGTATAGGATGACACTCCAACCAACTGAGCCACCCAGCCAGGGCTCAACTGGGACATCTTTGTCCAGGACAAATGTTAAACCAAACTGGATGTGAGAGCAACAAGCATAAATCAAGGCTGTCTGTAGTACGTGTGGTTACCTAATAGAAAGTGCTTAGAATAGTGCTACACACTAAGCATTATAGAAGAATTTGATGTTGTTAATGTCTCAGGACCTTGAGACACCTTATGAGGTAGGTTGTGACACCCAAGAAAGGGAAGGCAACTTGCCCAAGGCCACAGTAAGTGACAGCTGGGACCTAGCTCAGGTTCCTGTGTCCCTCAAGCCTGTCTACTTCACTATCCTCTGACTGCAGGGTGGGGGCCAGCAAGTGTGTCCATCATACAGGTTCAGAGAAGGGCAGGTCCTTACCTAAGGTCACACAGCCAGCATTCTACCCCAGGCCTCCTGGTTCCTGCTTGGTGCCATCTCCATTGAGCCAAAGCCTTGGGTGCTGGGGAAGTTTCCCTGCATTCTAAAGCAGAGGATCAGCCCCACCTCACCTCATGGTCTCTGCAGCAACTACACGGGAAGAACCTGGTTTTTAGTGATGGCTACGTGGTAAAGGAGACGATTGGTGTGGGCTCCTATTCCGTGTGCAAGCGCTGTGTCCACAAGGCCACCAACATGGAGTATGCTGTCAAGGTGGGCCTCCAACCATGCATCTGCCATGGCTGCTGGGCTGGGGGGAAGCCAATGTAGCCTTTGCTCTTTGGTGAGGAGGGTTGATGCCTGAGGCTCTGTGGATACATGAAGGTGTTTGCCTGGACCCTAGGCTCTGCAGTGTGGGCTGCATGTCAGAGAGGGACTCCGGAGACTGCTTCTCTGACCCTGTCACATGCACCCTTTTCCTCAGGTCATCGACAAGAGCAAGCGGGATCCCTCAGAAGAGATTGAGATTCTTCTGCGGTATGGGCAGCACCCCAACATCATTACTCTAAAAGATGTGAGTCATAGTGGGGGGAAATGGGGTAGAGACTAAGGCACTTGACTCTAGGATTTGTCTCAGGGCTGCCATTCCTTTGACTATTGATCTTGCTCTGCTCATGGGAGAGGAAGGACCCTGGTGCCTCTGGTCTGGCTGTACCCCAGGAGACCTCCATCAGGGGACAAGTACTAGTATCCTGTCAAGGGAGGATAAAGGCCTAAACATGCGAAGGCCCCATCAGAGCCACTGAAGCACAGAGCAGAACATGTGCCTGAGCTTGTATCATTCTTTCCTGGCCTGGTGAACTGGTGACTAAGGGGACCAGGCTTGACATTGAGGGGAGGGACCTGATGGTAATGTCTTTGGCAGGTATATGATGATGGCAAACACGTGTACTTGGTGACAGAGCTGATGCGGGGTGGGGAGCTGCTGGACAAGATCCTACGGCAGAAGTTCTTCTCAGAGAGGGAGGCCAGTTTTGTCCTGCACACCATCAGCAAGACTGTAGAATATCTGCACTCCCAGGGGGTAAGTCTGATGTAGGAGGCACTGAATGGGAGGGTCATACCATCAGCAAAACTCATGAGCTGTGGACTGGCCCAGGCAGTGGCCATCTTCAACAACCAGACAGAGGGGAGGCTAAGGGTGGAAGATGGTGAGTGGATGGATGGAAGAGAGGGAGGGAGGAAGGAGAAGACAAGGCCACATTGTGAAAAGCAACATTTATTCAGTACCTACTATGTGCTAGGCACCTGCTATGTTCTTTCCTTACATTATCTTAATTGATTTTCACAAAACTCTGTGGTGCTGTTACTGGCCCACTTTACAGATAAGAAGACTGAGGCTCAGAGATGTGAGGTTACTTGCCCAAGATAACACAGTCAGGGAAGAATTGAGCCAGGATGTGTGAATGAGGAATTTGGATGGGCAGCTACAGGCAGAAAGTGGGTTTTTGAGTTAGGAAGCAGCAGAGTCACTGTGGGGCACTTAGTGGTGCTTCAGGGAGGTGAATTTGGCTGTGAGTTCAGCTACTAGGGCAGAGGAAGTAGATGTAGGAGGAAATGCTGGAAACACAACAGGTGCTACAGAAGAAGAGCATGTCCAGACAGTAGAACTTGGCTTTTATCATTGCACAAGGCAGAGGTGGAAAATTTCCTTATAGTGTATTGAAGCCAAAACAGTTAGCATGAGTTTCTAGAGGAGATGTTTTAAGGGCTACCAGTCAGATATTATGGGAGTTAAGAATGTAGGCTCTGGAATCCGACTGACTGGCTGTGTTCAAGTCCTGTGTGAGAGGTTGGGAAAGTCGTACCTCTCTGATACTCTCTCACCTGTCATCTATAAACTTCCAATAGCAAGACCTCCACCCATGAAGGAGGGATGCAGTGAGGTGCTGCACTGGGAAGGCACTGTGATCCAGTGCAGGCCAATGGAAGATGCCACGGAAACATTAGGGGGAAATAGGACCAGATTATTGCTATGCCTTTTTAAAAAATTAACTTTTTGTTTTTTTAAAAATATTTATTTATTTATTTATTTATTTATTTATTTAGAGAGGGGAGGAGGGAAGAAGAAGGAGAGGGAAACATCAGTGTGTGGTTTCCTCTCTTGTGCCCCCCTACTGGGCACCTGGCCTGCAACTCAGGTATGTGCCCTGACTGGGAATCAAACTGGTGACCCTTTGGTTCACAGGCCAGCACTCAATCCACTGAGCGACATCAGCCAGGGCTAAAATTAACTTTTTCTTATGAAAATTTTCAAGGTTATACAAAACTAGAATAGATGATGAACCCCCAGATCTCCATCACTTGGATTTAAGAATTATCAAGCTTTTTCTTACCCTTCCTTCCCTTTTTCTCTTTCTCTTTCTTTCTTGTTGCTGATGTATTTTTCCTAACTTTTTTATTGACAAAAAAGCTCAAACCTATAAAAAAATTAAAAGAATGCTACAATAAAAATCATTCCTCTCGTAGATTCACCAAATCTTCACAGCCTGCCACATTTGCTTTGTTTCTCTTTCTGTTTGTCTCTTTGTTTCTGTCTCTCTCTCTATATATATGTATAATTTTTTATGGGTACATTTGAAAGGAATTTGCAAATTTTATGACACTTGACTTAGAACTACATATAATTAAAGTATTTTAAAGCATATCTCAGACCTCATAGCATCTTTGTTATATATCTGTAACTAAAGAAAGTAAACATTTTCTTTCATAACACCTAAAAAATTAATGGTTACTTGTTTTCATATAGTATCTTGTCAATAGACGCATTCCCCTATTGATTGTCCTTCAAAAATATCTTTTTATGATTGGTTTATTGGAATCAATCTCTGCAAGGTTCACACCCTCTATTCACTCATTATATTCCTTAAGTCTCTTTTCTAAAATTGCAGTAAGCCCCAGCTGGTGTAGCTCAGTGGTTTGAGCATGGGCTTCAAATCAAAGGGTTGCCGGTTCGATTCCCAGTCAGGGCACATTCCTGGGTTGCGGGCCAGGTCCCCAGTGGGGGCCACATGAAAGATAACCACACATTGATGTTTCTTTCCCTCTCGTTCTCCCTCCTTTCCCTCCTCTCTAAAAATAAATAAATAAAATCTTTAAAAAATAAAGTTGCAGTAAAATTTGCACAAAGTAGATCTTAGGTATACAATTTGATGAGTTTTGTTAAATGTGGGCATCCATGTAACCTCCAGAATAAAATCTCACCTTCTTTTTTTAAATTTATTTTCATTTATTTATTTTCTGTTTTATCATGACCCAAGGATATGCTTATTGACTCTAGAGAGAGAGGAAGGGAGGGAGAGAGAGGAAGAGAAATATTGATCAGTTGTCTCTGGCACGTGCCTCACCTGGGGACTGAACCTGCAACCTAGATGTGTGCCCCCAACCAGGAACTGAACCTGTAAGCTTTTGGTTTATGGGACAGTGCTCCAGTCAGCTGAGCCACACCGGCCAGGGCCTTACGCCACTGCCTTATTGAAGAGGTCAGTTCTTATACGGAATGTGTCTGTTTCCTCATGGCATCATTTTTTTAATATATATTTTATTGATTATACCATTACAGTTGTTCTATTCCCCCCTTCATTCCCCTCCACCCGCACACTCCCTCCCCCACCATTCTCCCTCCCTTAGTTTATAACCACGTGTCTCAAGTTCTTTAGATTCTATATTTCCCCTACTATTCTTGCCCTCCCCCCTATCTATTTTCTACCTACTGTCTATGCTATTTTCTGTACCTTCTCCATTCTTCTCTTCCTCCCACTCCCCTCTTGCTAACCCTCCATGTGTTCTTCATTTCTATGGTTCCACTCCTGATCTAGCTGTCCTCTTGGTTTGCTTTTGTTTTAGGCGTGGTTGTTAATAACTGTGAGTTTGCTGTCCATTCACTGTTCATATTTTTCATCTTCTTTTTCTTATATAAGTCCCTTTAGCATTTGATATAATAAGGGCTTGGTGATGATGAACTCCTTGAACTTGACCTTATCTGAGAAGCACTTTATCTGCCCTTCCATTCTAAATGAAAGCTTTGCTGGATAAAGCAATCTTGGATGTAGGTCTTTGGATTTCATGACTTGGAATACTTCTTTCCAGCCCCCTCTTGCCTGTAAGGTGTCTTTTGAGAAATCCACTGACAGTCTGATGGGTACTCCTTTGTAGGTCCCCTTATCTCTTGCTGCTTCCAGGATTCTCTCCTTCATTTTAATCTTGGGTAATGTAATGATGATGTGCCTTGGTGTGTTCCTTCTTGGGTCCAACTTCTTTGGGACTCTCTGAGCTTTCTGGATTTCCTGGAAGTCTATTTCCTTTGCCAGACTGGGGAAGTTCTCCTTTATTATTTGTTCAAATAAATTTTCCACTCGTGGCTGTTTCTTTCCCCCTTCTGGTACCCCTATAATCCGGATGTTGGAACGTTTAAAGATGTCCTGGAGGTTCCTAAGCCTCTCCTCATTTTTTGGAATTCTCATTTCTTCATTCTTTTCTGGTTGGATGTTTCGTTCTTCTTTCTGGTCCATTCCATTGATTTGAGTCCCAGTTTCCTTTCCATCACTATTGGTTTCCTGTGCATCTCCCTTCATTTCAATTAGTTTAGCCTTCATATGTTCCTCTAATTCATGACTATAATCAACCAGTTCTGTGAGCATCCTGATAAACAGAGTCTTGAACTGTGCATCTGAGAGGCTGGCAATCTCTTGGTCACTTAGAGTTATGGGCTCTGGGGCTCTGAGTTCTTTTTGAGCCATCTTTTGAACTGTTGGTGCCTGTTACATATCAGGATTGGAGCCCTAGGTGTTCACCAGGACAGGCAACTCAGTCGCTGGGTTGTGATGCTGTATGTGGGGGCGGGGCCAAAGAGGAGCAATGGCGGTTGCGTCTGCCGCCTCTCGCCGCTGCCGCCGCCGCCACAGGTGCCACAGCTGCCACTGTCACCGGGGCCCGCGTGTTTCGTCGCACTGCACACTAATGTGCCACCGTCGTCAGCCCTCCACCACTGGGTTGGCCCGCTGGGGCCTGCGCGGTCCGTCTCACTGTGCTCGAATGTGGGACCGCAGTCAGTCTGCCCCACACCCTGACTGGGTCCGGAATGCCTGCGTGCCTAGGGGGATCTTTCCTGCCCACCCTGCTCCGCTGCTGGCTCCGCCCCTCTTACTGTCCCGGTTGAATGGTTTGTTGTTGTTGGACTTCTGTATAATTCAATTTTCTGTTCTTTGGCTGTGTCTTTGTTCTCCAAACCTTTGTTGTATTCAAACTTGGTTGTGGGAGAAGGCGCAGTGTTTCCACCTATGCCTCCATCTTGGCCCTTATGGCATCATTTTAATTGTTTCTCTATTACCTATATTTTCCGTAAACTTCAAGTGCTCTAACATCTCACTTAGATTCAGCTTTAGCTTCTTTTTGAGAGTGAGGAGCTAAAGACTACTTCATGGGATGTACTTCATGCAACCAAAGTGCCATGTCACGTTGCCCCCATTAGTCATTGATCATGTCAGGTGGTAACAGTCCAGGGATGGGTGAACAGGTGGCAGGCGGTGGGTGGGACTAATGGTAAAGATCCTCAACAACATCTTACAGAATGATTCCATCCCCCTAGGATCTTTGCCTGAATCAGTTATTAGGGTTTGCAAAAGATGTCAATGTCTGATTCTAACTTATTAGGGGGGATGCTTCTATAAAAAAGAAGTATACCTCATAACCAGAACTTCAGTTTGGTTACCACGTGTACTGTTATGGTCATGTTTGAAGTGGTTTTGTTTTTTTTTTAAATGGCCAGGTTCAACAAACTAATATTTAAATATGTCAGGTCAGATGGTAAATTTGTTTCCTTTCCCTGTTTTGTTCTCAGGTAGGTACTAAAGTTACCCCCCAAAATTTAGAAGACAGGGCTGAAGCAGTGAGTTTCAGTGGGTCAGAACAAGGAGGGACTTTCTAGAGTGGAAACTGCTTCCAAAGTAGTGGACTCCCCGACTAGATCCAAGCACAGACCACCACTTGGCAGGAGTGTTAGGGGAGAAAATTGTCTCTTTCTCAAAGCCAGGAGTCTATGGGTCTCCAAAGCTTCTGGCCCTTTCCAAAAACCAGGGGCAGATGATGAGGAAATGGGAAGTTTTTGTTGAGTCCAAATATGGAGGGAGATTCTCTGGGCTGATTACACACTGGCAGTATCTGTGGTCCAGAAGTTGGTACTCCCATATGAAGCAAGGGATGGGAAAAGGGTAACTGGGAGCAGGGTCCACTGAGATCGCCTATATCTTTTTATTGAAGTATCATTTAAACATAATCAATATGTACAAGTCAATAAATTTGAAAAAGTGAATGCACCAATATAACCAGTACCCATATCAAGGCATGAAATATTTCAGGTTTCCCCAAATCCCTTTGTGCCCCTTCCTATCCCTGCTTCCTCCCTAATAATCATTCTAAGCTAACTTTTTTTAAAGGCTTTATTTATTTGTAGAGAAGGGAGGGGAGGGAGAAAGAAAGGGAGAGAAAGAAACATCAATGTGTGGTTGCCTCTCACACGCCCCGTACTGGGGCCCTGGCCTGCAACTGAGGCATGTGCCCTAGACTGGGACTTGAACCAGTAACCCTTTGGTTCGCAGGCCTGCGTTGAATCCACTGAGCCACACCAGCCAGGGCTCTAAGCTAACTTCTAATAGCTTAGATTAGTTTTGCATATCTTTAAATTTTATACAAACGTGCTCTTTTATGTCTGTCTGGCTCTTGCCACTCAACATTCTCTGAAATCTACTTTGTAGTGTAGCTGCAGTTTTTTCATTCTTGATGTATAGTTTCTACTGTATGAACAGACCACAATTGTTTTTGTTTTTGTTTTTTAAGATTTTTGAGCCCTGGCTGGTGTGGCTCAGTGGATTGAGCACTGGCCTGCAAACCAAAGGGTTGTGGGTTCGGTTCCCAGTCAGGACACATGCCTGGGTTGTGGGCCAATGTTTCTCTCCCTTTCTTTCTCCCTTACTTCCCTTCTCTCTAAGAAATAAATAAATAAAATATTTTTTAAAAGAGATTTTTAGAGAGAAGAGGAGGGAGAGAGGAAGAGAGGGAGAGAAACATTGATGTGTGGTTGCCTCTTGCACACCCCCAACTGGGGACCCAGCCTACAACCCAGGTATGTGCCCTGACTGGGAATCAAACCAGTGATCCTTTTATTTGCAGGCCGGTGCTCAATCCACTGAGCCATACCAGCCAGGGTGAACAGGCCACAATTTAATTGTCCATTCTACTGCTAGTAGACATTGGGTTGTTATGTACCAGTTTTTGACTGTGATAAATAATGCTGTTGTGACATTCTAGTACTTGTTGTTTGATGAATATATGTACGTTTTAATGTTGGGTGTACACCTAGCCCTGGAATTGCTTTGTCACAGTGTATGTATGTTCATTTTCAGTAGATGTTGCCAAACAGTTTTCCAAAATTTTTCCAATTTACACTTCCACCAGAAGCATGTGAGAGTTCTGGTACTCGCCAAAACTTGTTATTTTCCATCTTTTTAATCATAGCCATTCTGGTAGATGTGAGGTGGTATTGTATAGTGGCTTTAATTTGGATTTCTCTGATGGCTTAGTGAAGTTGAGCACCTCTTCGTGTTTATTGACCTTTGGACAGCCTCTTTTATGAAATGCCTGTTCAAGTCCTTTGTTCATCTTTGAAAATTGGGTTGTCTGCCTTTTTCCTCCTCTTTTGCAAGAGTTCTTTGTTTAACACGTGGAACCCTTTTAAGTCTCTAGCTTCCCTCATATGGTTTCTGTAAGGACCCCAGCATGCCAGGGACAGCCTGTTTGAGAACTCAATAGAAAGTCACACCTTGCCTTCTCTGTTTAACAGAAGATTTACATAAAAGAAGGTCATCTTTTTTTTTTTAAGACTTTATTTATTTATCTTTAGAGGGGAAGGGAAGGAGAGAAGGAGAGAAATATATTATGTATGGTTGCCTCTCGTGAGTTCCCCGCTGGGAACTGGTCTGCAACCCAGGCATGTGCCCTGACTGGGAATAGAACCGCAATCTTGTGGTTTGCAGGCCCGTGCTCAATCCACTGAGCTACACCAGCCAGGGCAAGAAGGTCATCTTTTTATTTTCTGGCTGGTCATGGGCACCTCAATGCACATCCTCCAGTGATGCTGGTGATGACAGAGATGCTGTTGCTGCTAGTGACAGGTGGCACTACATAGCACTCTCTACATGCTAGACAGAGTTGTAAGCACTTACATTCAAACTCATTTAATTATTCCAACGAACCTATGAAGCAGGTATTGTCTTTGTCTTCATTTTGTAAGTGAGGGTACTGAGGCTCCTGGAGCTTAAGTAAAAGTCTTATAGCTACTATGGCTCCAGAGTCTATGTCCCTAACTGTGTGTGATCAGATACTGCTGTGGGCAGCACCTGCCCTTCTTACCCTCTAATTTTTAAGTGCACTTGGCAAGTAGTCACTGTATCTTAACATTTATCATGATGGTGGGGTTCAGCCCCAGGGAGTGCTGCTGGGGTTACTATGACAGCAGCTGCCATTTCCTAAGCCTACTGCTAAATATTCCTGGTAAACAACTGTGTTTCTGCAACCCTGGAGGCTCAGCACTATTACCAGCCTCACTTTACAAATGAGAAAACCAAGGGCAAGGGAGGTTAATGGCATGCCCAACGTCACACAGCTACATCTGGTAAAGCCAGGATTCACACCTTGGCCTGCCTGACTCTTGACTGAAATCACAACTCTGCCTAATGACTCTGTCTGCATTTGGCCTACAATATGTGGGGTGTTTTTCTGTTTGGAGTTTGCTTTGGTTTGGTAATGCGACTGCTTTTAGAACCTAGGCCTGAGTTGTTACGTGGTGACTGTAAGCTGGAGTAAGTAACAGATATCTCTTTAGACTTGTTGGTATGGCTCCCATTCAGCCTTGCTTCACTCATTGTTTGCCCAGCCTATTGCACTTTTCAGTGTGGTGAGATGTGAGAATATACTCCCCCCTTTCCCCACATATGACCTAGGGGACAGGTATCAGTCACTTATGGGGCTACCTGCCATGGTGAGCCATAGTTCCCTGTAGGAGTTTGTTGTTTCTCTATATTGTGCTGAAAACTTTCATATCCCTGTTTCCCAAAAGTGTCATCTGTGCTACCCTAAACTAGAAAGACTGGAATTAAGGTCAGAGCTGGGATCAAGTCTTACCTCTGCTTTTTACTTACACAAGTAAGTCAATTCTCCTCTCATTGCCTTGGTTTCCTTCTCTATAAAATAGAGCCTGTGGTCCCTGCACTGCATACCACCAAGGTAAAATGGGTCCCAAAGAGAGCATGGTTGGGACAGTACTTTGTAAACCAGAATGATCATTTGTCCAGCATGGTTGATTTCCTCAGCCAAGCTGAGCATCCCTGACATCTGGTAAGCTTGGCTTCGCCCTCCGCAGGGAGGAGAGAAGAGTCTACATTCTCAAGGGCCTGGGCTTGTCCTTTGGGCTAGAAGGAGAGAGCCCTAGAGGCTCATCAGGCATTGATTGCCCAGGAGGCAGTTCCCTGTGGATGCAATTCATAGCATCGCCAGGACAGCCCTGCCAGTGTAGGCCTTTCTCCTCATCTAACTGACACTTTTCTCTCTCTGTAGAGGTGGACTATCCTGGGTCATATTTACCCTCCAATTTGCTCACCGGTGACATCTGCTAGACCAGCAGTCCCCAAACTTTTTGGTATCCGGGATCATTTGCATGGAAGACGATTTTTCCATTCCTAACAGGCTCGCCAGCCACTCACCTCCTGCTGTGCAGCCAGTTCCTAACAGGCCATAGACTGGGGCTTAGGGATCCCTGTGCTAGAGGGTTCAGGACTCAATTGAGACATGAAAGGACCATCTCATAAAGCCAACTAATCTACAAGACTCAGTGCATCTAACCTCCAAGGGCTTACATGTTTTGGAGGTGTGATTCATTCATTCACTGAGCAGAGTTCACTTAGCTCTGTGCTAAGTGCTAAGTGCTGGAAGTGAGCAGGCATTTCACAGGCAGATAGGGCTGTTTATGGCTAAAGGAGCCCTCACTGGTCCGAGCTTGGGACATTTGAGGGATACAGTGGACAATGAACTTAGAACGGATAGCTGAGCCTCCCACACCAGGATGGGGACTTTGGGCTTTAACTTGTAGGTAAAGAGAGCCATTGAAGATTTTTGACAATGCCAAGGAAGGTACCATTAGTTCTCAGGAGCAGGAGCAGGAGTGAGAGTATGAGTTTAGACTGGGTTGTGTTAGGTGTGAGGAGAGTCTATGGAATATTCAGTGGTTGCCATCTGGTAAGCACCTATAGGAGCCTACACTCAGGAAAGGTCCAGGCTAGGGCCAGAGACCTGAGTTGTCAATAATCAGGTGGTAGTTAGAGGAGTGGCTGAATAGAACCATACAGAGGGAGGGGGGAGGATGAAAAGTGAAGTGATCCAGCCCCCAGTTTACAGATAAGCAAATGGGGGGGTAGAAAAAAGTCATTTGCTTAAGGCCTCAATAGTAAGTATCACTATCCCATTCATTCAACAAATATTTCTTGAATATCTACTATGTGGTAGGAACTTTTTAAAGGCTGGGATATAGCAGTGACCAAAACTTTCATGGAACTTACATTATGGTAGGTAGATTCAGAAAACAATTAGGTAAATATTATGTCAAATGATAGTAAATGCTATGGATTAAAGTAAAGCAAGGGAAGGAAACCAAGGAGCACTCCTTGGTGATTGCTGTTTTATATGGAGTGGTCCAGATCTCGCTGATAAGGTGACATGCAAGCTGAGACCTACAAGAAACAGAGAATGAGCCAGGTAGATGCCTGAGGGAAGAGTCTTCGAGAAGGAGGTCTGGAGGCAGAAGTGTGCATGGCATGTGGGAGGAAGAGCAAAGAAGCTGGTGTAGCTAGACCAGGAAGTGTAAGAGATACTGGCGAGGAGCAGGGGAGAGATCATGTGGTGCCCCTTAGGCCATTATATGGACTTTTGCTCTTAAGAGGGGAAGCCTTAGAGGGTTTCTAGCTAGGGTAACGTGATCTGACTTACATTTAACAGAACTGTTCTATCTGCTATGTTTAGAAAAGACCATAGGAGTTGAGGGTGAAGCAGGAAGACCAATTATGATCTGTTTGCCGAAATCCAGGGGTGGGATGGTAGGGGGTAAGATCAGAGTGCTGCCAGTACAGGGGCTGAGCAGTGGATGGATTCTGGATCTACTTGCATGGTAGAGCCAATAGAGCTTTCTGATTGATTGGTTGAGGAATATAAGCAAACAAAAATTTCTCTTAAGATTTTGACCCAAGCATTTGGAAGGATGGAGTTGCCATTAGGTAAGACTGTGTAATGAACAGATTTGAGAGGAGAAATAGGAGTTGAGTGTGGATAGGTGAAGTTGGAGCTGGCCCATAGACAATGACATGGAGATTTCAAGTGGGCAGTACCAGCAGCATTAAAGGCCCCATTTCAGTCCCTTCCCCTCCTTTCAGATTCTGCTTCCTTTTCTCCCTCTCTCTGGGCCCATCTTCCTACTCTCATCCTGGGCATTGATCTGAGCCATAGCAGTCTGCCCACATTGAGAATTGACCAGCTTTCTGTTCCCAGGTTGTACACAGGGACCTCAAACCCAGCAACATCCTGTATGTAGATGAATCTGGGAACCCCGAGTGCCTGCGCATTTGTGACTTTGGCTTCGCCAAGCAGCTGCGGGCTGAGAATGGGCTCCTCATGACACCTTGCTACACTGCCAACTTTGTTGCACCTGAGGTGAGTGGCCTGGCCTCAGCTGCAAGTGAGGATGAGCAATCTGTGTGGCCTTGGCCCTGGTACTGAGGGAGGATCCAGCTTTTGACTGGGACACATATCCTACCCTTCGGGGAATAGCAGGTAAGCATTTGGGGCCACTTGCCACTGGCCCTCAGACTGACCACTCTCCTGTCTTCCTTCCTGCCAGGTGCTGAAGCGCCAGGGCTACGATGAGGGCTGTGACATCTGGAGCCTGGGCATTCTGCTGTATACCATGCTGGCAGGGTAAGTGCCCCATTGGCCTGGGCCTCCTCCCAGTACATTTGCCCTTTCCTCCAGCCCTAATGTGTAGGCTGGGGTGGTGCTTGTCTGATGGGAGACAATTAGCCTTGCCTCAGGAAGGTCTAAAGATAGGGACATGGCCCTATCTTTGTATGCTTCACCTTGAGGAAATAGATGCTGCCCTTGGGAGCTCCCAGTCTGAAGGGGGAGACATGGCCCCCTACCTCTAGCCCCAGAATGGAGGCTAGAAGGTATACTCAGACTAGGTGGACTTTTCTCCAGATACACTCCATTTGCCAATGGACCCAATGACACACCAGAGGAAATCCTGACCCGGATCGGCAGTGGGAAGTTTACCCTCAGTGGGGGAAATTGGAACACAGTTTCAGAGACAGCCAAGGTTAGTCTGTGAGGCCTGGACCCAGATCATTTGGGATGGGGAGGCAGGGTACCATTGCTGGGTTTTTCAGCAAATTATGAACAGATGACCTGAAATCTCCTTTCTCCAAGTGGAAAATTCCCAGGTAGGCTGCCCCCTCACCTTGTTTGGACAACTGGATAATCATTCACTGACCCTTCCCATGTTCTGGGCCTGCAGGGCACAGAGGGATGTGACTATGCCTTGTGGGAATTTAGTGTGTGTGGGGGTATAGGCTTACATACAGGGAACAGAGATGCCAGGCAGCAGAGAGAGATGGGTCTTCCTGGGCAGGAGTATGGGCAGTGGAGGTACAGAGTAGCACTACTGACCATGCCAAGCAGAGAGGCCTTTTCTGAGGAGGGTACATTTGCACATTCAATACTAGCAAATTTCCAGTTATGGGAACCTCTGTGCTGGACACTAGGTTGAGCCTTTAATGAATAGTACTACCTTACATCAGCCTTATGAGGCAGGTATCATTGTTATTTCTGTTTCTTAGAGGGGAAACTGAGGCTCAAAGAGTTGAAGTAAATGGCCCAGGATACTCAGCTGATGAGCAGGAGAATCAGGTTTTGAACCTAAGTCTGCCTGACCCCGTACCTTATGTTCTTCTCACCTTTCTGTCTGGCTTCTAGAAGGTGAAAGAGAAAGGAAAGGGTATTCTGGGAAGAACTCCCAAAGAAGGTCCTGTGCCCAGGGAGGCCCTGGAGTAATGTGGGGAATGGATCACAGGGAGAAGCTCTGCCAGAGTTTAGGCAGCAGAAGCTGGTAGGAAATGGTTGCCTTGCCCATTTCCCATCAGTGAGACACAACTCTCTGCTCCCCTGCTGGGCCCTCTTACCAACCCCCTTGACGGTTGTGTCCCCAGGACCTGGTGTCCAAGATGCTGCACGTGGATCCCCATCAGCGCCTCACAGCTAAGCAGGTCCTGCAGCATCCATGGATCACTCAGAAAGACAAGCTTCCCCAGAGCCAGCTGTCCCACCAAGACCTACAACTTGTGAAGGTATGGCCACCCCAGGCTCCGGGCATCTGGGGTCCTAGGCCAAGGTTCCATGGTCAAGGACTTGGAGTGGTTGAGCTAGGAGATGCCATGTCTGTCTGTCCTGGAGCCCCAGTCTAACATGCAGAATTGAGTGTGGTGTCAACAGTATACTCAAAGGCCTCCAGTCCACTGGGGACACAGCCCCTTACTTCTGAAGCTTTCATTCTGATGTAGGAGACAAGACCATGAAGGACCACCAAGGCTACATTAACAGGGGGCTGGGTGGGCTGTGAAATGCTGGGGGGAGCTGGTCTGGCCCTGAAACACAATGTCCCCACTCCTACCTATACTTCCCACCATCATGAACTGACTGACCTCTTACCTTCTCTCCTAGGGAGCCATGGCAGCTACCTACTCTGCACTCAACAGCTCCAAGCCTACCCCTCAGCTGAAGCCCATTGAGTCATCTATCCTGGCCCAGCGGCGGGTGAGGAAGCTGCCATCCACCACCCTGTGAGAGGCCAGGGCATCTAGGCTGCAGGGCAGTGCTAGCTCAGTGGAGGCGGCACACTTCCTGGAGAAAGCAGGCCTGAGTCAGGGCCAGAGGGAGCAGAGCCCCAAGGGGCCCAGGAAGCAGCCAGCCCAGATCACCCCAGTGAGGGTGTGAGAAGTGCCTTCTTCCCAAGAACAGACTCTTCTCAGCTCAGGCTCTGCTGGTTGAAATCAATTCACTGTACAAACTTACCTTTTTAAAGGAAAAATGACATCAACCACCATGGATTTCTACAAGATCCATTTGCCTTTCTGGGAGCAGAAGTAGCCAGTGCAGCCCCAGGAGCAACACTGAGTCACACTAGGGCTCTCTGTGGCTAAGACTCCTTAGAGCAGCTTTGGGGTCCTACCCTGGGAACCCCATGGTTGGCTTTCTGTAGCCATCTGCACCCACCTCCGAGGCAGTCCAGCATCAACTTCCAGAGCCCTTGGTTGTTTAGCAGAACTTGCTCTATCTCCAGTCAGCTCCTTTTCCGTACTGTTCTGCTGGAGGGTCTGGAACCACTTCCTGCTAGAGGAGAGGACCAAGGCTCCAAGGGCTCCCAGCTCCAGGCACCAGCATCCACATCAGCCCCTCCAGTGGGTCCCCTGCAGTTAAGTTGGGCTGCTCCCAGAGGAGCATCTGGAATGCACTTTTTAACTGACTTCTGTTGGAGTCTGCCACAGGACAGAATTCGTAGGAGGCCTCTGGGGTGGGTCAGGAGGGTCAGGGGCTTTTTTTTTTTTTTTTTTTTCATTTTCTCCTCAGCTGGTAACTCAGGGTTCATCTATTCATGGCCTTCTAATAAACTTACAGTTGAGTTGAAGCACACTTGCCTCCACTTTTCATACCTGAATTTGCCCTCTCTCTGCTATGAGGCGGTAAGGACTTTGGCAGTGACAGACAAGTAATGGATGAGGGCCAAGTAGTCCTGGTGCTTACAGCTCAAGTCACTGGGGAGCACGTGGGAGTCCCACCACCTCCGCCGTAATATTCCTGCCAGGGGATTCCATTATGCTGTTGATAACAGGAATGGAATTATTAGCTACCAGTGACCAAGTGCCAGGCACTGTGCCTGAGCCTTGTGTGTGTATCTCATTTAATCTGAACCCTGTGAGGTAGATACTATTATTATCCCTGTTTTATAGGTGGAAAAACTGAGTCTCAGAGAAGAAATGACATTGCCTTACACAATAAAATTTCTCTTGAGTACCTATTGTGGCCCTGCTTTAGACACTGGTGAACCAAGTAGAAAACAAGGTCATCGTTTTCATGTGTCTTACCTCTTAGTAGGAAAACGGACAGTTACTAAACCAAGGTCAACTACTGATAGAACATGCACAGATAGATTGGGGTGAGAAATAGGGTGATCAGTAAATACCTCCCTGGAGACATGACCAGAAGCTAAGATCTGAATGATGAAGAGGTCAGTGAAGACCAGGGAGCAGAGGGCAGTGTTGGGACAAAGGCCTCAGGGAGGAAACAATCTGGGCATGCTCAGGACCAAAAGAGAAGCCTATGTAGCTGTGATGTCAGGATCAGGGGTCAGCACAAGATGAAGTTGGAAAGGAGGGCAGGGGTCACTCATGCTGGGCTTTGTAGGCCCAGAGTAAAGAGTTCAGGTTTAATTCTAAGTGAGATGCAAGTATCAAAAGAACTGAAGCAGGAGAGTGACATGATTTGATTTACATTTCTAAAAGATCACTCTAATAAGTAGAGAATTGATGGGGAGGAAAGGGTGGGCAGGGAGACCAGGTCAGTGGCTTACTGCAGTAGCTCAGACGAAATGAGGTGGCCTGGACTAGGGTGGTGGGAATGGAGATGGGAGTGAACAAAGTCAGGATATGCTTTGGAAGTCAAGCAGATAGTAATTGCTGGCAGTTTGGGTGTAGAGACTAAGAGAAAAAGGAGATTCATGGATATCTTCTAGATTTTTTACTTAAGCAAGTGAGCACTGAGGGAGAAATTGGGGAGGAGCTGGTTTGAGAACCCTTTGGGAGATGCCTTTAAATATCCAAAGAAAACTGTCGACTAAGTTGCAATTAGAAGTTGGAGTTCTGGAGAGGAGTCTGGATTATAAGGATAAATTTGGGAAACATTACTTTGGAGAAAGTTTGGAGAACCAAGAGGCTGGGCTTTTCAAAGTGTGGTCAGTAGGCCAGCAGTATTGCTATCATCTGGGAGCTTATTAGAAATGCAGAATCTCAGGCCCATGCCTAGACCTGCTTAGTCAGAATCTACATTTTAACAATCTGCATGTGATTTGTGTGTACATTAAAGTTTAAGTGCTACTGCAGGGACTATGATTGAGTCCTAGCTTATATGAGCATTTAAAGATGGCACCTCTGGGCCCTGGCTGGCGTAGCTCAGTGGATTGAGCGTGGGCCTGCGAACCAGACGATCGCGGTTCGATTCCCAGTCAGGGCACATGCCTGGGTTGCAGGCCGGTTCCTTGCAGGCTAACTACCAGCAGGGGATGCACAAAAGGCAACCATACATTGATGTTTCTCTCCCTCTCTCCTTCCCCTCTAAAGATAAATAAATAAATAAAATCTTTAAAAAAAAAAGAAAAAAGATGGCACCTCTGAAGGGAGAGCCAGCAAAAGACTTAGTGGGGACCTGACAGTCTTGAAAGATTCAAAGCCTTATGAGCCAGGTCCTTCTGTTCCAATTATTTCTCAACCTCTCCACTTTAGAAAGCCAGGGCCTGAGAGGTGAATAAATTCTGTTATAGGGGAAAGGGATTCAGACACTAGTAGCTTGGCTTCACAGCTGGCCTAGGCATGAAGATTCTGAGCTAGCAGCCTCCCCACAGGAGCAGGGAAGGCTATATTGTATCCCCAAGGGCTGAACACACAGACACACAGTCTGAGCCCTGATTTGGGTGTGCTCTAACTCTCTGAGGCTTAGTTCTCCACCTGTACGGTGAAACCAACATTTCCTGTCCCACCCACCACCCGAGGTTGTCCACTCTGGATCCCATCACCCCAGCTGGAATCCTGGGCATCATCTCTGACTCCTCCCCATACTTTCTATCTGCATCCTGGCCCCATCAATTCTACCTCCTAAATATTTTTGGCTTCCATGCCCTCCTCTTCTTCATCCCTGTCCTCATATTTGTGTTTTTTGCCGCAGACTACTGATTCCCTCCAGTCTTTTGTGTCCCCAGCATCCTCCATTTAGAATCACAAGTCTGACCAAACATCTGCCTACAGTGGTTCCTCATTTGTTCACAAGCTAGAGCCCAGGTATCCTAGTCTGACAGTCAGTGTCCTGGTTAACTGGTTCCCCACCCCGAGCCCCAGTATCAGCTCTCAGACTTGAACCTGCCATGCTCCTCCCTCCACTGGATTCTGTTGCTGCATGTTATGGTTAACTTCTTTTTTTTTTCTTTTTAAGATCTTATTTATTTATCTTTTAGAGGGGAAAGGAAGGAGAGAGGGAGAGACATATCAATGTGAGGTTGCCTCTCGTGCGTCCCCTGCTGGGAACTGGCCTGCAACCCAGGCATGTGCCCTGACTGGGAATCGAACCTTGATCCTTTGGTTCGCAGGCCCACGCTCAATCCACTGAACTACATCAGCCAGGGCTTGGTTAACTTCTAATGATCCTTTAGAAAAGCTCAGTCGACACTTTCAGGAAGCCAACCAGGACACCCCAGATGGGGTTTGTTAGCCCTCAATTGGAATTCCCAGACACTCATTCTCTGTGTCTCACCAGTTTGTGAACTCAAGGGCATGGGCTGTTTTGTTTACTTCTGGACCCCCCCCAGCACGTAGCACCAGGCCTGGCACAATATTTTGGTCCTCAGCTAGTGTTTGTTGAATGGGTAAGTAGAAGAGAATAAAGGACCCATGAATTTGATGGTTCTAGGGGAAGCAATGGAAACTACATTTTGGACTTTCCAGAGCTTGGAAAGGTATGTGAGGGGTTGGAGAGAGAAGCTGGTGCTCTGAGGCACAGAGCAAATAGTGTCTTCCCCAAGCACCAAAAACCAGGAAATGGTGATGGGGGCAGTGGGAGTCCACAGGTGCTTTGTTGGCAACTAAACTTCAAAATCCAAATACTTCATCTCTATGAGCTCGTTTCCCCGTTTGCTAAATAGGGTTATAATTCACACTCCTCTCACAGCATTACTTGAAGATCAAATGAACAAGTAAATATGAACAAGTTTAGGAAGGTAAATGCTGCTTGTACAGTTAAGCTTGCTCTAATTTTTTTAAAGATTTTATTTATTTTTAGAGGGGAGGAAGGGAGAGAGAAACACCAACATGTGAGAAACACATTCATCGGTTGCCTTTTGCACTCCTCCAACTGGGGACCTGGCCCGAAATCCAGGCTTGTGCCCTGACTGGGAATTGAATCAGCCATCTTTTGGTTCGCAGGCCAGCACTCAATCCACTGAGCCACACCAGCCGGGAACTATATTTTTTAAATTTAAAAAAAATTATTGATTTTAGCCCTGGCTGGTGTAGCTCATTGGATTGAGCGCGGGCCTGTGAACCACATGATTGCAGTTCTATTCCCAGTCAGGGCACATGCCTGGGTTGCAGGCCAGTTCCCGGCAGAGGACATACCAGAGGCAACCATACATTGATGTTTCTCTCCCTCTCTCCTTCCCTTCCCCTCTAAAGATATATAAATAAAATCTTTTTAAAAAATTATTGATTTTAGAGAGAGAGAAACATTGATTTGTTGTTCCATTTATTTATGTGTTCAATAGTTGATTCTTATATATACCCTGACCAGGGATGGAACCTACAACCTTGGCCTATCAGGACAATGCTCTTGAACTATCTGTCTAAGGCCTAAGTTTGTTCTAAGTTTTACAAAGGTTACGACAGTCTCCCCAAAGAACTCAGTAGACTCTAGAAACACAGTTCCCAGCCACTAGCATCTCAGACAGGAACTTCCCTTTCTGTGGGCTGACTCCCTGGTCAAAACCCACTAATAGAAGTAACTGGCTTGAGGAAACATTGCCAAGCCAGAGGTCCCTGAATTCCAGAGTCACTGTTGTCTGTACTGCTCAAATAATAATCCCTGCGCTCCCACCTTGTAGAGGGCCCCTTCCCAAGTGGCTCCAATCTATTAAACCTATCCTATGTGGAGATGCTGAACACCAAGTGTTTTCCATGCTTTATTTCATCCTTATGTGATCCTTTCATCCTTTATTTCATCCTTATCCTTTATTTGATCCTTATGTGAAGGAGATATGATTAATTCCATCCCATGCATGAGAAAATTGAGGCTTGGAGGTTAAGTGATTCGTCCAAGGACACAGGTAAATGGTAAGAGCGGAACTCAGAAGGACACCTGCGTGAATCTGAAACTCACTCTTAACCAGTGTTCTGACTCACCTCTCTGCTTCTGACACTACTTCCATGTTCCATAGACCTGTAGGGTTATCACTGTTCCTCCACCAACCTTATGGTCCTAAAGTTTCCTACAATACTGGGGTCTGGCCTCATTTAGGGGTTGAAGTTGTTAGGAAGTTACATTTCCCAGTTGGCAAAAAATAGGAAACAAGTTGGGAAGTTTGGGGAGTTTCCCATGGACAGTCTCATGAGGTAGTGAGCTCCACATTGCCTGGGCTGCACACACAGAAAACTAATGACACTTGCCACAATCTTGGAAGAGAGTCCTATTCCCAGTCTGGAATTGTTTAGATGAATTTACATGACTCCTCTGAGTCAAAGTACCAGATTCTCGGCATTTCTTGCATATTACCTACTTACATATCATGTTTTCCATGATTATTTGTGAGACAGGCATTTTCAGAGCAAAAGCTGGTTTTCTACATATGTCGAGTAGAACATCACCCAAACTTGTAATAAAAGGCCATCATTCATTTATACTGGCTATAATAGTAGGCATGATTTATTGAGTTCTTGCTTTATACAAGGTACAATATATACATCATCCCCAATACTCAAAACAATCTCACAAGGGTGGTATTATATCTATCTTACCCCAAGAAACTGAGGCTAAGAGAGGAAACTTGCCCACAGTCTCTCAGCAAGAAGGTGGCTGAGATAAGTTTTGAACCCAAGTCTATCTGGCCCCAAAGTTCATGCTGTACCACCCTGATGCATGAGCTAAATTTTATTCCACAGTGACTCATAAAATTCTCACAGTTGGAAGGGCCCTAAAGGCTGATCTCCACCCAGTACAGGAATCTCCCATAGACAGTTATCCAGTTTCTGTTCAAGTGCCCTGTGCAAAGGAGATTCCACCACATCACAAAGCAGTCCTCCTCGTGGTTGGAAAGTTCCTCCACTTTGAACTGAGATCTTCTGAGTAGCTTCTATTTCTTGGGGGGTTCCCACTAACTCCAAAGAGCTCAGAGAAATGACTCAACAGGCAGGAGGGAAATCTAAATGAGCATCCCCACCCCTCACTCCCACCCCCAGTGGAGGTAGCTGCAGTGGGTAGTAGGAACAGCACTGGACATGTAGTCAGACAGACCAGAGATCACATTCTCAACCCCAATGCTGACCTTCTGTGTGATCTTAGGCAAGTCATTTCACTGCTTTGAGGTTTTCTCAACTGTCAGGGCTATTATGAATGTCAAAGAAGAGGTTGTGTGGCCCTGGTCAGGTAGCTAAGTTGGCTAGAGCATTGTCTCAATGCTCCAAGGTTGTGGGTTCAATCCCCTATCAGGGCACATATGTGAATCAGCCAAGTGGGTGGATAACACATAGATGGGTAAGTCAACAAGTCAATGTTTCTCTAAAATCAATTTAAAAAATTAAAAATAAAGGAGAGGGTGTGTGAAGCTTCTATAGAGCTCCTCAGTTATAAGCAAACAGCAACCAGGATGTAGAAAGCTGTTAGAGTTGTGGTTAAATACAGATTCTGGGGTTAGGCTGCCCTTGTTTTGTTGTTTTAACTTTTTTTCTTAAAGTATAAGCAGTCCTGGGTTAGAATCCAGTTTTGACAGATTACCTGTATGACCTGGGGCACATCATTTAATCTCTCTGTCCCATCTTTAAAATGGGTCTACTCTGTGGCAAAGGTGGAGCAAGGTAATGCATCAGAAGCACATAATACAGGGCCTCCCGTGGGAAGTGCTTAATACGTGTTGGCTACTATGCACTCCTCCCGGAGCATATATTCCAACCTCTCAGTTCTCTCTCTTTCTCTCTTCCCTGTTTTAGTAGAGGGAACCACATCCAGAGCCTGGAGAGAAGTCAACTCATCTGAGCATCTTCACCCAATAGGGAGAGGAGGGAGCACTCTCATAGGATCTTCTCTATTTTTTTCCCTCCTACCCCAAAGCCTTTCTTTGAGTTATAAGTCATGTTTATGACTCAATCTGAAACTTCTCCTTATAAGTAATTTCCTCTGTTTCTCTTCCCTCTTCCACTCCACACCCACCCCCCAGACTGTGGGCTGAATTGAGAAATCAAGGGGCAGATGTTCGAGCTGGGCATGAGGGGTGTACCTGGGATAGGCCTGGTGTCACTCACCCATTGCAGGGTATTCTTACCAGACTGGATTTGGGTGCTACAGAGCTTTATAGTTACTAGCTCCTTTGCACAGGATCCAAAAGGACCTGAAGAGAACTAAATTCTCATCTAGAGGATTAAGTAGAAGGTTGGAATCAGAAAGCACAAGATTGAAATCAAACTTCTATACATCTTGGGCCTTTCTGAGCCTCATTTTCCTCATTTGTAAACCATCTTCAGAGGGTTATAAGAGTAAATGCTCTGGAAGAGATTAGGTGCACAATAAATGGCAGCTGAGTTGCAGGAAAGCTTGATAGCCCTGGCCAAAGAGTTCAGTTGGTTAGAATGTCATCCTGATACACCAAGGTTGTGGTTCAATACCAGAATCAACCAATGAATGCATGAATGAGCAAAAAAAAAAAATTGAAGTTTCTCTCTCTCCCTAAAAAATTAATTTAAAAAGTAAAAAGAATTTTTGATAGAATCTTCAGAGCAGATTGAGACCATTTAGAACCAGAGGATCTTAATGTGGGGTCCACAGGCTTCCCAGGAATGTGAAAATGATATGTTAAATGATGTCTGTATGTGTATTTTTCTGGGAAAAGAGAATATAGGGTTTTCATCAAATTCTTTTAAAGTTTTTTTAATACTTTACTTATTTTTAGAGAGAAGGGAAGGGAAGGAGAAAGAATAAGAGAGAAACATCAATGTGTGGTTGCCTCTCTTGTGTCCCCCACTAGGGACCTGGCCTGCAACCCAGGCATGTGCCCTGACTGGGAATTGAACCGGCAACCCTTTGCTTCCCAGGCCCGCACTCAATCCACAGAGCTGCACCAACCAGGGCTCTTTTTAAGTTTTTAAAAAATTGTTTTAATTGATTTTTTAAAAGATTTTATTTATTTATTTTAGACAGAGGGAAAGGGAGGTAGAAAGAGACGGAGAGAAACATCAATGTGTGGTTGCCTCTTGTGCGTCCCCCCCACTGGGGACCTGACCTGGACTGCAACCCAGGCATGTGCCCTGACCAGGAATTGAACCAGTGATCCTTTGGTTCACAGACCGGAGCCCAATCCACGGAGCCACACCAGCCAGGGCTAAATTGAATTTTAAAGAAAAGGGAAGCGAAGGAGAAACAGAGAAACATTGATCAGTTGCCTCTAATACATACCCTGTCCAGGGGCCAAACCCGCAACCCAGGCATGTGCCCTGACCCCACAATTTTTTGCTTTGTGGGACAACACCCAACCAACTGAGACACACCAATCAGGGCCATCAGATTCTTAATAGGGTTTGTGATCCCCCACAATATTAACCATTGTCTCCAGGGGGCCAGATAACTAAAACTTTTGCTTTATAAGTATATAGAACAGCCTTCCTGCCCCAGCACGGTGCTGTTCATTTAGTACTCATGTGTGTTCCAAGCATTGGAGATACAATGACAGACACTCCTTGCCCTTCTGGAACACTGAGCTTTGGAGAGGTTAAGTGATTTATACAGCCAAGGTCACACACTTCTGAAGAAAGCAGAATGCTAGGATTGGAACCCCAGATCTCTGACTGCAAAGCTGGCCATATTGTATCTCATTAGAGGTGCTCTCAAAGGTCCGTGGCTTGCCTGAGTTCCCTCTGGTTGGCCAAGACCAGTGGGATGAGCATTCCATAAGAAAGGCCCTGAGGTCACACTGAGAGAGCCAGATTGGAGCTGTCAGCACACCACCTGGGTGTGCTGATGAATTGCCTGCAGGTGGCAGGTCGTTTTCTACGACTAGTCCTATTCTGAGCCAATTTAGGGAGGGGTTTCCCCTTCCTAAACTCTAACACAAGCCACAGACCATGAGGGAATTCTACATGTACATTTATATCAGCTATATTGAGGTTTAATTTACATACAATAAAATACATAGGTTTTTAAGTATGATTGGATGAGTTTTGACAAACACCTGTGAAACCCATACTATTCTCAGATGCAGAACATTGTCATTACTCAGAATTCCCTCATGTCCCTTTCTCTTATCCCCCTCAATGTCAGAGGAAGCCACTATTCACTATTCTGATTTTTATCACCATGAATTAGTATTTCCTGTTTTAGAATTTGTATAAATAAAATCATACAGTATGTTCTTTTCTTTTTTTTTTAAGATTTTATTTATTTGTCTTTAGAGAGGAAGGAAAGGAGAGAAGGAGAGAAATATCAATGTATGGTTGCTTCTTGTGAGTTCCCTGCTGGGAACTGGCCTGCAACCCAGGCATGTGGCCTGACTGGGAATCGAACCGCGATCGTGTGGTTCGCAGGCCCGCACTCAATCCACTACCAGCCAGGCCGGTATGTTCTTTTCTTTGACTTTTGTTCGGCACAGTGTCTGTGAAGCTTCATCCATGCTGTTGTATATTCACCCATTTT
Organism: Sturnira hondurensis; assembly: GCF_014824575.4. NCBI lineage: Eukaryota > Metazoa > Chordata > Mammalia > Chiroptera > Phyllostomidae > Sturnira > Sturnira hondurensis. Next base: position 835,088 of record NW_028094186.1, on the reverse strand, counting down.
TGTTGCTGAGTAGTATTTTTTGGATGAGTATGCCACAATTGTTTAATCTATTTATCTGTTAATAGACATTTTTTCTAGTTTTTGGCTAATATGAATATACATGTAGGGTATTTGTGTGAAATGTTTTTATTTTCATAGGTAAATACATGGAAGTGGCATAGCTGTATCACAGGATAGGTGCATGTTTAACTATGTAAAAAATTACTAAATAGCCCTGACTGATGTGGCTCAATGGATTGAGTGCTGGCCTGTGAAACCAAAGGTCGCCAATTTGATTCTAGTCAGGGCACGTGCCTGGGTTGCAGGCCAGGTCCCCATCTGGGAATGTGCAAGGGGCAACCAATCAATGTATCTCTCACACATTGATGTTTCTCTCCCTCTCTTTCTCCCTTCCTTTACTTCTCTCTAAAACTAAATAAATAAAATCTTTTAAAAAATGACTAAGTAGTCCTGGCCCGCTAGCACAGTTGATTAGAGTGTCATTCCAATACCTAATACACCCAGATTGTGTATACAAGAATGCCTGGTCAGGGCACATACAAGAATCAACCAATGAATGCATAAATAAGTGGAACAACAAAAATCGATGTTTTTCTCTTTTTATCTCTCTCCCTCTCTCTCCCTTCCCCCCATCAAAAAATCAGTAAATTTAGGCCCTAACATGTGTGGTTCAGTTGGTTGGACATCGTCCTGCAAGCAAAAGGTCACTAGTTCGATTCCCGGTCAGGGCACTTGCCTGGGTTGTGGGTTCCGTCCCAGTCAGGACGCCTACCAGAGGCAACCAATCAATGTTTCCCTCTCACCTTGATGTTTCTCTCTTTCTCCCCTCTCTCTAAAAATAAATAAAATTTTTTAAAATTAAAAAAGTCAATAAGTTTTTAAAATACTAAACTGTTTTCCAAAGTACATTTTACACTCTAACTCACAATATAGAAGAGTAACAGTTGCTTTGTACCCTTACCAGTCTTTGGTATTAGTCTTTTTAACTAGACCTTCTAGTGGGTTTGAAGTGGTTTCCCTTTGTGGTTTTAATTTGCATTTTTTAATGACTGATGAACCTGAACACCTTTTCATATACTTATTGGCTCTTTCTATATATTCTTTTGTCTGTTCCAACCTTTAGCCCCACTTAAAAACTGAGTTATTCATCTTACAGATTGTGAAAAATTCTTTGTATATTCTCCTTACAAGATCTTCGTCAGATATATGTATTGTGAATATTTTCTTCCAATATGTAACTTGTCATTATATTTGAAGAGCTGAAGTTTTAATTTTTTAAAAAATATTTTATTTATTTATCTTTAGAGGGGAAGGGAAGGAGAGAGGAAGAGAAGCATCAATGTATGGTTGCTTCTTGTGCATCCCCTGCTGGGAATTGGCCCCTGCCGAGAACTGGCCCCTGCCAGGAACTGACCTGCAACCCAGGCATGTGCCCTGACTGGGAATCGAACCTCGATTGTCTGGTTCACAGGCCCACGCTCAATCCACTGAGTTACACCAGCCAGGGAGTGATCATATGTTTTTGTTGTTGTTGTTTCCATCTGTTAACATGGTGAATTACAAAGTTGATTTCAGATATTCAACCAACCTTGTACTTCTGAGCTATACAGCTATTCAAGTTATCTATTTCTTCCTGAAGTAACTGGTAGTTTGTGTTTTTCAAGGAATTTCATCTAAGTTTGTTGGCATCTAATTTATTGGCATAAAGTTCTCCTAGTATCTCCTAATTATTCTTTAATGTCCAGTATTTTTAGTAACATCCCATCTCTCATTCCAAATATTAGTAATTTGTGTCTTTTTTTTTCTGGCAGTCTGCCTAGAGATTTATCAGATAATACTCTCAAAGAACTAGCTTTTGCCTTAAATTTTTATGTTATTTTTTCTTTTTTATATATTTTATTGATTATGCCATTACAGTTGTTCCATTCCCCCCCTTCATTCCCCTCCACCCTGTACACCCTCTCCCCTCACATTCCCTCCTTAGCTCATGTCCATGTGTCACAAATTCTTTAGCTTCTACATTTTCCACACTACCCTTGCCCTCCCCCTGTCTATTTTCTACCTACCATTTGTTCTACTTATTCTCTGTACCTTCTCCCCACTTCTCCTCCTGCTCCCCTGTTGCTAACCCTCCATGTGATCTCCATTTCTGTGGCTCCGCTCCAGATCTAGCTGTCTGCTTAGTTTGCTTTTGTTTTAGGTGTGGTTGTTAATAACTGTGAGTTTGCTGTCCATTCACTGTTCATATTTTTATCTTCTTATTCTTAGATAAGTCCCCTTAATAGTTTATATAATAAGGGCTTGGTGATAATGAACTCTTTGAACTTGACCTTATCTGAGAAGCACTTTATCTGCCCTTCCATTCTAAATGAAAGCTTTGCTGGATAGAGCAATCTTGGATGTAGGTCTTTGGATTTCATGACTTGGAATACTTCTTTCCAGCCCCTTCTTGCCTGTAAGGTCTCTTTTGAGAAATGAGCTGACAGTCTGATGGGAACTCCTTTGTAGGGGACTGTCCCCTTACCTCTTGCTGCTTCTAGGATTCTCTCCTTCATTTTAATCTTGGCTAGTGTAATTATGATGTGCCTTGGTGTGTTCCTTCTTGGGCCCAACTTCATTGGGACTCTCTGAGCTTCCTGGATTTCCTGGAAGTCTATTTCCTTTGCCAGACTGGGGAAGTTCTCCTATCTTATTTGTTCAAATAACTTTTCCACTTGTTGCTCTTCCCCTCCTGCTTCTGGTACCCCTATAATTCAGATTAAAGGTTTAAAGATGACCTGGAGGTTCCCAAGCCTCTCCTCATTTTTTTTCTTGTTTCTTCATTCCTTTCTGTTTGCTTGTTTCTTTCTTCCTTCTGGTCCACTCCATTGATTTTAGTCTCAGTTTTCTTTCCATCATTATTGGTTTTGTGAGCATCCTGATCACCAGTGTTTTGAGCTGTGCATCTGATAGGTTGGCTATCTCTTTGTCGCTTAGAAGTATTGGCTCTGGAGCTTTAGAAGTATTGGCTCTGTTCTTCTGCTTGAGCCATAATGTTTTGATCTTGTCACGCTTGTTATGGATGAGGGGCGGAGCCTTAGGTGTTCACCAGCGTGGGACAACTCAAGTGCTGGGTTGTGACGCGGTATGTGGGGGCAGGGTCAGAGGGAGTGACGGTGCTTGTTCCTCTCTTTCTCGGATTTCGGTCCCCTCTGCCACTTCCCACAAGCAAATTGGGCCCTTCTGGTGCTGGTTCATGGGTAGGTGGGCTGTGTACATTCTAGGACCCTGTGGGTCTCCCCCAATGAACTATCCTGTAAAGCTGGGAGCCTCTCTCAACCCCCAAAAGTTTTTCCAGTCATTGCTTTTAGGCTTTGTTTCATGTCGCTGGGGCCCTGGGTTGCATGGTCTGCCTCACTGACCATTTTTAAACCTGCCTGGTTTATCTGTGCATGAATGTGTGTCCGTGGTCAGTCAGCCACCTTGTGAGCCCTACTTGGTTTTTGTCCCTGTGCCCGCCCGGGTCCACTAACCACCACCTTTTCCTGCCGGGGACCCCTCTCCACCGGTGGCTGACTCCGCCCCTCTTACTGGTCTGGATGAATGGTTCGTTGTTGTTGGATTCAGTACAGTTCAATTTTCTGTCTGTTTTGGTTGTATTTTTGTTTCTAAATCTTTGTTGTCCTTAAATTTGGTTGTGTGAGGAGGTACAGTATTTCCACCTACGCCTCCATCTTGGCCGGAAGTCCTCTATATTATTTTTCTGTTCTCTATTTCATTGATCTTTTCTCTTAAAATCTGCAAGGATTATCCTGGCTTCTCCATGGGAAGCTGACAAAAATAACAACTTTTCCAGGACTCATTCTCATAAGTTGCTAGTAGAACTGCCTGGAGGGCAATGTGGTAATAACAAAATATTTTAAATGTGCATAAAATATACATACTCTATGCTTCTGAAATACTACTTTGAGGAATTTATATAGTGGTACACTGAGAAATGCTTAACAGCTGACAGGGGCAGAGGGAAGGACTCGTGATTTGTAGCCTTTACTGATTTTGTGGTGTAATTTTTTTCCACAATGGCCAATTTCAAGCTACTAACAAGAATGTGGGGTTTTTTTGCCTTTTGAATTTTTATTTTATTTTTTCCCCAATTTTTTAAATTTAATTATTTTTCAAGTACAGTTTTCTGTCTATTACTCCCATCCCATCCCACCCCCGTGCTCCCCCCCTCCTTCCCATTTCCACCCTTCTCAGTTGGTGTACTAACAAGAATGTTTAGTTGGGAAGAGATGCTCATGAATGACTCTCATGAGCCAGTGCTTTGGTGTTTAAATTTTTTTACTGTTGTCACTATTACAAATGTCCTACATTCCCCTCTCTCTCTTTGCCCATCTCCATCCAGTTCCTGCCTCCCCTCCCTGGCCTTTACTACACTATTGTCTGTGTCCACAGGCTATGCATGTATGTTCTTTAGCTAATCTCTTTCCACAGTGTTTTATATTGGTGGGAAATTGGTCAAACTTAAATTATATCAATAAAGTCACAAACGCATAGAGTACAATATGTGATGGTGTACTATACAACATTATATTATACTATAATTTGTGACTATGAGAAAATTATTAAGAACATGGGGAAGTATTCTTGACATAATGTCTTTTAACCTATTGATTTTAGAGAGAGAGAATGGAAGGGAGACAGACAGAGAGAAACATTGACTTGCTATTCCACCCATTTATGCATTCATTGGTTGAATCTTGTATGTGCCCTGAATGGGGATCAAACCCACAACCTTGGTGTGTTGGGATGATGCTTTAACCAACTGAGCTACCTGGCCAGGGCCAATGTCTTTTTTTAAAAGATTTTAATTTATTTTTTAGAGAGAGGGGACAGGAAGGAGAAAGACAGGGAGAGAAATATCAATTTGTGGTTGAACCTCATGTGTCCCCAAATGGGGACCTGGCCTGCAACCCAGGCATGTGCCCTTACTGGGAATTGAGCTGGTGACCCTTTGGTTCACAGGTCTGTGCTCAATCCATTGAGTTACACCAGTCAGCACTGATATAATGGCTTTTAAAAGGCAGGTGTTGTCCTGGCTGGATTGAGCATCAGCCTGCAAACCAAGGTCACCAGTTTGATTGCCAGTCAGGGCACATGCCTGGGTTGTGGGTCAGATCCCCAGTATCTCTAACATATTGCTGTTTCTCTACCTCTCTCTCTCTCCTCCCCCCTCCCTCCCTTTCCTTCTCTCTAAAAATAAACAAAATATTTTTTAAAGCAAGGGTTTAAATGCAGTATAAATTCAGTTTATTGTGTGTGTTTTTTGTTTTGGGGATGAAATTAACATTTAAAAATTTTATTTATTTACTTTTAGAGAGAGGGGAAGGAAGGGAGAAAGAGAGGGAAAGTAACATCAGTATGTGAGAGATATTGGTTGCCTCTCATAAGGCCCCCAACCAGATACCTGCCCTGCAACCCAGACATGTTCTCTGACTGGGATTTGAACTAGCAACCTTTCAGTTTATAAGCCAGCACTAAATCCACTGAGCCACACCAGTCAGGGCAAGGATGAGATTAACATTTAAAGATTTTCTTTATTTATTTTTAGAAAGAGGGGTAGGAAGGGAGAAAGAGAGGGAGAGAAACATCAGTGTGAGAGAGAAACATCAATCAGTTGCCTCTAATACACACCCTGTCTGGGGGGACCAAACCCACAATCCAGACATGTGCTCTGACTGGCATTGAACCAACAACCTTTCACTTTGCTGGATGATGCCCAGTCAACTTAGCCACACCAGTCAGGGCAAGATCAATTTATTTTTAAAATGTTATATGTACAGAAAAAAAAACCAAAATGATTGAAACAAAATATTCACAATGATTCTTTTATTTGTGTATTTTCAATATGTGGCAAAACCTTCTAAAATGAAGATATGAATTCAGAAAAATAAACACACTTTTTTTTAAAAAGTGTGTTTGTGTGTGTTTCTACAACCCAGACCTGCCGAAGTATTTGTCCTAAGAATTGAAAAGGTTGGGAGATTCAGAAATAGCAGGCTGTACCCTTGACCATAGTCTTATAGAGCCACCTTCCTGCCTTTAGGATATCAGAGGAAAGCCTTAATTAATGACCAGACACTTTACAGGGACACTATGGTGAAAAGAAAATGATTTACTGATCCCCAACCCAAGAAGCTAGAAAGCCTGCATAGGGATAGTGAATATTTTGATTGCCTAAAAAGCAACATATTTTAGAAAGATGAAATTTATTTATTACATTATACATTACAGTGATGTTGGCATCTACTCATTTGTCAGTCAACAAACATTTTCTGGGCACCCACCCAACACTTAATTTTTTGGAGGAAAAAAGTATGACTTTGGTTTGGTATTTGTTAAAATGCAACCTCTGTTCAGTCCTCCCATTTACTACACACTCAGCACTTTCCTAGGGGCCTTAACTGCTTCAGCTCATTTAATTATCAAAATCTCCAGGGAAGGGGATATTAGTATTTCCATTTACACATGAAAAAATGGAATGCCAGATAACTTAAATCAAGTAGAATATCAAATAACTTAAATTCCTTAATCAATAATTCATAGTTTTTTTAAAAGATTTTATTTATTTACTTTCAGAGAAAGGGGAGGAGAGGGAGAAAAACATTGATGTGAGAAACCTCAATCAATTGCCTCTCATATGCACCCCTACCTGGGACCATACCCACAATCCAGGCATGTGCCCTGACTGGGAATCAAACCAGCAACCTTTTGCTTTGTGGAACAAAACTGCAACCAACTGAGCCATACTGGTCAGGGCAATAGTTTGTGTTTTTTTAATGCTTATCTGGTACCAACCACTGTCCCAAGTGCTTTAGAAGTAGTATTGCCTTTACTTACCTACCCATGGAGTAAAGCTTTGATTATATTCACTTTACTCATGAGTTTGAGGTTAAATTCCTACCCAAGATCACCCTGTTAGAACATGGTAAAACTGGCACTAGCACTGGACTTGGATTTAGAAAACCTGTGATGAAATCTTGTTTTTTACAATGTAATTTTGCGCAAACCACTGAACAACTCTGAGCTTTAGTTTTGTTTAAGTTTTTAAATGAAGATTGTATACTTTTAAAGCACTTTGTGCATATATTATTATTCAATCAACGACCATTATTGAATACCAATTATGTGCATAGCATATATTAGGAGGAACTGGGAAGATGCATAAATGAATAATTTGTTGCTTTGTAGTGATTTATAGAAAGGAGATCAGATACAGATATAAATAAGAACCCCCAGATACAAAGGAATTCTCACAACTGTACTGGACTCTGGAATCAGACCAATCCAGATTGGAAAACTTAGCTCTACCACCCACTAGCTGTATGGCTTTGGGCAAATTATCCAACCTTTCTGAACCTCAGTTTTTCCCTCTATCATCTTCTGTGTAATGTACCTACTTTACAAAGGTGTTTTTAGAGAGGAAGAGGGAGGGAGAAAGAGAGGGAGAGAAACATCAATCGATCTGCTGCCTCTCACACGTCCCCAACCAGGGACCTAGCCTGCAACCCAGGCCTGTACCCTGACAAGGAATCAAACCAGTGACCCCTGAGTCTGGGGGATGATGCCCAACTCATAGAGCACATCAGTCAGGGCTTGCCTTTTCATTTTTTAATGATATCTTAGAAGGGCAGGAAATTATAATACCAATGAAATACAATTTATTAAGTTTTTATGATAAATTTTCTTTTTGTGTTCTAAGAAAAGCTTTTTATATCCTAAAGTCTCAACTATTTTTTTCTGTTTTTTTTGCAAAAGTTTTATGATTAGGTCTATGATCCATTTCAAAGTAATTTTTTGTATAGTATGAGACTAGTATTGATATTTGTTTTATCCTTATGGATATCCAGTTGTTTCTGCACCATTTTTCTAAAAAGACTATCTTTTTTAAATGCTTTTGACTTTTTTTTAAAATCCTCACCTGAGGACATCTTTTCATTGCATTTTTTGTTGTTTTTTTTTTTTTAAGAGAGAGAAGAAGGAGAGAGAGAAACATTCATTGGTTGCCATTCATTGGTTGCCAATTGGAGACAGAACCTGCAACCTGGGCATGAGCTCTGACCTGGAATCAAGCCCAAGACCTCTCTGGCTATGGGATGCCACTCCAGCCAACTAACCACACTGGCCAGGACTTAAATTGCTTTTGTTGAAAATCGATTGTGTGGCTCCGTTTCTGGACTCCCTGTTCTATTGATTATATGTTTTAATGATGCCATACTGTTTTGACTACCATAGCTTAATAGTATTTATAATGTTCTCTTTAAAATTTTTAAAAATTTTATTAATCTGCCCTGGCTGGTATGGTCCAGTGGATTGATGGTTGGCCTGGGAACTGAAGGGCTGCTGGTTCAATTCCCAGCTAGGGGACATGCCTGGGTTGTAGGTTAGGTCCCCATTGCGAGCATGTGAGAGACAACCAATCTATGTTTCTATCCCTCTCTTTCTTCCTTCCTTCTCCTCTCTCTAAAAATAAATAAATAAAATCTTGTAAAAAATTATTGATATCTCAGACAGGAAGGGAGGGAAAGAGAGAGAGAAAATGGAACATTGATTTTTGTTGTTTCACTTATTTATGTATTCATTGGTTGATTCCTGCATGTGCCCCAGAGATCAAACCTGAAACCTTGGTGTATCGAGATGATGCTCTAACCAACTGAGCTACCCAGCCATGCCATTGTAGTAAGTCTTTTTTAAAAAATTTTTTCAGAAATTTCTTTTTTTTTAAATTTTATTTATTTATTTATTTATTTATTTATTTATTTATTTATCTTTAGAGGGGAAGGGGAGAGGGAGAGAAACATCAATGTATGGTTGCCTTTCCTGCGTCCCCTGCTGGGAGTTGGCCGGCAGGGAACTGGCCTGCAACCCAGGCATGTGCCCTGACTGGGAGTCAAACCACGATCCTGTGGTTCGCAGGCCTGTGCTCAGTCTACTGAGCTATACCAGCCAGGGTGGATTCTTCTTTTTTTAATAGTGATCCAGAATCAGAATTACTGGAACATAGGATATAGCCAAAATTAATTTGATTGTATACTGGTAAATTGCTCTCCAGAAAGTCTGCACTAGAGTCCCAATACCCTCCCATTTTGGCTAACACTTAACATTACCCAGCTTTCTGATTTTTTACCATCTACTGTTATACTCTGATATCTCCATGTTGTTTTTAAAAAGAGTTTTATTGAAAACTCATGGTCATGGACAACAGTGTGGTGATTGTGGGGTGGGGAGGTAGGTAGAGTTGGAAGAGGGTATAAAGGAGATAAATAGTAATGGGAAAAGGTACAATAAAAATAAACTATTAAAAATAAATAAACAAAAAGAGCTTTAATGAGATAAAACTGATATTCACTAAACTGCACAGGCTACAGTTTGATGATTTTGACATTTGTGTACACCTGTGAAACCATCTTCATGAATAGATAATAAATATATCCTTCACCCACAAAAACTTCTTGTGCCCCTGTGATTCTGAGCTATTCCATCTGCACAATGCAGCTCAGTTGTAAGGATGTGTAGTATGAACTGAGCTTGGGGTCTAGCACATAGAAGGTGCTGAGAAAATAGAGCCAGTATTATTGTAACTGTACAGCAGTGTAATTGATTATATAGGCCCTGGAGTTGACTGCCTGGGTTCCAATCCAATATTTGCTTGGAATAACAAATATTGTTTCTGCTATTTGTCTCCTAGGGCAAGTTATTCGGCATCTCTATGAATCAACTTCTCCATCTGTAAAATGGGAATGATAATGTGGTACTTTCCTCAAAGGATTGTTATGAGAATTAAAGGGTTAATATACATGTTTTTCTCTGTCATAGGTAATTGAACAGTTTTAGCTAGAATTTTTCAAATTTTGAAATAGTCATTAACACCTTCTTTGACAAGTAGAGGTTTGGGGCTTCAGCTTGATAACCTTTGAACTAAATGTGGCCTTTCAGCAGTCTCTAAGAACTCTTCTAAATTTGGTCCTATAAGGTCTATGATTTATTTAAGTGGTAATAGTAATTTCAGGAATTACCACAAGAGGGAATAGGAATGTACTCTTGTGGACTGTGAGAACAATTCAATACTATTTTTTATCTACTCTCTTGAAAATAACAATAGTGATATCTGAGCAACCAGTTCCCTCTTAGTATGTAACATCCAGGGCTTATTTGAGTAACTCATTGTTAGTGTTTTGTTCATCCTGAGTCTCTGTGGTTGAGCACTGTAATGTACATATGAACCAAAGGGCTTACAAACAGCCTTTTGGAGAATAACATGTTTAATAAGTAACAGTGATAATAATAATAATTGCCAACATTTATTTGGTGCACAATTTGTATCAGACACTATTCTAAGTGTTTTTTATTAACCTACCCAAAAAAGTAGGTGTTCTTTTATCTTATTTTTTCACTTTAAAAATAAGGAAATTGAGGCCCAGAGAGGTTAGGAAACTTGCCAACATTCACATTATTAGAGTGATTTATGGCTAAACTAGAGAATTGTTGTAGTAGAAGAAAAAAAGAGAGAGCCTATTTTGAAGAAGATCTTGTTGTCTCTTATTTGCTTTTGTCACGCAATCTGACATTACTAAAAGTTTACAGACTGGCAAATAAGTCAACCAGGCATGTAGATAAACAAAAAATAAGAGTTCTTACCAAATGATTTTGAACTTGATTAGCCTATCATACAGTCTTCACAAAGAGAAAAACACTGAATTTAGAGTTAGAAGAGTGATCAAGACATAGTGGAATATATCTTCCATAGGGGAAAAGTGATCAGGATCAAACTGTTGACTCTTCAACTGCTGTATGGCCTTGGGTAAATTACCCAGCCTCTCTGAGCCTGTTTATTCAGCTGTAATAAAATTTGAATTATATACACCTTACTTATAGAGAGTTTGTAAGAAATCAATTAAGTTAGCTTTTGTAAAACTACTTAACAGGTTCTTTTTTTTCTTTTTCTTTTTCTTTTTCTCCTAATGGGTTCTAACATATAGTAGGAACTAAGGACATGCTTAGTGGATGCGTAGGGAATCCTGGAAGTAGACCCCAAAACAAGGATTCCTGGGTAAGAGATCAGGAAGTGTATAAGAAGTCAGTAAGGGCATAGAGGGCTCAGGTCAGGGAAGGGGAAGAAGCCAAGCAAAATGAGACTTTGGGCAGTTCCAGTGAGGATAGCTTTATCCCTCAGGGAACTCAGGAGTATAAATGCCACTGGAGACGAGTAAAATGGGCTTTCAAACTCCCATACCCAATTAGGCATTTGCTGGAAGCCAAGGAAGAGGAAAGGAAGGATCAAAGCCGTCTGGTGAGGACCATCCTTCTCAGAAAAGCTTCAGGTAGTGGCTTTTGGAAGCAAAAGTGAACAGCAGCCAAGGGAAGGATGGGAGAAACTAGTAAGAGATCTAGAAGGGTACGGGTTGAACAAGAATACTATCTGCTATAGGATTTGTTTTTTTCCGTCGTTTAGAAAGTGGGGCTCAAGTCCTTGCTTTGCTAGTTACCAGGATCAAAAGCAACAATATAACGAAAGCCTTCTGCAACTTAAAATGTTAGATGAATTATTATTTTTTTATTCAACAAGCATTTACTGAACTTCTACTATAAATCAGGCACAGTACTAGTTGCTGGGATGGAGATTATATATATATCTTAATACAGGATTTGTAAACTATTAAGGAGCTTTTAATCTAGTGAGAGAGTCATAAGGAAATAGAAAATTACCTGTGTGTAAGTGATGTTATTAAAGTGATGGTGGGGAAATGGAGCCAGTGGTACAGGGCAGGGTGTCAAGGAAAATTTCAAGTGGAGCTGATGCCTAAAAGATGGGGAGGGGGTTGTCAGGCAGACAGCCAGAAAGGGCATTTCCGGCAGAGGGAATAGCTCAAATAAAATAAAAAAGATGTGAAACGGCCTGGTATATCAGGAGACTTGAAAGTTCAACACAGAGGCCTTGAATACCAGCCCTAGGAGTTTAAACACAATCCCAGAAGGCAATGGGAGCCATTGAAGAATTATGAGCTGGGAAATGGCTTGACCAAGTTCTCATTTTAGAGCAATCACTAGGCAGGCAACGCAGTGGTGTAATAGAGACCAGACAGGGAGATCAGAGGGGAAATGATTAGAGTGGCCAAATCAAGAGTTCTGGGGAAGCACCCACATAACTTAGATTCTTGAGTGGAGAGTGGTGCCTTTTAACCAAGAAAAGAAAGTATTATTTTGCCAAGTGTGAAGGACTGATCCCAGGCAGGAAACCAGGGATATGGATAAGACTGGGGAGAATCTGTAGACAAAATAAATTATTAATAACAAATCATATGGAATATCAGACTCTTCAAAGTACAGTACTGTCACAGCCATTATTGGGATGATCCTAGAACAACCCTGGGAGAGGAGGGGAGCAATTGACAAATGAAAGTCTTAAGCCACAGAGATGCAAAGTTTGTTGCCTATAGTCACACAGAATTTGTTCCTTTGATGTAGTTTAATAAAATATGGACTTAGAACCCAGTCATCTTTTAGGGGAAATGAGCTTTTCCTCTATTGCACAAATTAATGTGTCATTAAATACATTTTTGAAAACATTGAAAGGTAGGAAAAAGTGTTTAGTGCTTCATGGCCTTATAAAGACCGTCCTGATAGTATTTGGTGTGGCATTTTTCCCCCCGAATATTTATTTTCTATGCTTAGGTTTTAATCTGTTTTATTTTTATGTTACATTATAAAATAACCCTGGCTGGTGTAGCTCAGTGGATTGAGCGTGGGCCTGTGAACCACACGATCGCGGTTCGATTCCCAGTCAGGGCACATGCCTGGGTTGCAGGCCACTTCCCAGCAGGGGACTCACGAGAGGCAACCATACATTGATATTTCTCTCCTTCTCTCTTTCCCTTCCCCTCTAAAGATAAATAAATAAAAATATTTTAAAAAAATAAAATAAACACTTCATCATGTATTCTCACACTTTTAATATTTTTAATAGGTTCAGAATATTTCACCAAGTTTTAATCATTTGCTAATTGGTGGACATTGGGGGTGCTTCTTAAATCTTCTTATCAATATAAAATGATCATTGTGATAAACATCTTTATACACATTGCTTTCTCTGAATTTTGGATTCATTCATTAGAACAGGTTTCCAGGGTACATTGACGAGGTCAAAGCAAAGAACATTCTATCACTCTTGATACAACATTGTCAAGTGTTTTCAAAAAGGATTATACCCACACTTTTTGGACCTTTTTTTTTCTTTTAAGATTTTATGTATTTGCCTCTCCTAAGCGTCCTATCCAGGTACTGAACTCTCAACCTAGGTATGTGCCTTAACCAGGAAGTGAACCAGCAAGTGAACCAGCAACCTTTTGCTTTGAGGGACAACACTCAACCCACTGAGCCACACCAGTCAGGGCCATCAGCAACTCTTGCTATTAATCACATTTTCTCTACCTCACAATAATAAAAATAGAGAGCAATACTCTTAAAAGAAGGAAGATTTTAACTGTTCCAAAACCTTTACCTTGGTCATTCCATTTCTCAGCTGTTATTTCTCTTTTGAACAGCAGATGGCAGGATAATCCCACAACAGGTTGTCATGACTTAAATTGCAATGAGAAGAAATTGTTTCTTTTCCCACATGTATTCCTTTCCTGAGATAAATAGTATGTAGGTTATTCGTCTCTTCACTGAAAGTAAGATATACAAGAAGGTGGATTTTCAGCAAGGAATGCCAAGGTAGCTAACATAAATTCTGAGCTTTAGGTTATTTAGTCTGTACAAAACAAATTTCTCAGAAAGTAGCAAATGGAAGTTGAAAGCCGATTGTTAAAATTCCACATATTCTAGATTTCCCCAGTTAATAATCATAAAAAGTTTATAGCCAGAAAGTCACAGAGGCCCTTCTGTTGTAATTGTTAGAGTTTAGAGTCAGTGGGAACACCCTTCTCACCCAGGGGATTTTAAAAGCCAATCTCACTCCCTCCCCGCAACCCTCTCCCCTAGCACTCATTTCCCATCCCTTCACAAAATTGCCAGGGTAATTGACTCTTAGATGAGATGAGTTTGACTTTCTACCCTGATTTTGTAACAGAAGTTCTTTTGGTGAGGTCCTTTGTTTGAAAATACACAATAAAAATGGCTTTAGAATGACTTCAGAGGATTCTTTCCTTTTCTGGTGCCAACAACAATTCCAAAGCAGCTATTATTTGAGGTGGGTGATAGGATCCCTTGAGACTGTTTAAGTATCAGTTTTCAAAGTGCTTAAGAACCTGAAATGTCCTGTATGGTATATTTGCAGGCGCAGAATTGGCCAAGTGCTCCAGGGGTTATAAAGACTGCCTTCCTGTAGTTGGAATAGACAGACTTAGCCTCTTACTGAAATTGAAGGCTGCAATGTCGATAACAAATCTGATTCTAACTCTCCCGTGTCACTGCAGCCCAAAGGTGCCTTTGTCTCCCAGGAGAAAGAGTTTGGAGGTAAGTGAATGGCTGTTAACCAGACCCGTGTAGAAAACATTGCTAAGAAAAACTTTTGCCTTGATAGTGTAGGTTTAGGGCTATTGCGTGTGAAGCAAATTTGCTTTGCCCACAGCCAACCTGCCTTAATGCAAGTATTGCGAGGTGACTGGTGCTCTGGAGCAGCAAAGGGCTTTAAAAGCAGGCTTTCAGAGGGAAACTAAGCATACAATGGCTTTGTTTTTGTTAGACATAATTCTACAGCCTGGCTTTTTTATTACACTAACCAAAATAAATCTGAATAAACTTAAAAGGCTGCCTTGATGTCAGAAGAAAATGGATATTGTCTCTCCTGAACATGTTTGAATGATAGTACATAATCCTAGCTACATCCAGATAACACTACACCTCCTCCCACAGAAAGCTTTCCTGGATTGTAATACCATCAAGAGTATTCAAACTTTGGGGTTTGATGATTCCAGGCCGTCTTACTAAAAACTTGTAAATAGCTTGCCCACTCTTACTTTTCCACTTGTAGTTAATACTATGTGTACTTAGTGGTGTTCTGAACTCCTTTCATTCCTCAAGTCCCCTGGCATAGCTGTGCAGCAGGAGCTTTCATCATACCAAATACAGGGTGGTGTTTAGTGGAGAAGGGTCTAGGAGGGAGAGAAGAAAAACCTATGCTCTTTCCTAAGTCATGTCAGTGGGCTCCTTTTAAGATTAAATGCGTCTTTAAATATTAGGATCTCCATTTATGAAGGTATGAGTGGAATTGCTTCCCTCAGACCAACCTGAGGTAGAGGATGTAGGTGTCACATTCAAATCAAAGAGGTGCCTCTCAACAGAAAAGATTTAATCAGCTCTCCTTCCCAGGATCAGCTGCCAGGTTTGAACATTTACTTTCCTGTGTTCGGGCAGGAGACACTGCTAATTATGGGAGCAATTCCCATGGATACAGAGAAGAATTGTCTGAGCTGGGGAGTCAAAGCTCTGACCAAAATGGGTCTGAGAAGACAAATGCCCCCCAACACCCAACATTCTCACAGGAAATTTCAGAGTTGTCAATGGACCTGCCTCTTCTGAAAGAATACCCTTATAACTGACATTTGAAGATATGGAAACATCCTCTCCTTTCCTTTCCTAACTCATGTGTTAAGAAACCCCCACTCCTTTTCTTTTTAGAAGTGGAATTTAAAAAGTGGTTTCTTTTATTCAAACATTATCTCATAAGCTTATCTTGAAAAAAAAAAACAACCCAGCTTTACCAAGAGTGATTTTAAGAAATGAAAGTATATGAAGAGAAGCAATCTTGGCCACCAGACGAGACAAAATGGCACAAATATTTGGAACCTGTTGCCTATCACTGAGTCCTTTCTGCTTTATGTAAAGTAAGTTGTGGCAACATTTACCTTTTATGTATTACTAGATGTAGACTCACAAGTGAGCTTCTACAACATCAGTTTGAATTTATATTCTGCCCCTTTCTTTCTCTATTATGTAGAGCACCTGCTCCCTGTTCCTCCCCCACTCCTCCAGCTGTCTGTCTGTCTCATTTGTGTCAATTAAGAATTCAATACTGCTTGATTTAATTGAATGACTTTCCCTGTATAGAATCCCAACCACAGATAGGGCACCAACCATCTCTCCCATTGTCCAGAATAAAAACCCTAAAAAGCCAAATGCATGCAAGGGTGCCTTAGAAAAGAGAAGGGGTCCTTATTGGCTTTGTTAGTAAACTGGAGAAGACCAGGAGAGCAAGATTGAGTTTCTAGTTATGTAGTTGGTGACCTAAGTGGTTCTTGGGCTTAGAAACCAAAGGACCAACTGGAAGAAATAAACCTCTATACTACTTCCTAATTTACAAAGCGCTTCCCCATCCTCAGAATGACTTTGTCTTTCTGTTCATTCAGTCTTTGAAAAAATAGGGTCTGTTTTTAGTCACCTGCCTCTATTCATTGAGTTCTTACTATGTGCCAGTCAGTGTTCTAGGAGCTGAAAACTGTTCTAAGAACAGAAAATAAATAAAATTCCTAGTTGGTCCAAAGGTTGTGGGCTATCGTTAAACTGATTAAAATAAAATTCCTGTCCTCTTGCAATTTACATTCTAAAGGGGCAGGGCAAACAATAAACATATAAGTAAACATATGGTACACCAAATGGTAATAAGAGTTATGGAGAATCAGAGAGCATAGATAGGGAAATAGGAATTATGGTTTGGACAGAGTTTTTTATTTGTTAAATATGGTCAAAAGATTCTCTGAGATGAAACAAAAGAAGCTAGGGAGTAAGCCACCCAAGTATGACAGAGAGGAGCATTCCAGATACAGGGCACAGTAAATGCAAAAACCCTGAGACTGAAGTTTACTTGTTGAAGGAGACCAGTGTAGCTGAACAGAGTGAGCTAAGAGAGAGATGTAAAAGACAGGCCTGGGAAGTGGAAGTGCAGGGGGAAGACTTTATACGACCTTGTAAGGCATTATCAGCTTTTATTCTGAGTGAAATGGGAAGCCACTGGAGAAATGATGTGTTTTATGTTATGATTTATGTTTTAAAAGGTTTATTCTGGCTGCTGTGTAGAAAACAGAAGATAGGAGTACAAGGGCAAAAGCAGGGAGAACACTTAGGAGGCAACTGCAGGAATCTAGGCAAGAAACAATGGTGGTTTAGGTCAGGGTGGCAGCAGTGGAGGTGGGAACAGTGATCAGATCTTGAAGGTAAAGGTCCCAGAATTTGCTGCTGGACATGGTGGGCAGGGGGTATATGAGAAATAGAAAGAAGTCAAATACGACAGGGAGGATGTGGATATTGTGGATGTTTGAGTCTGAGTGACTATTAGGTAATCTAGTGAAATGAGCAGAGGCCTTGAATCAGAGTTCAAACAAAATCTCAAATTCATGGCTTCTGCATTGTGTAATCTTGGGCAAGTGACTGAAGCTCTCTGAGCATTAGTTTTTTTATCAGTAAGAAAGTGGTAATGATGATATTAATTAATACCACTCTCACAGGTCTATGGTGAAAATTAAATGGGGCGTGAAAATGCTTAGAAAAGTACCTGGTACAGAGGTACTCAATGTGTCAGTTGAATTTTGGTATCAGTGGCTGATACCTTCTCATACTGCAAAAAATTTATTTCCTCAGAGTAGCCTTTTCTGACCATTATTTTAAAATTGTTTTTTCCCATTATTCTTTCTCTTGCAGGGTTTGTTCTTTTCATTTAGAAAACTTAATCACAATTTATTTTTTTTAAGAATCACACACATTTATTTTTATTTAGAGGGGAAGGGAAGGAGAGAGGGAGAGAAATATCAATGTATGGTTGCCTCTCGTTCGTCCCCTGCTGGGAACTGGCCTGCAACCCAGGCATGTGCCCTGACTGGGAATCGAACTACAATCCTTTAGTTTGCAGGCCCGTGCTCAATCCACTGAGCTACACCAGCCAGGGCTTAATCACAATTTATAAATTCTGTTTACCCATTTATTATCTGTCTCTTCCACAAGGTTATAAGTTTCATAAAGCCAGGGACCACCAAAGTAAATATGAAATGCCTGGCATAATGCTCGGCTCACAGTCAGCTCTCAAATATTTGTTGAAATGTTGGGTGATCTATAGGGCTCTTACTAGTATGCTTCTGTAATTCTTTCTTTTTCTTTTTACATCTTACATTCTCTACATTTTGTACAACTGTATTGCATTTCATTGCTAAGTGAAAACATTTCTCTCTGTTGAACCAGGAAAGCCCTTGACTCTTCTTTTGTGTACAATATGTTGGGGTTAATGTCTATGTATAGTACTAACACTGGTTTCTATTTTTTGTGTGTGTTCACTCGGCAAAGCTGTACTTGTTTTTAGATGCAGGTAATAAAAGAATAAGACCTAAGCTTCAATTTATCTGAGAATCTTCACTCTTATCCACCCAAATTACTGCAGAGGCAAGGAAATAGGAGGACAGTCCAAGAAAGGGAAAAATTCTGAGCAATGGCAAGTAGCCTGGTGTGTATGGAATAGTCAGGAAACATCCATAGTTTTTGGTGATTGGGGCAGAAGTGACAAAGGTCAGGTTGGTTACTTATATAAGGTCTAGTGAGTTGGAAATGTTCCCTTCTATTTTCTGCAAGAATTCATGTAAGATCAGTGTCACTTCTTCCCTAAAAGAATTTACCAGTGAAACCATCTGGGCCTAGAGCTTTCTTTAGGGACTTTTTACAACAAATTCAATTTATTTAATAAATAAACGGCAGCTCAGATTTTCTATTGCCTCTTGTGGCAGTTTTAGTAAGTTGTGTTATAAGGTTTTGAATGTTAGACTGAATCATATTTTCTTGAAATGAACTATATTTGGGGATCATTAAAAGTTTTTATGTAAATGACTGATAGCACTTCAAGAAGGTTAATCTGGAGAATGTACAATAAGGGTTTGGGAAAGAGATCAGAGAAAGGGGAGAAACAGAGGTGAGAAAAGCAGATAATAGGCTTTTTAAAAAGATTTTGTTTATCTTCAGAGGGGAAGGGAAGGAGAGAAGAAGAGAAATATCAATATGGTTGCCGCTCCTGTGTCCCCCACTGGGACCTGGCCTGCAACCCAGGCATGTGCCCTGACTGGGAACCAAACCGCGATCCTTTGGTTCACAGGCCCGCGCTCAATCCACCGAGCTACACCATCCAGGGCAGATAATAGGCTTTTATAGAAATATGAGGAGTAAGTGACAAGGGTCCTGACTAGAGTGGTAGTGGAAATAGAAAAAACCAAATTCCAGAAATATAACCACTTCTTTATCTATATCTCCTTTTGCCTGAACTAGGGTATTGATAAATTTTAGTACTTAATAGAACATTGTGCTGCTTCTCAGCTTCTACTCGGCCCAAGGTGGAAAGCATTCCTTGTACCAGAGCCCAGTGGTAGAAAGGTATAATATTTCTGCTGTGATTTAGACTTCTAGCCTTTAAGACTTAGGCCTTAGGAACTGGTGCCAGCTGTCTGTCCTTTTAGTTATAAGTTTAATTTCACGATTAGCTTTTACAATATACTATTGATATTTCTCTTTTATGTGACAGATGTGGTTTCACAGGGCATCTACAGGTTGCTTAAATTCTGTAAGTAAATACTGTGGTGGAGCTGTTTTCTTAATTTGGGAACTGAAATAGCATCTCTGATGGAGGGAAGAAATGGGATTTATTTATTTATTTTTAGATTTTATTTATTTATTTATCTTTAGAGGGGAAGGAGAGAGGGAGAGAAAGATCAATGTACAGTTGCCTTTTGTGCAAAGGAACTCCCCTGCTGGGAGTTGGCCTGCAGGGAACTGGCCTGCAACCCAGGCATGTTCCCTGATTGGGAATCGAACCGTGATCCTCTGGTTCGCAGGCCTGTGCTCAATCCACTGAGCTATGCCAGCCAGGGCAAGAAATGGGATTTAGAATCAAGAGACCTGAGTTTTAACACTGGCTCAAATACTTATTAACTGTGTGACCTAAAGCAAGGCACTTAATCCCTCTGAGCCTTAGCATTATGTATAAAGTGAGTGTAATACCAGTCTTGCAGATTTCAGTTTGTTTTGAGAACCAAATGAAAGAAACTATTTTTCATTTAAAAAAAATTCATTTAAAATCTATGGGGTCAAATATATGGTGGGTGACAGAAGATGATTTGATTTGGGGTGGTAGGCACACAATGCAACATGCAGATCATGAATCAGAGAAATGTACACTTGAAACCTGTATAATCTTATTAACCAATGTGGCCCCAATAAATTTAATTAAAAATAAAATAAAATCCAATGTCTATTTCTGTGGATACATATTAGTTAAAGTAATTAATTAAAATAAATGAGAATCTTTTAGCTGAAAATTGAAAGAAATTTTATTTGCTTCTTTGTTCTTGGGGTAGACTTCCATACTTCTAAGTGACAACTATGTTGGTAATACTTGGCTTTCAGGAAAAAGAAATAAAATGTACTTTTTGATATGAAATTTTCAATTAAGCCTTAGAAGACTACAGTTTTCAGGACTGAATAACTTTCAAAGAGGAGGTTATTTTGCATTTAGCAAAGGCACTAGAGTTAGGTTAAAATTTGCAAGTTCTAACTCTTAACCACTTATCTGAGAGATTATCAGAAGTTTTCTTTTCTCAGGTACCTGCATGACTTGCTTCCTTACTCCTTCAGGTCTTTACTCTAGCGACACCTTTTCAGTGAGAGCTTCCCTACCCATTCAGTTAAAACAAGGTTTTTAAAGACTTTATTTATTTATTTATTTATTTATTTATTTGTACAGAGAAAAGAAAGGAGGGTGAAAGAGGAGAGAAATATTGATGTGAGAGAGAAATATCAGTAGATTATCGACCAAGCAGAACCTGCAACCCAGGCATGTACCCTGACTGGGAATTGAACCAAAGACCTTTCCCTTTGCAGGATGATGCCCAGTCCACTGAGCCACGTGGGTCAGGACCCATTCAGTTTAAAATTTACAACTTTCACAACATTTCTCATTTCTATTTTCTGCTTATTATTTTTTCCACAGCACTTATCATTTAATATATTATATAATTATTTAATTTGTTTATATCTAGTAGCATTATAATGTAACCTCCATGAATTTTGTCTGTTCATTGTTGTATCTTTAGAAATAGAACAGTACTTGGTACATAATAGACACTTGGTAAATATCTATGAAATTAATTTTTAAAATATCATGGGTTTTCTCTTTAAATTTAATAGTGTAAGAATATGAAACATCTAGAATATGGCATTTCAACAAACCAGTGATGGGACTCTAGGTACTCAAATGCTTTTTACATGGGGCACAGAAGACCAAAATGTCCACATTTAAACTGAAAAGGTCCCCTTCTCTCAACTCTGACATAATTACTGGAAACTGTTATATTCACTCTTTACTTTACTGAGGATAGTAGAGTACAGGAAAAAGCAGAGAGATACCCAGGGTCATCTCTTTAAGGGAATGTTCTCCCAAATCTTGAGCTCTGGCAGTTGGCTGTCAAGAAAGGTTGGTTGAGAGTCATTAAGATAATCCTGTCCTCTCACTTCTAGGGCATTCTCTCGGAAACACAAACACCCCACAAAGGGATCACAGCTTAATCCTTCACCATTTAACACTTGAGTTGGATTTAGGATAAGGGCTAAGGACTGAGCAGGAACACTCATTTTACTAATTTTACAGTTGTGCCTGAGGGAGAAGATGACCAGCTTTTTCACATACCGAATTCCCCTTAAATAAACACTCCACAAATACTATAGATTGCAACTAATCAAGGAAGATCTGTGTTTCTAACCAGCTAAAATTCTCTCAATTCTATCAACCTGATCTCTGCGATTTCAAAGAGATCTTGAAGGGAAAGAGGAGATTTGGATTCCTAACATACCAAACTGGTATCACAGAAAGTAAGCCAGGTTATCTGCCTCCCAATTTGTGCTCTGAGGTGTAGATTTGACAGTGGGAGTGCCCATTGATGAGGAGGTCATCATGTAATATATATAAGTACATATATGGTAGTTTATACCCAAATGTTTGTATTCAAATTGAGTGACTCTTATGCCATGAGCTGTGAGCAGTGATTCTCCGACTTCTATCAGGGGACTGTCTACACTTAGAGCAAAAAAAATACATATCCCTGGATCCCATCTTAGATCTAACAAAACAGAATCTCAGGGAGGGTACAACCTGATAATTTGTGTTTTAAAACAAGGACCTGACTCTGGCTGGTGTGGCTCAGTTCCCTGTCAGGGCATATGCCAGAGTTGTGGGCTGCATTCCCAGTTGGGTGCGTTTGGGGGCATGTGAAAGACAACAACATCCATGTTTTTCTTGCTCTCTTTCTCCCTCCCTTCCTCTCTCTCTCTGAAAATAAATTAAAAAATAATAATAAAACAAAGACCTGACGATTATCATGAATCCCCAGGGGAACTCCTGTGAGGGGAACAAACAAAGTACTGTATATGACATAGACCCTGACTTTAGAAATTTTATAATTTTATAGTTATTTGGAAAGTTAGAACTGAGATAAGAAATAGCTGAACATGGTTTTTGCACTGTGGTCAACATTATACAAATGGTACCAATGTGAAGACAGAAGAGGAGAAGATGTGGGGAACATTAAATAGTATAAGTAAGATCTTGGTGTGTCTTGAGGTTAGAATGGGATTTGAATAAAAGGATAGAGGAGCATATGGGGGGTGAGGAATCAGTAGGAAAATGAACAAAGGTTCAGAGGCAGGACCACAGAAGCATATTCTCAGAATATTGAGTCTAGTCAGATTAGAATATACTTTGACCCTGACCAGTATGGCTCAGTTGGTTGGGCGTCATCCCACAAAGCAAAAGGTCGCCGGTTCAATACTTGGGGAAGGCACATGCCTGGGTTGTGGGTTTAGTCTCCAGTCAGGGTGTAGGAGAAGCAACCAATTGATGTTTCTCTCTTATATTGATGTTTCTCTCCCTCTCTTTCTCCCTCCCTTCCTTTCTCTCTCAGAATAAATAAATAAAATCTTTTAAAAAGAAGAATATACTCACTCACATATTTTGATGAAGAATAAGAAATAGGGATTGATAGGTAGGTTAGGCCAGATTATGTCATATACAGTACATGGTCTTGGAAGTCAGGCAGAAGTATTTAACCTGCCTGAGGTGGGAAAATAGAGAGTAAAATTAAACCATTAGCTGAGAAAAATCCTCTGAGTGGCAGAAAGGGTATGGGTCTTGGTGTACACTTGAAGGTTAAGCTTACCCCTTTTTCCTCTTAATTCTGAGATTCTCTCCAGCACGGGAAAGCTAGCAGAGGGACCTGTGGAAAGATACCTGTGTTTTTCTTCTCACCCAGTTCTCTAACACAAATCTTTCCAATCTCTAATACAAATTCCCTTTGCCTCTTCCTTTTGAAATCAGCAGAAAAGTTCCCAAGGAACCTGAAAGCTGCTTCACGCTTAGAGCAATGCTTATTTATAATGCTAGAAACCCATATGGCTCTGTCTGTAACCCTAAGGTAGTCTTCTAAATCCTGAACACATATTGGCCTGTAAATTCTCCGTAACTCAGGAAGCAGTTTACCTACACAGAGTAAAAATGTGTTGTTCGGAATTCTCCTGGTAAAACAATTTGTGGCCCTGGCTGGCATGGATCAGTTGGTGGTGTATCATCCTCCAAAGTGAAAGGTTGCTGGTTCAGTTCCCCATCAGGGCACATGCTTGGGTTGTGGGCCTGGTCCTCAGTTGGGCCTCATGAGAAAGGCAACCAATAAATGTTTCTCTCCCTCCATTTCCTTCTCTCTAAAAAAATAATAATAAAATATACTATTTAAAAAAGACCTTGTGAATTGTGATGCTATAAAAAACCATTTTTTTAAGGTGGAAGGACACAGGGGGTATCGTATGTACCTAGATAGGTAAGCTTTCTCTCTCCTGTTTCTTTGCTCACTACTGAACAAAAAGTTTTAAAAGCCAATGTGTGAGCCAGAAAGCCAAGCTCCTGGGTGATTGAGGATTTTCTGGTTTCAAATTAAACAGAAAACTAAATTAGCAAATTAATTGTTGGATGTATTTTCCTGGGCCCTTCGTCAGCTGCTGCAGGACCAGTAGCCAATCAAAGAAGGCTTTTGGCTGCCCTGGAGAGGGGGCAGGGTTCAGAATCAGGTTCTGCTAGCTACCAAGTGTCAGACATGTTAATTTTAAATTACTTTCGTACAGCTTGGTGTCAAAATGATTAAAGCATGAAGTGAAAAACAGGACCAAAGGAGAGAGAAGGGAAATCATTTACCTTGCATCTGGAGCAAGGACATGTGCAATTCCATTTCAGCTGGCTATCTTCTATAAGTTATGGATGTTCTAAGCTTTAAGCTCTTTAGTGACCAAGGATGGGAGGGTTTTGTGATGGTCATGGCTCTTCATTTCCTTCGTATAATGTCACTATGTCTATACAGCAAAATCTATATCACAAACACAATTCTGGCCACACTTTCTTCCCCCTTCCCCGATAAAACTTAATTCTGAATTAGGCATGCTCCTAAGTATATTTTACATGTAATACATCATATAATCCTCACAAAAATGCTATGAGATTGGTGTTATCATTTCCATTCCACGGATGAGAAAACTGGCTAGCAGAGGCAGAGATGGGGTTCCAGTCCCAGGTTTGTTCCATTTTACGGCCATATTGCCTTCTCTCCATTTTCCCTTTTGGATTGAAAGAACCAAGCAAGGCTGTTAAGACCATTTCATTGTCCCTTTTAACAGTTGTTCATGCTTTCTTTTTGTTTAAAGATGCTGCTGAAGTCAGCCTTATCTTCATGAAATAGCAAAATCTTTACAGAACTAGTTTCACCAGTTGGCTTGTCTTTGTCTTTGAACCCAGCTTTACCCAGTTGGTTCCATGGGCTCCATGACAACTTTCGCTTAAGATGAGGACCATCTTATCTGAATACTGTATGTGAACTATGAGGCTGACCTCCTCTGTTATTGCTTTTCAAACTTCAACACAAAGCTGTACTGCTTGAATTCTCTCAGTCTGCCACTGATTTTTAAGATCCAGGTAGTATAGAATTCACAATACTGAGCTCTGGATGCTACTAAATAAGTTTTAATTACACTAGGATATCCTAAGGGTGCCAAATGATACTCAAGCCAACATTCAGAATAATATATATTTTTAATAAGATTTTATTTATTTATTTTGAGAGAGAAGGGAAGAGAGGGAGAAAGAGAGGGAAACATCAATTCGTGTGAGATACATTCATTGATTGGTTGCCTCTCATGTGCCCCTAACTGGGTACCTGGCCTGCAACCCAGGCATGTGCCCTGACTGAGAATTGAACTGGCAACCTTTTGGTTCATAGGTTGGCACTCAATCCACTGAGCCACACCAGCCAGGGCTAGGATAATATTGGTAATGCTAAAACAGTTATCTATAAACACAAGACTTAAATAATTGCTCACTTATAAATTTAGAAATACTGAATCTTAGAACTTCAAAATGTTATCAGCTGACTTTTAGTGGGTGCAAAGTTCTTTTCAGCAACCTAATGTGGTAGGTTATATTGTTTCCCCCCATTTTAGTGTCCAAGTGAATAACAGAATGAGGATGAAGAGTACCTTAAACATTTGTCCATCCACCAAGTGCGTTTTTTAATGCCTCTAGCAGTGGATGTGGAGCTTGTTACATTAAGACAGTATTTTACATTTACATGACTTCTTTCATATTCTAAGTTAAAATGTATATCTCTGAAACTCCTAACCATCAGTTTTACGAAGCCTTTGAGGACAAATCTAATTACCTTTTTTTACATAGTAGCCCTTCAGATATATCAAGATGGTCCTTTGATCACTCACTCATAACTTAATTCTTTCTTATAAACCAGGGTTTCCAGTCTCCTATCTTAGATGGTTGCTCTTAATTACATCTCTCTAAACGTGAACATGTTACTTAGATGTGGTCTAACAGGATGAAGTAGAGCTCTTTCTTTCCTTGTTCCAGATACTGTATGTCTATTAATCCAGCCTAAAATTGTATTTGATTTATCTAAGGCTCTATAGGGGGAAAAACATCTGATTCCCCACCACCTCTCCTTGCCACGCACTTGGTTTTCATGTTTATGTTCCTTTTCTAGTTCTGTCACAACATACCCACATGCTTCTTTTCTGCATGACCTTGATCGTGTTTTGTTTTCTGTACAGTAGAGTACTATGTGCACATGTGTTACATTTATTTTCTCTTGGCTTCCATCACCTTATTTTTTCCTACTTCAACTTCTGGTTTTTACCTAGTTCAACATCAGAGAATGCAAATCATTTTCTAACATCTTGCTTCTTTATAATGTGGAGTAGGCATGTTCTGAATCTGGTGAGGTTGGATGTGTCTGTCCTGGTTAGCACTTACAATGCAAATGCTGACAGTTTGAAGCTGGCTTCCAAGACAGTGATGTGATTTTGAAATTCTTTTCCTTAAGCAAATCTCAACAAACTTCACTTTACTGAAGTTCCAAAGGAAAAAACACAGCCCAGGACTTGGTCACATAGGGGACATTCTAAATGTAAAAGGTGGCGAATTAATGGTAACTTTTCACTCTAGGATAGTTAAGGTGATAACCAGTTTGGATAATAAGAAGCATGATATATTACCGCCTGGGTTCAAAATCCTAGTTCTGTAGGTTCCAGCCTAGATGGTCTTGTACTAGTTACTTAAATCCTTCATTGTCTCATTTTCTTCATCAATAAAATAGTGGCAACAGTTGTACCCACATTTTAGGCCTGTCATGAGTTCATTCGTATCAGGAACTTTGAATAATGCCTGGCTCACACATAGCAAAGGGCAGATATTATTATTATTATTCCTGAGTGTTGGAAAAGAATTCATAGCTAGAACAGAAGAGATTATTTCTTCCAGGCACTTAGGTTTTCTGCCTGTATCTTTGCAAGCCTCAATTCATTGAGCCACAGTCCTGAGGTTTTGGCTTTATAAGGAAGCTAACAGTCAGGAGGCTGGAGTCATTTGTGAATGAATGCCCCTCAATCTGGGGCTGTTGAGAAGAAGCTGAGGAGAACAGTTACTTAAGAGGGAGAGAGAGTAAAGGTTAGAATCTACTGGGGAAGAGATCCTTTTCTGCCTACTGTGGGCGGGGGCAGCTTTCAGACAAAAATGAGTAAATGTGGGTCCTAGTGAGGGCTGTGGAGTTATAAATTTTACCAAAAGAATTAAGTGGTCTATAATGGCCACTCTTTTAAAATCTCTGTATTTTAAAAAATGAAAATATGACTTCTTCCACTCCCCCAACACCCTCCAAAAACACCCACTTAGAATTTTTTTTTATTGATTGATTTTAGAGAGAAAGAGGAGGGCTAGGAGAGATATCAATTTGTTGTTCCACTTTATTTATACATTCAGTGGTTGATCCTCATATGTGCCCTGAGGAGGGATGAAACCTGCACCTTGGCCAACTTGGCTACCCAACCAGGACACACCACCATTTTTTTAGTCTTGGTCATAGAGCAGTTGAGTACAAAATTCTACAAAATGTCAAATATTCTATAGGAACTTAAGTTTGGTTGTGTTGTATGGTCTACAGAATAGACTCTACATTAACAAAAGAAATTAGTTTAGGTTGTGTGAAATTGTTTTAAAATACACTAAATAAATGTAAAGAACCCAGAGCAAAGAAAATGATTAAGCTAGTTTAACTGCATTCAACCCACTATGCTAAATCCCTGTAGGGGCTCAAATTAAAGTACAAATTTATTTTCTTGGCCTAAATTTCTCTTCAAAGGAGAAATTTTTCTTGTAATTCTGATAAATATGTTTTCATCTTCAGCATTTCTTAGTCCCAGAGAAGCTGGGGTGACAATAACCTTACTGACTGGGATTTAGAAAGACATCGACTGTGAAGACTGGAATAGAGGGCGCTCGGTGATACAGCTGAAGAGGCGCCGGCCAACCCGAGGCACGGGAGGTGTGTGATTGTTCAGCTCCAGAAAAAGGCTCCGGCAGGGAATCAAATAAGGCTGCCAGGGAGGTAATAAGATGTAATTATAGCAGTTATGTTAGTGCCTGTTTATGGGGTCTGGCAGCAATTTGGCTGAACACCCCTCATTTTGAGAAATTTGTAATTTGGGCAGTAAGAATTCTTGCCTTAAAATTTGGCACGAGCCCTCACAGTTTAATATTGCAAAATCTGGGAAATGTTGAAACGTGGCTGCTAGTCTACTTGAACTTTTTCAGGCTCTTTCGTATTTTTTCCTGTTGTACTCAGAAACGAACACTTATCTTCCTGAAAGTTCACAAAGGGTTGTTCTTTTTGGGGGGGAGGGGGCGGCAAAAACTCGTCAGCTTACAAGCAGAGGTACTTCTGTTAACAAACTCTCCTGACACTAAGTCTTTGTCATGTTTAAGGAAAAAAGCCTTAATCTGAAAAAACCCAAGTTGCTTCTGTTAGTAGCCCTTTAAAATTCTTCACAACCAGTATTTTAACTTTGAGTCAGAGCGATACAACGTGGTGTAGCTCTTGGTTTTTATCAACCGACTGCTCTCCCCAAATTTATTCCCCGTTGTTTTCATGAAGAAGGGACACCACCACGCTGTAATGAAACGTGGCCAACGTCGGCTGGGACCAAGTTGGCCCAACAGCCTTCTCTGAAGTAACTGGAAGTTTTCTGACAGAAAACTGGTCAGTTCTTAAAAGTTTCGAGTCCGGTTCCCACGGCCCCGGCGGCGGCGGCGCCCGACCCCCCCCTCTCGTGGCCCGGCTGGGGTGCGGGTCACCGGGCGCTCTGGGCGGCAGGGGGCAGCAGCGGGAACCCGTTGTTCTCCAGGCGGGGGGTGGGGCGGGAAGCCGCCTCTCCCGTTTCCGCGCCCGTTCCCTCCCCTCCTCCTCTCACGCCTTTCCTCCCCTCCCCACCGGGAAGAGGGCGGAGGAGCCGAGCTTTCCCCCGGGACAGAGGGGCGTGTGCGTCCCCTCCGCTCCCCTCCCCCCGGCCGGGCTCTCCTGGCTCCCTGAGGCGGGAGTTTCCAGGAAGAGCTTAGAGAGTGTCGCACCACCGAGCGCACGGAGACATCAAGTAGTCCCTCAGAGCGACCTTATTAGAGAATTCTAGCTGCCAGGAGCTGTCGAAACTGGAAACCCGCAAAGATAGGGGGTGACGTCCAGCCCTAAGAAAATCAGGGAAAGAGGTCGGGGCTCCCGCTTTCCATTCCTAGGGAAAGATGTGTGGGGGAGGCGGAACGAGTTCCGGCGGAGGGCTCGGGCGCGCCCGTGAAGCGCCGCGCGGTCGAAGTGCTCACAGAGTTAAAGTGGGCGGGAAAACCCGGAGCGGACTCTCCCTGACACGCCCAGGAGCTCCCACCCCATTCTTCGTGGGGGAGGGGAACGAAAAGAGCAAGGGGGAGAAGAAACTTGCTCCCGTTCCCTGCTTCCTAAATCAGTACTGGAGAAACAAGTGTCGACCCGCCACCGGGAGCGACGAGCGGCCAGCCCTAAGTCCCAGAGAGGTGGAAGAGGGCAGCCTGGCTCCTCCTCTCCTCTAACGTCCGCACCGTCGGCGCGGAGTGTGCGGTCGGAAGCGCAGGCCTGCGAGCTGCAGAAGCTGGGCGCGCGCATGCGTGCGGTGGGCTCGCGCTTCCCGCCCCTTTCCTGAGCGCGTTCGCTTCCCCCCCTCCCCCCAAGTTCCTGAGGCGCCACCTCTGAGCCTCCCCCTCTCCCAGCCCTCTCTTTTCGGGGGAGGTAGCTTGTCTTGCCTGTCTACTGACTAACTCCTTCACCCCAGCTTCGCCCCGCCTCTCTTGAGCTTCGGTACAAACTCCGCAGCTAGGGCTCGGCTTTCACATTCCCGCCTCCGCCCTCGATCTTCCCTCCCAACCCTAAAGCACTTCCTGCGAATTGCTCAGTTCTCGCTCATCTCAGTGTCGCCTCCTACGTGCCCTAACTAGGTGGCTGATTTCACGTTGGCTGAGTCGCAGGTTGTAATCCTGTATTCTTCCTCCCTCCGAGTAGTGCTCGCCGGCTCCGTTTTACAGATGGAGAAGTTAAGGCCCATAGGCTAACATGCTTGACTCTAATGGTTCCTCGAGTCGTTCCCAAATTCGAACGCCCTGACATTGAGATTAGCCCTCAACGTCCTGCAATTTAAGCAGCCTTGCAGAGCCAGTCCCCAAATCTTTCTCTTGGAACCCTCAGTCCTTCAAGCCAAACTACACCAGACCAGTCGGCAAAAGCCTCAGTAATAGTTTACTACCGATAGACTACGTAGCGATTATTACGTTAGAAGAGGGGCCAATTGGACATTTTCGCAGGCTTTTAGAGGTGGTGCAGGTGATTTGTTCAATGTAAAGTCACTAACACGTGTAATGTTTTCCTTTAGATCTTGTACTTACTGCTTTTCCCGTTCGAGGTAATTCTTTAAGTTTTGAAAACGTTTTGACAGAATTTGTCTTCTCGATTTAAAAATATTTATTTTTAAAGACAACTCTGTTGTTAAAATAATTGGTTATTTTTATTATCCTTAATCCTCCTCAGCCCCAATTTCCAAAGGCAATTCTTTCATGGGCTTCAACTCTGATTAAAGTTATCTTGAGTCCATGAGAGGCTTGCAAGAGAAATCACACGGAATCTTAAAGCACTGCCTCTAAACTTTTTGCGTACCACAAACTTTGAATCTACACTGGGAATTAAAGGAAATAAGAGACGTGTAATTTTATGTACATCTAGAGAGTCATTATTTCAGATTTAAATGTTTAGAGTCTCGTTTCAAGCATCATAAATATAGATCTGTTTTGTTTCTTATTTTTTTAAAAAAGATTTATTGATTTTAGAGAGAGAGGAAGGGAGAGAGAAAGAAACATTAGTTCGTTGCTCCACTTATTTATGTATTACTTTCTGTATGTGCCTTGACCAGGGATCAAACCCACAAACTTGTCATATCAAGATGGTGCTCTAACCAAATGAGCTACCTGGTCAGGGTAAGGTTTGCTTTATTTTAAATGACAGTTTTATTATGATTTCTGTCTGTTGCAAGTATTTCTAGATTATTTATTAGATTGGTGTCTTCTAAGCATAGATGGTCTGAAGAACCAGTCCAGGTTTGTTACAAGACAGTTTTTTGTTTGTTTGTTTTTGTTAAGCAGCCTGGGAGGGTTGAGGGCTAACACTTTCTGAACTGTTCAGTAAATGAATGCCTCTATGTGCACAACACTATGTTAGCTCTTTTATGGAATATAAAGTTAGACAAGACAGGGATACATATATATTATATATGTATATTATATATGTATATTATATATATATATATTTTTTAAGGCAGGGCTATTTTTCAGAAGCAATCTAGTAGTAGAGATAAACTGTCCACCATGGGCTCAGATCAGTAAGTTTCTTATTTTCCAGATTATTTCATTTTTAATATCACTTAAGTTATACCTTATTTGAGGTTTCCAAAAATTTTCCTCTTTGTTCATTGCAGTTCTCAGGTTCTGAACATGTAGATCAAGAAATGGGAGCAATGAATAATTAGGCATCTAACAGAAAGGAGCAGGAACAGGCAATGATTTAATGGCGATATGAATAATGACACAGTCCAATAAGGAAAAATAAGAGGGTAGGAATGGCAAGAAAAAGAACTTTAAGTGTAAGGATGTCCAGGTCTTCAGATTTTAAATAATGAAGAAAAATGGGGAACCTTTAGGAATTATCTGCTGTTTAACTTTGCATAAGTGTTCACAAATATAGCTTTTATTTCAGGAAGGATAAAATAGTCTTGCATTTAAGCACTTGCCTACATACATAGATTTGATGAAGAGTTTCAAGGAAGATCAGTGTTAGAGAAGTAAAATCTAAAAGCCAACTTCCTAAAGTAGGAATTGGAGAGAATCCTTTGATTTAGGTTAGAACCAACCCCCTTTCTACCACCCAATCCCCCCACCCCCTGCAAAAGAAAAATCACAATCAAGAGATTAAATATGTAACTTAAATCTAAATACTTTTTGACAAATTTAGAAAGCATTGAATTTGAACTTTATTTTCAAACTTACCTTTCTACGGTGATCTTATAAGCTTTAGCTTCATTCAGCTACTCTGTTTTTGCTGAGCTCTTGCTTCTATTTGGAGAGTTCACTGCAGCTTCAACTTTCCTGTTACTTCCTGGGCTGCAAACTGAAGCCTCTCATGGGGTTGATGCTATAAGATAATGTAGGTTTTCCAGCTCGATCCTATTTTATTTCTGACATTTGAATACAGAAGTTAAAATGTAAGAATCTTAAGAACATAGTCTTTCTTAAGTAAAATGAAAAGAAATTGCATGAGAAAATGTATTACTAAAACTAGGGATAGTTTTTAGATCTCTTCTATGTGAGTGTATTCATATTCATACCCTGCAACAGTGTCCTACAGACATTACAGTCAAGAAGCTATGGTTTATCATCACTGAACTGGGAGAATGGCACTATCTGATTTCTTAAGGGAAAATCACATTGTACTAAAAACTAGAAAAATTAACACAACCCATCAGCTTCATAATAGTGGAATTCAGCCCTTGTTTTCCCCTTTATTTTCAATCTGTGTCATATAGCATAAACAGATCCTTATTGTTGATATTGCATGCAAGCTGGAATGCATAACACTTCTATTTCTTCAGTCATTTTAGACTCAACAATTTGAATAGATACCCATTAAGTCTTTTCATCGCTAAGCCTTCTAGTGATGACTTTTCTGGCCACTGCCTTTGACTCTATTTTTTGTCAGATCCTGGGTAAGTCATTCCTTTTATATGTGCTTCAGTTTCTCTACCTTGGGTTCTTGCTGGACCCACAGCAGCTCTAGGCAGTTTTTCAAGGGGTTACATCTTTCCCTTAGTGCTGTGGGACCCTGGATTCTTTTTTTTTTTAATAATTTTTTTATTTAATTCTTGTTCAAGTACAGCTTTCTGTCTTATATTCCCAACCCTGCCCACCCCCCGACCCTGGATTCTTAAAGCGGTTTCTTTTTTTATGCACGTCTGTATCCTTATGAGTCTTATTTAGTTTTTATTTTTTAAGATTTTATTTATTTATTTTTAGAAAGGGAGGGAGAAAGGGAGGTAGAGAAACATCTATGTGTGAGAGAAACATGGATGGGTTGGCTCTCACATCGCCCCAACCAGGGACTGGACCCACAACCCAGGCATGTACCCTGACTGGGAATCAAACCAGCAACCTTTTGGTTTGCAGGCCAGCACTCAATCTACTGAACCACACCAGCCAGGGCTTATTTAGTTTTTATACATTGATGAGAGAACTTTTTTATTGAAGGGTTGAAATTTCAGGCTTGACAATGATATGATCTTAAGGTGTAGGGCCTTAGAGAGGTTAGGGGCACACCTGGCATCCAGAATAGAATTCACTGGGCCCATGACAGAACATAGATAGGGGGAAATTACATCTTTATTTTCACTTATTCATAATGGAAATTGAGCTTTTCATTTTAGTATTAATGTTAGTAACAATAACAACATCACAGCAGTATTTGCAGACTTTACTTGTAACTATCAGGAATCACCAGTAGTTTCATATCACACTGCAGTTATTACATATGCATCGAGATATGCAGTTTGCACTTATTTCTAGATCTTGTTATGTAATGTGTTGGTAAACACATTTATTACTGTATCATAAATTTTAAATATTTTGGTATAATAGAAAATCTATTGTAAACTTGTGTAATACCCTCATATGTGTGTTAAAAAACATTCTGGCCCTGGCTTGTGTGGCT
Organism: Sturnira hondurensis; assembly: GCF_014824575.4. NCBI lineage: Eukaryota > Metazoa > Chordata > Mammalia > Chiroptera > Phyllostomidae > Sturnira > Sturnira hondurensis. The sequence continues at coordinate 801,387 of NW_028094186.1, read as the reverse complement.
CAGTGATTGAGTGCTGGCCTGTGAATCAAAGGGTCACCGGTTGGATTCCCATTCAGAGCACATGCCTGGGTTGTAGCCCGGTCTCGGGCGGGGGGCATACAAGAGGCAACCACACATTGATGCTTCTCTCCCTCTCTTTCTCCCTCCCTTCCCCTCTCTCTAAAAATAATAAATAAATAAATTAATTAAAAATTTTATTTTAAAATCCCCAAATTTAAAAATATATTTTAAAAGCCCCCAAACACATTATTCTGTCCAGGCTGGTGTGTCTCAATGGATTGAGTGCCACACTCCAAAGCAAAGGGTTGCCAGTTCTATTCCCAGTTACAGCACATGCCTGGGTTGGGGCCAGGTCCCCAGTGGGGGCCACGTGAGGGGCAACCACACATTGATGTTTCTCTCCCGCTCTTTCTCTCTCCCTTCCCTCTTTCTAAATAAATAAAGAAAATCTTAAAAAAAAACATTATTCTGAGAAGAGGTCTACAGGCTTCTTGACACTGCAAAAAGGCCCATGGTACAAAAAAGAATCAAGAAGCCCTGCTTTAATCAAAATAAATACTATTAGTAATGGGTTATAAACAACTGAATAAAATAAGAATCCACGAGTCTACACTGATAAAAATAAGTAGATGAATCATATAAATGAAGGAAAAGTGAAAGCTTTTCCTTTTAGTAGGATAATTACTAATAAATATAGATGGGATAATAGAGTAAGAAACTCATTCATGGTGAGGGGAGGTAGAAGAGGGTGTGAGGGGATAAATGTTAATGGAAGGAGACTTAACTTGGTGTATTATAGAATTGTACACCTGAAATCTATATAATTTTATTCACCAATGTCACCTCAATAAATTAAATTTAAAAACCTTATTTGTGGATGCTAAAACATGGGTAAAAGTTTAATGAACAGTAGGATATTTACATGGCAAAGTGTCTCTCCATAAATTACTTAACAGTTACAAAGGGAAAATAATGAAGGAACCTCACTAATCACCACTCTAACCAAGTAATCAAACCTATGTCACTAATACTGGGACACAGTGATTTTATATGCCTCAATAAAAAGCACTGGGGACACATCTCTTCATTGATAATCCTGCCCAAAATGCACACACTAAACTCGATTATGAAGAAATGTCCAGCAAACCCAAATTGAGGGCCATTTTACAAAATAACTGCCCTGTACTCTTCAAAAATGCCAAGGTTAGGAAACAGAAAGAGACTGAGGAACTGATCCAGATTAAAAGAGGCAAAATAGACAAGACAACTGCATGCAGTGTGTGGCTTTAGATTTTACACTGGACCAGAAAAAAAAGTCCTAAATAATGTTTTTAGGTCAATCAACAAAATTTAATATAGACTGTGAATTACATAATAGTGTTGTATCAATGTTAAATGTCCTCATTTTTATATCTATACAGTGGTTACATAAGAGAATGGCTTTATGAGCCTGGCCAGTGTGGCTTAGTTGGATGGAGCATCATCTTGTGGACAGAAAGGTAGGTTCCCAGTAGGTCACGTGCCTAGGTTGCAGGTTTGGACCTGGTTGGGGCATATGGGAAAGGCAACCAATTGATGATTCCCTGACATTGATGTTTCTTTCTTTCCCTTCTTCTTTCTCTCTCTCACCAATATGTGTGTGTGTGTGTGTGTGTGTGTGTGTGTGTGTGTAAAGAGTGTACGATGTCTCCAAGTCTCAAATGGTTCAGAAAAAAATGCATATATGTAAAGAGGGAATAATAAAGCAAATGGAACAATGTGTAAATAATTTTAAATTCAGAAAAAGGATTTAGAAGAGTTCCTTCTACTGTTCTTGGAATTTTTCTGTATGTTTGAAATTATATTGCTCAAGATCATTTGTTTCACCTCCTTACTTTGAAGAGGTGAAAATTTAGATTTTGGAAGGTGAAGACCTGTCCAAAGTCAAACAAGTTAGTGACAAGGTTACAGCCAAAACTCTGATCTACAGATATGGGTCCTCAACTGAATCCATTGGTATTTGTGTTTGACTGGCAAAGACTGAGCCACCCCTTTTTACTTCTCTTTTCATTTTCTTGGTTCCTCAGAGCTAGTTCCTTCTACTAGAGAACCAGAGTAACAACTGAATGCTTCTTTCAGTTCCTTCATGATTAGGCAAAGATCAGGTTGGGATATCCCTTTACTCTTTCTTATAGGTTCAACATTTTTCTTATTACCAGCCTTGGCTTATTTTATACGACACAATATTATTTGTATCCTCTTTCACAGAAAGTAATGGTGTATTATTTAAATTTTTTATTTGTTGATTTTAGAGATAGAAGAAGAGGGGGAGAGAGAGAGAGACAGGTAGACAGACAGACAGGCTTTGATTTGTTGTTCCACTTATTTATGCATTCATTGGTTGATTCTTGTGTGTGCGTTGACCAGGGACTGAACCTGGAACCTTGGTGTATTGGGACCATGCTCCATCCAACTGTGCTACCTGATGAAGACCACTAATGATAGTGGTCATTTAAACAATGACCACTATCATTGTTTAAATGTCTTTCCATAGGACACTCCATTTCAAGATCTCTTCAATATGGTCAAAAGAAAATTTTATGTTTTCATTATTGTGAGTCTATGACTTGGTTTCCTTAACTGATGGAACATGAAGGCATAATATAATAAAAAAGAAGGGAATATAGCATCTCAGAATTATAGTCATGAAATGAGGAAATTGACCATGGTAATAGATGGTGGGACCATTTAATAGTTTTACTAGTTGCTGAGTAATATCAACTTTATTTAAAAATTAAATAAAATTTATCATTTTCTTTGTAAATCAGTATAAATCAGGTAATTGTTATCAGTATGCGGTCTCTCATATCCAAATGAGATCATGGAAAATATTAATTGAACCATATGAAATTGTAATTTTTATAACAAATGGATATCAACAATTTCATATGGCTCAACCTGATAGAAGCAAGCATATTATTAGGTAGTGATGTATTTTCTCTTCTTATAGCAATGGTAGAAAAATGGAGATAGTTCATGTGGTATCTGCTTTTGACTGTTCAGCTTCTCAGTTCCTTTTCCTACCATGGCTGTTCTGTCCTGACACACTCTTTGAGGTTCTTTCTAGGCTTCAGATTCCTCCAAACTTCCATGTTGGCTCATATTAACTTACAATGCCTGGGAGCCTTTCAGCTATTCTAGAAAGTTAGAAATGGAATACCAGAGGCAGTTTGTTCAATCTTCTTATCCTTCAGATGAGAGAGTGGAGGCTAACATCATATAGCTTTTATCTCAGAGGTGTGACAAGAATGCAATTATCCAGCCCTGGTTGGTGTGGTTCAGTGGATTGAGTGTTGGCCTGTGAACTGAAAGGTCGCAGGTTTGATACCCAGTCAAGACACATGCCTGGATTGTGCTTCAGGTCCCCAGTTGGAGATATGTGAGAGGCAAATTCTCTCCCTTTCTTGCTCCCTCCCTTGCCCTCTCTCTAAAAAATAAATAAAATCTTTAAGCCCTGGCTGGGATAGCTCAGTGGATTGAGCACGGGCCTGGGAACCAGACCATCGCGGTTTGATTCCCAGTCAGGGCACATGCCTGGGTTGCAGGCCAGTTCCCAGCAGGGGATGCACAAGAGGCAACCATACATTGATATTTCTCTCCCTCTCTCCATCCCTTCCCCTCTAAAGATAAGTAAATAAAATCTTTAAAAAAATAAAATAAAATCTTTAAAAAAAGAACGCAATTATCTTGATTCCCAGTATAGTGGTCTTTCTATCTCAGCACACACATTTCTGGACCTTGTATTTTCAATAGCTGAATTATACAGACTTAGGTCTGTCAATCTCTGTCTTTCCTCCCCCTATCTTTTTTTTTAGCTGTCACTTCTCACTCAGTCCCCTGCATCTTTCCTATTTCCTCATTTTTACCTTTGTTTCTATTCAAGAGCAGCCTTTGCTTGTGCATTGTCTCTTTTGATCTATGCCATTAGTGAAACATGAAGAAACAATTGTATTCCCTAACTTTTACTTCCTGGGGTGATACAATGGGGGAGTATCTGGGATAATTTTATTTTAAGATAATGAAAGATACCCTTATATATTTGTGTATCTACTGTGCATTGTTTTATACTTACAGAATGTTTTGAAAACAACTTAAAAAATTGTGGTTGATAATATTTGCCTTTACAATAAAATCTTCCATAGCCCAGTGGAAACAATTGAAAAGAATCAGAGTATTATTTTTTTTAATGAATGAGTGATCTTTTGTTAAGCCTCAAAGAATAGAGTCTTGAATTGCCTTTTGACTCTGATGAAAATATACCATATCTTTTTTTATTGTTGACACTATTTGTCCCCCTTTTCCCTGCCTTTGCCCTCAATATGCCATATTTTTATTCCTAAAATACTGAATTGTTTAATTGAAAAGGCCTTTAGGAATCATATTCAGGGAAACCAAATAAAAAATTAAAAAATTATTTATATATTTAAAGCCCTGAACAGATAGCTCAGTTGGGGAGAGTGTCATCCCAATAGGCCAAGCTTGTGGGTTTGATACCTGGTCAGGGCACATACAAGAAGCAACCAATGAATGCATGAACAATTGGAACAACAAATCTTTCTTTCCTCCTCCCTATCCCTCTCTCTCTCCCCATCCATCTCTCTTTCTCTCTCACCCTTTCCTCTCTCTCCCTCTTTCTTTCTTCCTTTTCCTCTTGCTCTCTAAAATCAATTTTTTTAATTAAAAAAAGGAAATTAGCATGGGGGAAGTGAAAGATTTTAGGGTAATAAACAAGTTTTTGGATCCTAAGAATATTGTAACAATTTGTAGAGGACAAAGCAGAGGTAATTGCTTTCTTTTACCTTATGCATTTTTATGTATTTTTAAGATAGTTCAGCTAGAGACTCAGGCATTAAGTAACAAAACTTGGGAGTGAATGGTGTATCAATCTGGGACCTTGAGCAGTATCTCATGTTTCCCCTGCCTTAAGACTTACCTTACCTGTTGATAAGAGGTTCCCTTTAAGTCCCTTATTTTATCAGCATTTACATCTTTGCAGCCCAGGAATTTGGTTTTGTGTGCTTTTCCTGCTTTGGGACAAATTGGCCTTATATTGATAGGTGAGCGTATGAAAGATACTACTTCAGTTTATCTTTGGATAAGCACTGGCTGCTGGGTGAGTCAATAGAGGCTTCCCTTTTAAAGAGAAAAGGTCAGTGCATGTATTTTCTTGCTTTTGCCATGTAACTTTACTAGAAATAGTATTTGGGTTTATTTTATTAATTTCTTACTCCCACCCCATACCAATGCCCATTTGCACCTCCCCGACTATCTTTTTAGGTATAAAGTATTGCTCTTTGTTGAAAGCAATTTATAGCGAAGTTGTATAATTTTCTTTGGAAAATAAAAGATGTATATGTATGTGAGTATCTCTAGTTTCTTTTCCCCTTCAAGCTTTAATCACGGTGTTATTCATAGACCTGGAAAAATGTAGAAGGAAAGACCTCTTCATGTGGAGTAAATGGAGTTACTAATTATTGCAAGTGGGTTTTAGAGACTTAATAATTCTGTCTTTAAAAAGTAAAAACACTTAATTCTCTAATTTTATCAACTATAAACTTGCAGTTTTCCCCAGCTATCAATTGTTCCTGTTAGATAGCTAGAGCTGAAAAGATGTGGTATTTATTTTAGGGTACATTCACAATTTTATAATGAAGCTGAAATATAACAAATGCATTCCCAGCTACCTTATTAAATATAAAGGAACCAGTTGCTCATTACTCATGCCTCTATTCTGCAGGTATTTCCTACAAATACAGCAGGCAATACGTCCTTAAATTTTTTCACTTTTACTTATTTTACTAGTAGTTTTCTTTTACTTAAATTTGTTCCAGGACTGTGGCAGGGGGTGGGGGCAGAGGAGTTACTGATAAAGCTTAAAGAGTGATTCACCATAATGGCTACCCTTTCAGACTTCTTCCTGACTAAAGAGCTTAGCTGATAAACTTAACTTAGTCAAGAAGCTACCTATATCTATTTTACTTATTCGGGGTTTACCAGTTGCCTAAAATTTGGCCCAAATGCCCTAATCTTCATACAGACTTCCTGATAAGTGGGCCAAGCTGATCTTATTCTCTTCTAGCCATTCGTTAACACACTGTACATACCAGTGGTACAGAAGCCAGCTGGATTCCTTAAGATATTAGGTGTTCAGGGTGATAAATTTTGGGAAATACTGTATATTATATTTCTCTCCTGAATATATTTATAATTTGTGTTATGAATATATTATGAGTGAATATTAAAGTCTCTGAGGACTTTAATAAAAGAAATCTGCTTAATTTTGTTTAGCCCAGTATATTTAGTAAATACCTTCTAAATTTTAAGTTGGAATTCAAATGTCACTTTCTTTTTTTTTTTTAAGATTTTATTTATTTATTTAAATTCAGAGGGGAAGGAGAGAGGGAGAGAAACATCAATGTATGGTTGCCTTTTGTGTGTCCCCTGCTGGGAGTTGGCCTGCAGGGAACTGGCCTGCAACCCAGGCATGTGCCCTGGCTGGGACTCGAACTGTGATCCTCTGGTTTGCAGGCTTGTGCTCAATCCACTGAGCTACACCAGCCAGGGCTTCAAATGTCACTTTCTATATGAAGCCTTTCATGATTTCCACAGGTAGCATCCAATGTGTCCACCACTGAAATCACATAGCTCAGACTTATATTAGGAAGTATTAGAGCCCTGGCTGGTGTGGCTCAGTGGATTGAGTGCTGGCCTGCAAACTGAAAGATTCAGTCAGGGCACATGTCTGAGTTGCGAGCTGGGTCCTCTGTTGGGGGCATCATTGATGTTTCTCTCCCTCTCTTTCTCCCTTCCCCTCTCTCTAAAAATAAATAAATAAAATCTTTAAAGTGTTATAAAATTTAGTGGATTTTTTAAAAAGATTTTACTTATTTATCTTTAGAGGGGAAGGGAAGGAGAGAGGGAGAGAAATATCAATGTATGGTTGCCTCTTGTTGGTCCCCTGCTGGGAACTGGCCTGCAACCCAGGCATGTGCCCTGACTGGGAATCAAACCTTGATCCTCTGGTTTGAAGGCCCATGCTCAATCCACTGAGCTACACCAGCCAGGGCTATAAAATTTAGTTTTTGTTACCATTATGATATAATCTTTTGAATGAAAGCAACAAAAAAACATCTCAAACTGGTTTAAACAATTTCCACCATCAACTGAAAACACAGATGAAGTTTTGTCTTCAGTGTTGAGGCTCAGTGGTGTTACCAAAGAGCTGATGCTACCAAAATCTTCTAAAATAGTTGATTTTGTACTGTTTTCTCTTTGATCTCAATATGACTGCAACATTTTCTAGGAAAGCTACATGTGCTTCCCTCATCTATAGCAAGAAGAAAACAACTTTTAAGGAAGTTATTTCAGACTAGCAAGGAAATATAAAGGAAATATCTTTATATTTTTAAATAAATATAATTTTTATATTTATCTAAAATATAAACTAAAATATTTTAAATTAAATATAATTTTAATTAAGATATTTTTAAATTAAAATATCTTTATATTTTTATTAAAATAAAGGAAATAGCATAAAGGAAATATCTTTTTCAGAAGCCCCAGCAAGGATCAGTTCATATCTTCATATCTCATTGGCCTGAATTAAGGTCACTTGACCATCACTAAACAATCAATGTCCATGGAGGTGGGATGTGCTGATCTTTTTTTTAATTGATTGATTTGAGAGAGAGATGGAGAGGGAAATATTAATTTGTTGTACCACTTATTTATGCATTTATTGGTTGATGTATGTGTCCTGACAGGTGATTGAACCTGCAAACTTGACGTATCAGGATGACACTCTAACCAACTGAGCTAATCTGCCAGGGCTGATGTGCTGGTCTTAAGCCAAATAGGGTTTACCCTGGATATGGGTGTGAAGTCAGCTTTCTTGGAAGCTTCCTTATGGGATTACACATAAGAGAATATGAGTATTGTTACTAAGAAGGAGGAATAGATTTTGGGCAGCCAAAACCAATAAAAATCCACTACATGATGCTTACCACATTCTATTACTTCTATATTAATTAATACATTGATACAATAATTAATATGTAACTAGTAAATTAATTAGCCATTCTGTGTTAATTTGTTTATGCAAAAGTTTTGTGAATCAATATTTATAATAGCCAAAAAGTCGGAACAATCCAATTGTCTGTAAGCTGACAATGGGTAAACAAAATGTGGTATATCCATATAATGAAATATTATTCAGAAATAAAAAGGAGTAAAGTACTGATACTTGCTACAACATGGATAAAACTTGAAAACATAATGCTAGGTATAAGAATCCAGTCACAGAAGGCCACATATTATATAATTCCATGTATATGAAAAGTTCAGAGTAGACAAACCCAGAAGAGACAGAAAGTAGATTAATGATCATCAGAGGCTAAGGGGATGAGAAAAATGGGGTAGATTGCTAATAGATTCAAGGTTTCTTTTAGGAAGCGATGAAGATGTTCTGGAATTAGATAGTGATGGTGATGATGGCACAACTTTGTGAATATACTCAAACTATTGTACACTTTAAAGTTAAAAGGTAAAATTTATGGTATGTGAATTATGTCAATTAAAAAATATATAAAATGCTCATACATCTTGAAGTTAGGTGCTCATTTTCACCTTTGTATTTTCAAATCCCTTCTCCCCCATCCCAGTGCCTTACACATAGCAAGTGCTCAAAAAATATTTGAATGAATGAATAGAAAATTAAATTGAAATAATTGATCATATTTCTAACATAAAGATCCAGAAAGACTGTTATCTAATTCTCTTTTTAAATTAGCAATGCATATAATTGCAAATGAACATCCTTTGCAACTAAAAAGTCTTAATTATTTCAAAAAATGATTGATTGATTTGAGAGAACATCGATTTGTTTATTCTACCTATTTTTTAAAAGATTTTAAATATTTATTTTTAGAGAGAGGGGAAGGGAGGGAGAAAGAGGAGAGAAACATTTATCAGTTGCCTCTCCTATGCACCCTGAGCAACCCTCTCATATGCCCTGATCAGGAATTGAACTGGCAACCTTCCTTGTCATACAACGCCCAACCAACTAAGCCACACCAGTCAAGGATGTTGTTCCACTTATTTATGCATTTATTGGTTGATTCCTATAATTGCCCTGACCAGGCATTGAACCCACAACCTTGGCACATGAGGATGATGTCCTAACCAACTGAGCTACCCAGCTAGGGCTATTCTTCACTCTTGGTTTCTTTTGTGATTTGTCACATGACCAGACTCCATTTGGTCATGTATTATTACACAATTAAGCTGGTAAGTCCATGTTTTCTTCACTTTCACAGTATTTATTTTCCTGATTTCCTTGTAAAAATTGCTTTCATTTAATTTTCAACTTTGAGAGCAAGGAATTTAACTGAGTCTCTGATTTTGTTTTGTCTGATTACTGCTTATAACAGTTATATTATTTTTTAAATTTTTATTTATTTACTTTCAGAGACAGGGGAAGGGAGGGAGAAAGGGAGGAAGAGAAACATCAATGCACAAGAGATACATCAATCTATTGCCTCTCACACGCTCCCAACTGGGGACCCACCCATAACCCAGGCATGTGCCTTGACTGGGAATCGAACCAGAGACCTTTTGGTTTGTGGGCTGGTGCTCAATCCACTGAGCTGCACCAGCCAGGGCTAGTTATATTACTTTTACACACTATTACTTTGGGTTTGCATTTCCTTCTCAGAAGGTTTTAATCGTATTAGCACCATTCAGCTTAGTCTCTGTATTTAGCCACCTTGAAGGTAGGTTATGGAGGGACTTATATGTGCAAGTGGAATTATTGGTGATGCAAATGATCATGAGTCTGAAATGGGAAATAATCAGAAATAATCTCCTAAGTTTGTTCTAGCTTTATTTAAACTGGCTGGTCTATCTCTCCTTGCCACCCAGTTTTTAAGTAAAATACAGTCTGCTTATCCCTGCCACTCAGAAGTGTTAGCTACTTTTCATAGCCCTTCCATCTTGAGGGTTGAGTCAGAGAAGTAAGGCAGCAGATCCTGCTGGTTTTGATTTGGAACTTCCAAGAAACTTTTGGAAATAACTGTCCTGCTTCTAATAACTCACAGCCCCAGTAGGATAATAAATATATATTTTTAAGCTAGAAAAGTACTTTTATTCTTTTTTTCCAAACTTTTTATTTTTTACAAATTTTGAATCTACCTAAAGTTGGAAAGAAAGTGTAACATCATGCCATATACCTTTTATCTAAATTTACCAATTGTTAACATTAATATTTTGCTTTATATACTATTTATATGTGTATATATGTGTATGTATCAAAAATACACACATATATTTAATTTTTAAACTTGAAAACTTTGGCAGAGAACTAGAAGCTATAAAAATGACCCCCCCAAAAAACCACAGAAGGTTTGTAAATGAACAAAATGAAAACTCTAGACTGAGACAGTGGTGAACATTGAAATTTGTAACATCAGTGAGACTCATGTCTGGTGACCTTGTTGATCTATCTGCAAGTCCAGGAAGAAATACAGACAGAAACAGAGGTGAGAAAACATGTTACTTCATAGAAAAATGCGGAGAGAATAGCTACCCGACTATTTTCAGTTCAGCTTCTCTCCACTACAAATGATGACACAATAAATATCTTTGTACACATATGCTTATGCACTAGTATTTTTATTTATATAGAAAAGATCCCATATGCTACATTAAAATGATGCTTTACGTTGTGAAAGGTACTGCCACATTACTTTCCCAAAAAGTCAGAGCAATTCTCATTTTCCCCAGCAATGTGTGAGAGTTCTCATCTCCCCACATTCTTTCCATTACTAAATGTGATTGATGTTTTGATATATTGCCAATCTGGAGAGTTAAAAATGGTATCTTAAAAAGTCTATTTTGCATAAAAACAGATATGACCAATAGAAGAAAAAAGAGAATCTAGAAATAAACCTTTGCCTATATAGTCAAATGATTTTCAGCAAGTATGTCAGAAACACTTTGATGGGAAAGGATATTCTTTTCAACAAATAGTATTGGAAAAACTGTATATCACATGCAAAAGCTCTTACCTTATATCATATACAAAAATTAACCCCCCAAATGGGTCAAAGACCTGAATGTGAGAACTACGAAACTGTTAGAAGAAAAACACAGTGGGAAAAGTTCATGTCACTGGATTTGGCAATGGTTTCATAGCTATGACACTAAAAGCACAGGCAGCAAAAAAAAAAATAGATAAATTAAACTTCTTAAAAATTAAGAACTTTTGTGCATCAAGGATACTATCAACAACAACAACAAAAAGGATACTACCAACAGAATAAGAAGGTAACCCAAAGATGGGAGAAAATATTTGCAAATCATATAACTGATAAGAGATTAATATCTAGCCCTGGACGGGGAGCTCAGTTGGTTAGAGTGTCGACCCCAAGGTTTCAGGTTCCATCCCTGGTCAGGGCACACATAAGAATCAACCAAGAAATGCATAAGTATATGGAACAACCAAATGATGTTTCTCTGTCTCTACCTTTGTCTCTGTCTCTCTCTCTCTCTCTCTCAAATCAACAAATAAAAAGAAAAGAGATGAATATTCAGAATTCATAAAGAACTCCTCAAGGGCAAAAAAAGAAACAATCTAAATTTAAAAATGGGCAAAGGACTTGAATAGACATTTCTCCAAAGAAAATATATAAATGGCCAATAAGAACATGAATCATGTTCAACATCACTGTGCTCCAGAAAGATGCAAACGAAAACCACAATGAGATATTACTCCACATCCACCAGGGTGGCTGTAATAAAAAGACAGAGATTAACAAGATTGGTAAGACTGTGGAGAAATTGGAACCCTCATATATTGTTGGTGGGAATGTAAAATGGTGCAATGTTTTAGGAAACAGTATAGCCCTTCCTCAAGAAATTATACATAGAATTACTATGTGATTCAGCAATTGCATTTTTGTGTATATTTTACAAAAGAACTGAAAGCAGGGTTTGTAGCAGCAACACTCAAAATACCCAAAAGATGGAAACACCCAAGTGTCCACTGACAGATGAATGAATAAACAAACTGTAGTATTTACATACAATGGAATATTTTTCATCCTTAAAAAGGAGAGAAGTACTGCCCTGACTGGTGTGGCTCAGTTGTTTGGGCATTATCCCACAAAGTGAAAGATCAATAGTTCGATTATCAGTCAGGGTACCTGCCTGGGTTGTGGGTTCAGTCCCTATTTAGAATTCTGATTGATGTTTCTCTCCCTCTTTTTCTCCCTCCCTTCCCCACTTTCTGAAAATAAATAAAATCCTTTTTTAAAAAAGGAGTGAAGTACTGACACATTCTACATGATGAACCTTGAAAATATTATGGTGCCCTGGCTGGGTAGCTCAGTTGGTTAGAGCATTGTCTCAATAGTCAAGGCTCCAGGTTGGATCACGGGTCATGGTTCATACAAGAAGTGAATGATTCATTCAACCAGTGAATGCATAAATAGGTGGAACAGCAAATAGATGTCTCTCTCTCTCTCTGATTCAAACATCAATTTTAAAAATCATTATGAAATAGCCCTGGCTGGTGTGGCTCAGTGGATTGAGTGCCGGCCTGCAAACCAAAGGGTCACTAGTTCAATTCCCAGTCAGGGCACATGCCTGGGTTGTGGGCCAGATCCTCAGTGGGGGATGTGTGAGAGGCAACCACACATTGATGTTTCTCTCCCCTCAACCTCCCTTCCCCTCTCTCTAAAAATAAATAAATAAAATATTTAAAAACATTATGAAATAATAAGACAGATGCAAAATGACAAATATTATATTATTCCACTGATACGAAGTACCTAGAATAGTCAGATTGATGGCAGATGGTACAATAGTGGCTATCAAAGGGCTGAGGGTAGAGGGGATGCGGAGTTGTTGCTTAATGGGTTCAGAGTTTCAGTTTGGGATGATGACATAGTTCTGGAGGTGGATAGTGTTGATGGTTGCACAATAACGTGAATGTACTTAATGCCATTAAACTGTATGCTTAAAAGTGGTTAAAGTGATAACATGTATGTAATATATATTTTACCACAATTAAAAGAAATCTATTTTGTATATACCTGACTACTAGTGAAGTTGATCACCATCTGTTTTTTTGCTTTGTTTTGTTTTGGGGGGACATTTATATTTCATCATTTATAAACTGCCTGCTCTTATCCTTTGCCCATTTTTTTCCCTAGCGGGGTTGTTTATCATTTTGTTATCAATTTATATGATAACATTACTAGCATTAGCCCTTTGTCTACAAGGACTTTTTCTTCCATTTGATTTAGTTTATGGTGTCTTTTGATATTAAAAATATTCAGGAAATGAATGCCAAGGGCCCACTACCATTATCAGGTGAATTTACTGTGATGAGAGGTGGAGAAATCAGTTCACAAAAAATAGGATGCTGGACAGAAAGCCTAGTGGGTACCTACTAATTGTAAAGATATGGCCAGTCCAGCAAAGAACTACAAGGAAATAAACAAAGGCATTGGATGTTGGTGCTATTAGCAAACTGAGTCATGGTTTACTTGTCATGATTCACTCATTAATTCCTCTAATAATTTACTTACTTACTTAACACACATTAATTAAACATCTATAATGTACTATAACAGAATACAAAAATAACTAAGACATGGCTACTGCTCTTGAGAAGCTCATGGTATATTTGAGGAGGTAGAATTACTAAATCACAAAAAATAGCTAAAAGATGAGTACCGCACTGGAAAGATGATGGTGATAAGAAGAAACTGACAGTGACTAGAAGAAATGTGTGAGGGGAATAAAGGAGGAGAGAAGAAGAAGGGTCAAGTCAAGGAACAAGTATAAAGGACCCATTGATGAGGACAATGGTGGGAGGAAGGACTGAATGTGGGAGGAGAGGTGGGCTGGGCAGAAGAGAGTAATGGGGGAAAAATTGGGACAATTGCAATCAAATAACATTAAAAATTTTTTTAAAGAGATGATGGTGCCTCAGACTAGGCAGCTGTGGACATAGGAAATAAATGGATTTGGGTTTTATTTTATTTTATTTTAAGATTTTATTTATTTACTTTTAGAGAGAGGGGAAGGGAGAGAGAAAGAGAGGGAGAGAAACATCAATGTGTGAGAGATACATCAGTTGGTTGCCTCTCCCATGCCCCTAAATGGGGACCTGGGGACCTGGGGATTTGGGGACCTGGGGACCTGGCCTAAGACCCAGGCATGTGCCTTGACTAGGAATCAAACCTGGTTTGCAGGCCAGTGCTCAATCCACTGAGCCACATCAGCTATGGCTGGGTTATAGTTTAAAGGTAAAACTGAAAGAATTATTGATGATTTGATATATGTATCAGGGAAAGAAGAATCAAAGATGATTGCTAGGATTTGGACCTGAGCAACTGTGAATATCCAGAAAAACCTTTTACTCACCTGGAGAATACCAAAATAGATGTTTCTAGGAGAAAAATCAATAGTTCTATTTTAGATATATTAAGTTTAAGATGCCAACTAGACACCCTAGTAGATTTGTTTGGTGTATACCATGAGCCTGGGAGTTAAGGGAAGAGAAGTAAGGCTAGATTAAAAGTTAGGTGGCAAATAGCAGTATTTAAAGCTGTGGAGCTAAATGGGATTACCTAGGGCAAAGTTTGGATAGAGGAGAAAAGAGCCAAAGACACAGCCTATCTTCACAGGTTAGGTATAGGAGGAGGAGGATCCAACTAAGATGATTAAGGGGTGACCAAGGGGGCAAGAAGAAAACTAAGAGAATAAAGTAATCTAGAAGCAAAGAAAAGAAATTATTTCAAGGAGGGTGTCATCAACAGTGCTGAATATTAAGTGTTGAGAGGTTAAGATAGCTGAATATTAAGTGTTGAGATATGGCCACTGGGTTTGGCAAGATGGAAGTTATAATGACCCGGACAAGGCAGTTTCAGTTGAATGGTGAAAACAAAAACTAGGTTTGAATAGGTTGAAGAGAGAATAGAGACGAAAAAGTAGAGACAGCAAGTAGAAACAAACCCTTTGAATACTTTTTTAAAGAAATAGGGTGATAGCTGAGAGGGAAACTTTAAAAATATGTTTAACAAAAACAAATTTTGAATAGATTATATTACATGGTACAAAAGTTTATTTTTTATTTTTAGTTAAAGATTGTATTTGTTTTCAGAGAGGATAAGGGAGGGAGAAAGAGAGGGAGAGAAACATCAATGTGTGGTTGTCTCTCATGTGCCCCCCACTGGGGACCTGACCCCGCAATCCAGGTATATACTCTGATTGGGAATCGAACCAGCAACCCCTTGTTTTGCAGGCCAGCACTCAATCCACTGAACCACGCTATTCAGGGCTGTCATACTCTTAAAACTTTCCTCACTCCAAAAGTATTTTTTAAGTATCCCAAAAGAGTTTTTTTTAAGTATGAAGAAGGAGGTAATAGAGCATGCTTTTTTTTTTTTAGAGCATGCTGATATGTTTTCAATAGAAAGGGAGGAATTGATGATGCAGGAACGATTAGAGAAAACTCCAGGAGTAAAGTCCATGACTGGGCTAGGAGAGAATGGAATATAGAGTGTAAATGAGATGATTGCCCTTGAATAGAAATAAGGTCACTTTCTCCTTTGTCACAGGAGAGAAAACAGAGAATATGTGTACTGATACAGATGTTGGTGGATGTGATGGGGTAGTGAGAGGATGAGAAAGTTTCTATCTGATTACCTGTATTTTCTCAGTGACATAAAAGGCAAACTCATTGGCTGAAATCAGGGCAGGAGGTTAGGTTGTTAAGGTTTGAGGAAAGATGAAGATTTAAAAGGTTTGGAGTCCTTATTGAATTAGATGTTCTAACTTTTCTTTATCTCCTCTTCCCCACCCCGACCTTGGAACAAAAGATTAGTTATTTATTTATTTTTTCTGTGTATATGAGGTGGTTGATCTTGAGCCTGCAGGGAGTAAGCTGGCCCCAGACTTCTCCAAACTCTACGTTTCTTTACATCCAATTCTTACACGTCCAAAGACAGGGAACCACAGACACTCCTTTGTAGGAGAGTTATTTAAAGTTTTTATTGGTACAATGATTTGATCTGATGTAGTGACTTGATTTCCCTTTGAAAACTCCTTTATCCTAGGAGAATGCTTAGTATGATTAGATTAGCGCAAAGGACTTGGCTTCAATGTGCTATCCATGTGTTGCTAGTGGGGTGACCCTCTCTTCAAGAGTTGTTTGGATTCACTCTCTGGATGACAGCTGCAAGCTTCTCCACAAATAATTCTCATTCTGTATTTACCACACAGCTGCTAAAAGCTCAATAATTTGGTCTTGAATAACCTGCCTTTTCTTTGTTCATGTGGCATTTATATGTCTGTAAAGAAAGAATTTGATTGGGTTGATTTGTCATTACTTGTTATTAAGTACTGCTTTTGAACACTAAGCTACTGCCTTGGAAGTTGGTTAGTCTGTACATATATGTTTGGTTTGTACTTAGATGCTGGTTAATCAGATATGATAGCAGGATTTGTTTCATTCAAAACAGGTTGTGTGAGTCATAGCACTTGAGCAGGAAAGAACAGATTATTTTGCCTAGAAGGGCACCATGTACCTGGCAAGCCTAGATAGCTGTATGGCCTCCTTCAGCCCCTCCAGTAAATTTTTCATATCCTTTATCTCAGTAATTAATTCTGCTGCTGGGAATCTAACCTAAGGAGATAATCCCAAGGAGACAGTATAGCAGGATAATTAAGAACATGGAGGCTTTGGAGTCAGATACACTTGGAATTGAATTCCAAATGGTGATAAGTATCTACTAGATTTTTATTTCTGTTCTTCAAGCCCTTATTAGGCAATTTTAAAAAACCTTCATTGGGATATATTTCACATATCATAAAGTCTATTCATTTAAAGTGTATAATTTAATAATTTAAATATATTCAGAGATGTGCGACTATTATCACAATCAATTTTAGAATATTTTCATTATCCCAAACAGAACCCCCCTGCCCATTAATCACTCCCCAGCATACAGAACACTACACAATCACTAATCTTTTTGTATCTATGCTTTTGTCTATTCTAGACTTTTAATATAATGGACTCATACAACATGTGGTCTTTTGTGACTGGATGCTCTCATTTAGCATAATGTTTTCAAGTGCATCCATGTTGTAGTGTATATTTGTACTTGATTCTTTTTTATTGCTGAATAATTATTCCATTGTTTGAATATACTATTTTTATTTATACATTCAATCAGCTGATGAACATTTGGATTGTTTCCTTTTTTTAGCTATTGTAAAAAGTTCTGCTGTGAACATTCATGTACACCTTTTTGCATACAAGTTTTTGTGTGAACATATATTTTTATTTATCTTGGATATACTTGAAGACCTAAAAGTGGACTTGCTAGATCATAGAGGGGGCCCTGATCCTATAGGAAAACTGACATTTTTGAGGAACTGCTAAACTGTTTTCCAAAATTCTGCATCACTTTGCCTTCCCACCAACAATATATGTGGATTACAATTTGTCTGCATCATCACCAACTCTTGTTATTTGTCTTTTTGATTATAGGCCATCCTAGTGGATGTGAAGTGATTTCTCATTATGGTTTTGATTTGTATTTCTCTAATGGCTAATGATGTTAAGCATCTTTTCATACACTTATTGGCCATTTACATATCATCTGAGAAATATCTATTCAATATCTATCCTTTGCCCATTTGAAAAACTTGAGTTGTTTTCTATTGCTGAATGATGAGTTTTAAAAATATATTTCTGAATACCAGTTCCTTATGAGATTTGTAAATATTTTATCCCCTATTGTAGGTTGTCTTTTCACTTTCTGGATGGTATCATTTATAGCAAAAAAATTTTAAATTTTGATATAGTCCAATTTATCTATTTTTTAAAATTTTGTTGCTTGTCCACTCAATGTTTTGAATTTCTTTCCTTTCAGTCTGTTCTGAACATACTCCAACCAGGCTTTGCCCTTACCACTCCACTGAAATTGCTCTTGATAAGGTCACCAGTGACCTCTGTGTTGTCTATCCAATGGTCAAGACTGAGCCTTCATTCTTATTTGACAGAACTTGAAATGCTATGCTTTATTCACGAGGCTTCCAGGATACTACACTCTCCTGGTTTCCTCATACCTCATTTACTGGCTTGGCTACTCCTCAGTTCCCTGTGCTACTTCTTCCTCATTGGAGTACACAAAGATTAGGCCTTCAATTTGTTTCTCTTTCTTTTTTAAGTATATTTTTTTGATTATGGTATTACATTTGTCCCACTTTTTTTCACCCTTTTATCCCCCTCCACCCTGCACCACCCTCCCTCCAGCATTCCCCCCACCCTTAGTTCATGCCTATGGGTTGTACAGATAAGTTATTTGGCTTCTCCATTTCCTATACTATTCTTAACCTCTCCCTGTCTATTTTGCACCTGTCAATTATGCTTCTTATTCCCTGTACCTTTCCCCCCATTCTCCCTCTCTCCCCTCCCCTCTGATAACCCTCCGTGTGATCTCCATTTCTGTGATTCTGTTCCTGTTCTAGTTGTTTGCTTAGTTTGTTTTTGTTTTTGTTTTTTGGGTTCAGTTGTTGATAGTTGTGAGTTTGTTGTCATTTTACTGTTCATAGTTTTGATCTTCTTTTTTCTTAGAAAAGTCCCTTTAACATTTCATATAATAAGGCGATGATGAACTTATTTGACTTTACTTTATATGGGAAGCACTTTATCTGCCTTTCCATTTTATTTTATTTTTTTAAGATTTTATTTATTTATCTTTAGAGGGGAAGGGAAGGAGAGAGGGAGAGAAATATCAATGTATGGTTGCCTCTGCTGGGGACACACAATGTATCGTGTGTCCCGTGCCAGGAATTGGCCTGCAACCCAATGCCCTGACTGGGAATTGAACTGCAATCCTCTGGTTCATAGGCCTACGCTCAATCCACTGAGCTACGCCAGCCAGGACTTGCCCTTCCATTTTAAATAATAGCTTTGCTGGATAGAGTAATCTGGGTTGTCGGTCCTTGCTCATCATGACTTTGAATACTTCTTTGCAGCCCCTTCTTCCCTATAAGGTTTCTTTTGAGAAATCAATTGCTAGTCTTATGGGAACTCCTTTGTAGGTAACCCTCTCTTTGTCTCTTGCTGCTTTTAAGATTCTCTCCTTATCTTTCATCTCGGGTAATTTAATTGTGATGTGGCTTGGTGTGTTTCTCCTTGGATCCAATTTTTTTGGGGCACTTTGTGCTTTCTGGGCTTGAATGTCTAGTTTCTTCACCAGATTGGGGAAGTTTTCCTTCATTATGTTTTTCAAATAAGTTTTCAATTTCTTGCTCTTCCTCTTCTTCTTCTGGAACCCCCGTGATTCAGTTGTTGGAACTTAAAGTTGTGTTGGAGGTTCCTAAGCCTCTCCTCATTTTTTTGAACACTTATTTCTTCATTCTATTCTGGTTAAATATTTATTTCTTCTTTCTCTTCCAAATTGTTGATTTGAGTCTGGGTTTCCTTCCCTTCACTGTTAGTTCACTGCATATTTTTCTTTATTTCACTTTGCACAGCCTTCACTTCTTCCTCTATTTTGCGACCACACTCATTCATTTCTGTGAGCCTCCTGATTACCAGTGTTTTGAACTCTGCATGTGATACGTTGACTAGCTCCTCACTGCTTAGTTATTTTTCTGGAGTTTTGATCTGTTCTTTCATTTGAGCCATATTTCTTTGTCTTCCTGCACCTATTGTGTTGTACAGGGCAGAGCCTTAGGTATTTGTCAGGGTGGGGCAAGCCACTTCTCTATGTTGTGGCACTGTGTGTTTGAGAGGGGTTAGAGAGGGAATAATGCTTCTTACTTGGCTTTTGCCCCTGTTTCAGTCACTTCCCTGGCTTCCCACAAGTGGACTGTGGCCTTTCATATGCTGATTTCCGGATGAGTGGGCTTATGTACAGACTGTGGGCCCATCCAATGGACTCTTCCTGTGAGACTGGGAGTTTCTCCTGCAGCTACAACTCCCACAGATTTTTACAGGCAGAGGTTTTGAGGCTTTAGTTTCCCATGCTGGAACCCTGGGTTGTGCAGTCTGTCTTGCTTCCCAGTTTTTCCTCTTGGCTTATCTGCACATGAATGTGGAATATCCTGGTCTGCCAGCTGTTGCCTGGCCCACCCTGTTCCACCAGCTGTTGCCTTACCAAGTGTCCTCACCACCCTGGCTTCCCATCTCTGCCCCTCCTGCCAGTCTGGATGAATGTTTCTTTAACTCCTTGGCTATGGACTTCCATACAGTGATTTTCTGGCAGTTCTGATTGTTTTTTTGTTTTTAAATTGGTTATTATCTTTCTTTTGGTTATGCAAGGAAGTATCTGCTTACACCTCCATCTTGGCTGGAAGTTTCCTGTTTTTCTCCTCTACATTTACTCTATTGGTGATTTCATCCAGACCAATAGCTTTAAATATTATCTATATTCTGACAACGCCCTAACATATTTCTGGCCCAAACTCTGCCTAAAATGTTCTTCCCCCAGCCCCGACTGGTGTGGCCCAGTTGGTTGGCTGTTGTCCCGCAAAGCAGAAGGTCACCTGTTTGATTCCTGTTCAAGGCACACGCCTGTGTCATGCATTTGGTGTTTCTTTCACATCAATATTTCTCTCCCTCTCTTTCCCCTCTTTCTAAAAATAAATTTTCAAAATCTTTACAAAAAATAAAAAATAATATGTTCTTTGCCAAGATATCTCCATTACTTTCTCCCTGCTATGGACTGAATTATGTCTCCCTAGCTGTCAAATTTGTATGTTGAAAGCCCCAATGTAACAATTTGGACATAGGGCTTTTATGAAGGTAATTAAGGTTGAATGAGGTTATAGGAGTAGGGCCTTGATGTAATAGAATTAGTGTCTACATAAGAAGAAATTAGGGAACCCTGGCTGGGTAGCTCAGTTGGTTAGAGCATCATTCCAATATACCAAAGTTGTGGGTTCTGTCCCCCATCAGGGCACATACAAAAAGCAATCAACCAATGAATGCATAAATAAGTGGAACAACAAGTTGATATTTTTCTCTCCCTACCTCTCCCTCATCTCTCTCTCTCTCTGAAATCATTTTTTTTTAAAGGAAAAAAAGAGAGATTGGGGAGAGCTCTCTCTCCACGTACAAACATCAAGTAAAGGCCATGTGAACACACAACAAGGTTATGGTCTACAAGCGAGAAAGAGAGCTCTCATTAGAACCTGAGCTTGCTGGCAACCTGATCTCAGATTTCCAGCCTCTGGCTCTGTGAGAAAATAACTGTTGTTTAAAGTACCCAGTCTATTGTATTTCCTTATGGTAGCCTGAGCTGGTTAATATACTACCTCAGTTTCTTCTGGTTTTTGCTCAGATGTTCACTTCTTACTGAGGTATTTTCTCACTGTCCTGTTTAAAGTTGCAACCTGCCCTGGCTGGTGTAGCTCAGTGGATTAAGCATGGGCTGCAAACCAAAGGTTCACAGGTTCGATTTCCAGTCAGGGCACATGCCTGGGTTGCAGGCCAGGTCCCCAGTGGGGGCCACATGAGAGGCAACCATGCATTGATGTTTCTCTCTCTCTTTCTCCCTCACTTCCCCTCTCTAAAAACAAATTTTGAAAAGCACACTGTCATTTCCATCTTTAAAGATTAATTAATTAATTAATTAAGTTGCAACATTGCCTAACCCTGGCATTCTCTTTCCCCTTTTCTTGATTCATTTCTTTATCTGATGAATCATTGACATATATTTCACTTATATTTTAATTATTATTTTATTGTCTGTTTCCCACCACTAAAATGTAAGCTTTTAAGGTTAGAGACTTTTGTTTACTTTATTCACCTCTGTATCCTTAACGCCTAAAATAGTGTCAGGCAAAACATAGACCTTTATATAATGAGTGATTACCATTGTAGCTTGAGAATATATAATAAATTGGACATATTACATTGGGACATAATGAAGCTGGCTACTTCTGTAAAGGGTAGAATTCAGGTCTTCATGGTTATTTCATAGGCATAGGAACTGTTAACTGCCAGCTTTGTTGGCTTTATCAATAGACAGAACTCCTTCCCTCATGACCATTGCAGCGAAAGACTCTTGGTGAGCAAGCCACAACTGGAGTTGAGATGCTCTTTATGTCAGCTTCATATGAACAGAATCCAGTCCTTAAATGTTCTGGATACCACATGTACATTGGTGGTTCCTCTGATTTTGTTCAAAGCTGTGTGGTCCACTGATGGCATTACTATGTCTGCCCTTTTTTTTTTTTTACTAGATATGATCTAAATAAAAATGTTTGAATGTGGGAGTACCTTCAAAGAGTCAGCTTAAATGTTATCTTTGCTTTTGTTGTTTTTTAACCAGGATCTGTGTTTAATGCTGGTCATTACAGTTTGGCAACTTAAGATGGATTTGTTCTGCATATTGCTTTATGGAAATTCTTTGTATATGGTATGAGAAGGTCATCAACAGTCAGAAGGAGCACCAGTGAAAGATATGACCTAATTATTTTGACAATATGTTATACTAGTAGCCACTGTAATAGGGATTCTAAGTAATAGGAAAAAACAACTGAGTCGGTTCTCAGTCATCTTTAAGTCAACTGATACTCTTGCTAGCTTTAGTTAGTATATATACTCTTTCTTTTAAAGATTTTATGTATTTATTTTGAGAGAGTGGGAAAGGGAGAGAGGAAGAGGGGGGAACATCAGTGTGTGGTGTGCCTCTCACGCTCCCCCTCCTGGGGACCTGGCCCACAACCCAGACATGTGTTCTGACTGAGAATTGAACCAGCGACACTTGGATGTACTTTTTCCACTGAGAATGACTTTAACAGTTATCTTGTAAATTTTCACAGTAATGTAAAATAAAAATTAATTTTAAAAGTACCTACTTTTTGATAGCAAAATAATGGTATTTATGCCCATGATTATTTATGAGTATTACTGTAAATACTCTACAGTCTTGAGGAATTTTGCTCTGGGTTTAACTTCCAGTAACATAAATCATTCAAATCCTGTTATCACTTGGACTTTTCTAGTATTTTTAAGGGCACTATCTCTCAAGGGAGCCCTTCTAATTGCAGAATCTGTACCTAGTGTACTCGAATTTGCTGGTTCAGCATAAAAAGGGATAGATTAGTCTATGGTTGCTCCACATATCTTATGGAATGTGTATTTCCCATGCTCCATCTGACAACTGGAACAGCACTTGTACTAGAAACTCTACTATCCTTCTGATTCACCACTTCTCTAAGTAGAACCTCTCATTCAAACTTGGTTTGGTCAAGAAGCTTTATTAGAGGGATTTATTTATCTATCTATCTATTGATTTATTTATAGAGAGAGGGAAAGGGAAGAAGGAAGAGGGAAACATCGATGTAGGAGAGAAACACCAAATCTGCAACCTGCAACCTAGGCATGTGTCCTGACTGGGGATCAAACCAGTGATCTCTCACTTTGTGGCATGTTGCCCAACTAACTGAGCCACATCAGTCAAGACTATTTTTTTAAATATTTTATTTATTTATTTTCAGAGAGAGGGGAAGGGAAGGAGAGAGGGAGAGAAACATCACTGTGTGGTTGCCTCTCATGTGTCCCCCACTGGGAACTGGCCTGCAACCCAGGCATGTGCCCTGACTGGGAATTGAACCGCAATCCCTTTCTTCACAGGCCCGAGCTCAATCCACTGAGCTACACCAGCCAGGGCAAGACTATTTTTTTAATTATTGATTTTAGAGAAAGAGAGAGGAAAGGAAAGAGAGAGAAAGAAAAATCAATTTGTTGTTCCATTTATTTAAACATTCATTCATTGATTCTTGTATGTGCCCTGCCTGGAAATCAAATCCATAATCTTTGGCATATTGGGATAATGCTCTAACCCAGCTGAGCTACCTGGGCAGAGCTAGAGGGCTTTAGTTATTCAACGTAACTAACGTTTGATTCAACGTTTGATTTGTTGATACTACAACAAATCAAAGAATCCTCAAAACTGGAATAATGAGTGAAATGACTTAACTTCAAGTCTTGAATAGTATTATGGGAAGTCCATCTTCAGTCATTCTAAAAATTGATTATATCTCTTAATTTATCATTCAGTAGCATTTATTGAATACCTTTATGGTAGGCATTTGCAAATACTGGAAATACAAATGTGATATGCTAAGTTCCTTGCCTCATGGAGCTCATAGACTGCCAACTATTACTTGGTGTGATAATGCTACAATAGAGGAACATAAATGTTTTAATCCTATGTGAAGAATGATTTTGGGAAACATACCATTTCAATATATCTTAGGAATACAAAAGGTTGGGAGCAACTCACTTTTGGGTTTAAGATTTTATTTATCTATCTTTGGAGGGGAGGGGAAGGAGAGAGGGAGAGAAATATCAATGTATGGTTGCCTCTTGTGCGTCCCCTACGGGGAACTGGCCTGCAACCCAGGCATGTGCCCTGACTGGGAATCAAACCGCAATCCTCTGGTTTGCAGGCCTGTGCTCAATCCACTGAGCTACACCAGCCAGGGCCAGATTCTCTATTTTGTTTGTTACTAAAAACATATTTGAATGCTGAGAATTGTGCTTGATGAAAAATTAGATATCATCTTTGTCCCAGTAAAGGACATAGACAGGCATTAAACAAATACAGAATTAGATATTTTAAATGCGAAGCAGAACGAGGTGTTCTTAAAGACTACAGAAAAGAAGGAAAGCCACTTACATATTGTATGTTATCTATTGTTATAATTTCCAAAATTAGCAACTTAAGACAATAGTAATCATGTATTATCTCACATAGTGTCTATAGGTCAGGAGTTCAGGGGTTTCTAAGTTGTGTGGCTCAGAGTCTGTCATGAGCTTATAATCAAAATGTCAGCTGAGACTGCGAAGCTTACCTGAGGAAGGACAATCCAGTTCCAGGCTGGCTCACTCATATGGCCATTGGCAGGAAGCATCAGTTCTTTGTCCCATGGACCATTCCATTGGGTTGTTTGTCTTCAAGACATAGTAGCTAGCTTCCTCCACAAAGGGTGATCCAAGAGATTGCAAAGCAGAAGCCACATGTCTTTTATGACTTACCTCAGAAGTCATGTATCTTTATTTCCACAATGTTCTATTGGCTCTATTTAGCATAGGAGGGTACATGAAATACCAGGAAGTAAGGATCATTGAGAGCCTTGGAGGCCGGCTATTACATATATGAATGTCTGAGCACAAGCTTGCTGAAATCAAACCTTTAAGAAGAACCCAAAACAATAATTTTGTTTCTTTTATCCTCACCCAAGAATATGCTTATTGATTTTAGAAAGAGAGGAAGAGGGCAGGAGAGAGAGAAACATGGATTGGTTGCGTCCTGTAAGCTCCCCTACTGGAGATCAAATCCACAACCTAGGTATGTGCCCTGACCAGGGATTGAACTTCAACCTTTTTGGTACACTGGGATGACACGCAAATCAACCGAGCTACTCTGCCAGGGTTAAATGCCACCATTTTATAAAAAGCATCTGTTTATGTTACTAAGGGAAAGTCATATCCAACTGCATATTAGTAGAGGGTTTACATGGTTCGGTTTCCTACTTAATTAGGAACTCTATCTCTTCCTGTCATTCTTCCCCACTTTCTCTGAGAAATGTTTATAGAGTACCTATAATCATTAGGAGCTCAGTTTTGTTTAGTTCAAAAGGCTGTAAAGACAGAATACTTGCCCTGAAGGTGCTCGTGTTCTGATAGAGTCAAACTTGTAGTACAGATGTGAGTATGGAGGCATTAACAATGAAATATCTAAGTGGAGTAGGGATCAACAAACTGAAGATCATGTGGCAAATCTAGTCCACTGCTTATTTTTGTAAATAAAGTTTTGCTGCACTGCACCCACTCCCATTTGTCTATTGTCTATGATTGCTTTTGTATTGCAACAGAACTGAATCATTGGGACTTAGACCTTACATAACACTCTCATTGCTTTTGGCCTATAAAACCTAAAATATAGTCCTGGCTGGTGTAGCTCAGTGGATTGAGCACGGGCCTGCGAACCAGAGGATCGCGGTTTGATTCCCAGTCAGGGCACATGCCTGGGTTGCAGGC
Source organism: Sturnira hondurensis (assembly GCF_014824575.4). Classification (NCBI taxonomy): domain Eukaryota; kingdom Metazoa; phylum Chordata; class Mammalia; order Chiroptera; family Phyllostomidae; genus Sturnira; species Sturnira hondurensis. Next base: position 775,268 of record NW_028094186.1, on the reverse strand, counting down.
CGGTTCCCTGCAGGCCAACTCCCAGTAGGGGACGCACGAAAGGCAACCATACATTGATGTTTCTCTCCCTCTCTCCTTCCCCTCTAAAAGATAAATAAATAAATAAAATCTTTAAAAAAAAATTCACTTGTTGTGTTTTTTTTTGTAGAGAGTGAAGTTTTTATTCACTCTCCAAGAAAGGAGAGGGGCATGATGTGGAGAGATACACCCATTTTTATTTTTAAATTTACTTATTGATTTTAGAGAGAGAGGGGAAGCGGGAGAGAGAGAGAAACATCCATTTGTTGTTCCACTTATTTATACATTCATTTGTTGCTTCCTGTATGACCTGGGATCAAACACACAACCTTGGTGTATCAAGACAATGCTCTAACCAACTGAGCTACCCAGCCAGGGCTCTCTGATTATATACAAAAAAATGTTTGCTAACCCCAGATTAGAGGAATTAAAGACTGCTTTCCAGAGAGGTGATATTTAACATGAGGCTTAGGGGAACCATAGAAGTACTTCTGCTGAAGGGAAACAGCATGATTAGGTCTGCAGAGACATGCCATAAAACACTGGAGAGGAGCCTTTATCATAGCAAGGCTATACTAGGTTGACTCCATTCTCAATCACTGCAGCTTAAAGCTACAGGAACCGAAGGGACAAGAAACTAATAGGAGAACCTGACACAATATAAAATGGTGCCCTAGCTCATGGCCCACATCCTCACATCCTCCTCCTCACACAAAGATCCAAAGCAAAGCTTGAATGGTGAATTGTTGACCTTTGTCAACTGTTAATTAAACTGAGTTTTGACTACAGCTGAGTTTTGCCCCCAATTTTGATGTGGTAGAGAGTCTGAAGAAAAGAGAACCCTAGAATCTCAGCCTTGTTTACCAAAAGGAAGATGAGATGTTTCACATCTTCTAGGTAGAAAGGTAGTATGTGTGCAGAAGGCCAAGTAACAGACAAAACTGTAAATCTGAAAATATGAATTAAAATCAAGTCATGAACACAATACAATATACAGATGATGTATTATAGAATTGTACCCCTTAAATCTATATAATTTTTTAAATCAATGTCACCCCAATAAATTCAATTTTTTAAAAAGTCATGGGAAAAAACCCCAAGGATGGAGTTGGCCAGAAAATAATGGAATAGGATAGCACACTGGGTAGAAAGAGTTTGGGCAGAAATTCTAATACAGTATACATAATATATATTATATATTCTGTGTATAATGCATACTGTATAGAATATTGTATAATTAATATATATTAATTATGGCATAAAACAAACCTAAAACTGAAGCAGAAAATCGAACAAAGAACATGAACTAGTTAAGACAAATCAGAGTTGGTGTTTGTCACAATTAAAGGAAGAAAAACCAAAGAATTAAAGACTTAAAAAATCTGTTATAAATATTAAGTGAGAACTCAGAAAAGCACAATTCTCACTTTCATTTACTCATTAGGGGACTATGCCACTGGCTGACAGTACTTACCATTGTCTCCTATGAGTTAAGTCATCTCACACATCTTCACAGAAGAACTTGTCTCTTGTTAGCCAGGTTGACCCCTCCATATATCTTGCAATCACAAGTGTTTTAGGAAATTGCCTAAGATTCCTTCTTACTAAAGTACTCCTCTACCCCGGCTGGTGTGGCTCAGCAGACTGAGAGCTGGACTGTTGACCAAGAGGTCACTGGTTTGATTCCCAGTCAGGGCACATGCCTGGGTTGTGGGCCAGGTCCCCAGTAGGTGGTGCTCAAGAGGCAACTACATATCAGTGTTTCCCTCCCTTTCTTTCTCCCTCCCTTCCCCTCTATTATATGTTTTTTTTTAAGTACTCCTCTAATTGTCCTCACCAAAGTCTCAAGTCTATATCCCATCAATTTAGTAATTGCCTTTGCATTCTGGGTGGAAGAGTTCATATCCCTGATGGCCATTTGACTTTCATTAATTAGGTGGCTTTGGATCTGCTCTCATGGAACCCAATCCTGGCCTTTAAACTGTTTGGCCAATCTGGTCCAAACCAGCTGGGCTAGTATAGGTCACTCCCAAACTCCCTCTCTCAGCAGGAGATTCTGGCAGCTAGGAAAGACCACTTTAACTTTATACTTAATAATTCCTGATTACAGACTCAGCTGGTTGGTTAACATTTATTACCAGTCTGGCCACATAATCAAAATACATACTGAATACCCTCTTGTTACCTCGCAGCAAAATACAAGGAAAATAACTTGATTTTGTAGAAAGAAGAGTAGCTTTCTAGGTTTGGGTACCGGAGGGATGAAGGTTGATAGAGGTGGAGAGATAGGTACTCCCAGTCCTTAACCCTCCTCATTCATCCAGGGGCTCCCAGATACCCTAGCCCTTATTTTGGTTGACATAGAGGTACTTGAAGGCTTCCTTGGCTGCTCTTGTCTACACCACAGCTCCAAAGCAAGCTGGATGAGGTGTGTTTGAGACTGAGCTTTTTGACCATGCAATGGAGGTGAAATTCTTAAGGAGGGCAAAGCAACAATCTGAAAAGAACCTAAGTCTCTGATTGACTAGATGAAGTAGAGCTGTCTGTTCTCCAGAATCTTCCAGACTATTATTTGAGAAATAAATTTATATTTTCTGTCTTTTTAAAAAGAGTAGAGAATGAAGACTTTTGATTTAGTGCTGAATTTGTATCTCAGCTTTACACCTACTATTCCTTTGACCCTGGTTAAGGTACTTAACAGTATATTTAGCTTCAGTTTTCCCCAAATGTAAAGTAGGGTTGTTACATACTTTGCAGCACTGTCCTAAGTATAGGAAAGAAAATATGTACATCTGGCATATAGTAGACTCTCAATTTTAAATGGTAGCTGTTACATTTTTAAAATTGAGTACATTGTCTTTAACTTAAGACTAAAACTTGGACCTTTTTCCTATCAGAAAAATAATTGTATTTGGAAGTCTCTGTGTAATCTATAAGATATTTTTTCAAAAAATATTTTACTTACCCTGGCTGGTGTAGCTCAGTGGATTGAGTGCGGGCTGCGGACCAAAGGGTCGCCACTTCGATTCCCAGTCAGGGCACATGCCTGGGCTGCGGACCAAGTCCCCAGTGGGGGCCACGTGAGAGGCAACCACACATTGATGTTTCTCTCCTTCTCACTCCCTCCTCCTCTCTCTAAAAATAAATAAATTTTTTTAAATCTTAAAAATTAAAAAAACATCTACTTATTTATTTTTAAAGAGAGAGCGAGGAAGGAAGGAAGAGAGGGAGAGAAATGTCAGTGTATGGTTGCCTCTTGTGCACCCTCCACCCAGGGCCTGGCCCACAACCTAGGCATGTGCCTGGACTGGGAATCATACTGGTGACCATTGGATTCACAGGCCAGCACTCAATCCACTGAGCCACACCAGCTGGGGCCATATGAAGATCTTTAAATCTTAGTGGGTTTCTAAGTTATTTAGGTTTTCTTTATGCCCATATTATAAGGACTAATGGTTTGAAATTGGAAATCAGAAGGCACTAGGAGAACATTTATTTTACTTCTTAAAAAAGATTTAATTAATTTATTTTTAGAGAGTGGGGAAAGGAGGGAAAAAGAGGAGAAGTGAAACATCAATGTGTGGTTGGTTGCCTCTTGTGCACCCTCTACTGAGGATATGGCTTGCAACCCAGGCATGTGCCCTCACTGGGAATCAAACGGGCAATGCTTTGGTTCACAGGCCCACACTCAATCCACTGAGCTACACCAGCCAGAGCCTTAGGAGAACTTCTGATGGAGAAAATAATATCTGGTTGAATTATGTTAGTGGAAAAGTATTATGACAATACCTCAGTTTCCTACAGGAGGTAATTTATCCAGGATCTAGGACGCCTGTAGAGGAATTGAGAATACTGAAGCAAGTGAAAAGGAACATGGAACTGCTTTTGAAAAGTCAATACTACTCACTTCTAGAAAAGACTCTCATGTTCAGAAACTATTTGTTCTTACTTCACACATAATGCTAATAAACTTGGTTATCTGGTTTACCAGGACAGAGATTAGGAAGAGAATTGCCGAAGCCAGGCAGCCAGTAAGTGGCAAGTACTAATAACTTAACAAAGGAGTGGGAAAAAACATATTAGAAGGACAAAAGAACACAAAAACACAGCAGCCTGGGATCATTGCAGGAGCAAAGAGCCTATTATATTTTAATATTTCCCAAAGATCCATTATTTTGCACTCTAGTTCTGAATGCTAATGATAACCAAGAAAATTGCAGGTTAAATTATATTTGCTATACTTTTCAAAAAGGCAGTGATCTATGATCTATCTTATTTAAAATATGTTATTTAAACCTTTTGTATTTAAAGGAATTAATTTCAATTATTTAGAAATTTAAGTCAGACTTTTCACATTCTCCAAAGTTGTAGATAAATGAAGTTTTCTAAACTGTAATGGCAAAGTCAGAGTAAATATCAATGTAAACCCAATCACATTGACATATCTTCCAAAAGGGTCTTTACATCTGGTTGGTTGCTTTGACCCCCAAGCAAGAGAATGAATGATGTATTCCTCTACAACAGGGGTGTCAAACTCATTTTCATTTCACCGTGGGCAACATGAGCTTCATGGTTGCCTTCAAAGTGCAAAAATAATTTTAGGACTGTAACTACTAAATGTAACTACTCCTTAACTGTTAAGGAGTTGAAATTACATTCGGCCCTTTGAAGGCAACCTGGAGGCTGATGTGGCCCCCAGTGAAAATGAGTTTGACACCGTTGCTCTATAAGCTGACTAACCATAAAAGTTGTTTTTTTTAACATGTGCACATTTAAAAAAAGATTTTCCTTATTTATTTTTAGAGAGATGGGAAGGGAGGGAGAAAGAAAGGGAGAGAAACATCAACCTGTTGTTGCCTCTTGCATGCCCTTAACTGAGGATCTGGCCTGCAACCCAGGCTTGTTCCCTGACCGGGAATCAAACCAGCAACCCTTTGGTTGACAAGCCGTCACTCAATCCACTGAGCTACACCAGCCAGAATTAACCATAAAAGTTTAACAGGCTCCCCTTGTTATGCCCAACTCTGTGGAAGACAAAAAGAGTAGAACATAGGAAAGTTATGTAACACCTTGCTCTGAGTTCCCAAGGCTCAAAGGATGATCATACCAAAAACCCACAATGTAAATTATTTATACTGCTAAATAATATAAAACTATGTAATTTAACAAAGATTATATATAATAACATTTTCTAAGCAATACCTAATACAAATGAGTTTTGTTCAAGAACTCAATAATGTCATGAAGTCCATTAATGCTATGGTTCTCAGACTTTGTGATACCTCTACTGTTCTCAGGGAGTTATCCAAAGGCTGAAACTTGAAGGCAGAAGGATCAGCAAGGCTGCCAGCCAGGACTGCACAAAACATCTGCTTTTTCTTCCTTGCTGTCCAAAACAGCAAGGTCTTTCTTGCCTGCCTCACTCAGGAAGAGCAAGACTCACTAAGACACACTGAAGGAATTAACCAAACACATGACAAGTGTATTAGGGTGTCTATCAAGTCTACCATCACATATTCTCCCCCACCCCTGTAACAAAACATCGTGAGAGCTGGAACCTTTTCTGCCTTATATATAGCAAAGGGATGGCATGTAATACTATACAAATATTGCTTGAATGAATAAGGTAGAGTAGCAGTGAAAGGTTGAGGTATCTGAAACCTTAATTTAGAAAACCTTTCCTAGAAATGAAGGCATGACCTGGGGATATTTGGGCTACTCAGAGAGTACCAGGTAGTGTACAACAATCTGTAAGGGAACTGTAGGCTCCAAAATGAACTCAGACAAATCCCAAATCCAGCCAGGAACATTTAGGGAAGGTACTTTTGTTACTATGCTGGGGGTTTTTTTTGGGGGGGGGTGTTTTTGGTTGTTTTTTGGGGGGGTGGGGGACTAACAATTTATGTTTCATAAGAAAAATTTGGCTTTGGATAGCTTCACTTATTGAAGAAGTCATCATGATTTCGGAGAACAGAAAACTTTCCTTGTTTTGCTGTTCAGTAGGGCAGAATGTTTAGAATCTTTTTCATAGAAGTAACAGCATACTCAAATGTCTAAGTACATAACTGGTGTGCTATTGGAAGTGGCAAGAGCAAACAATACAGGTAGAAATGAACAGGGAGAGAGAAATTTAGGTTCCCTATTCTGTGAAGAATATTATAAGGAAATGAAAGTGAACTGAGGAGAGGAAGAGAAATGGGAGCTGAAGAAACAGCCAAGAGACTCAGGAAGAAAGATTACAAAATCACGCCCCCCCGCCCCCCACCCCCACCCTTTTCCCTCCAAGTGCATTTGCACTTGCTTCTTTCTCTGCCTCTTAGTTGTTTGAAAGAGCCAGGCATGCATTCCCACACAGAACACCCTCGACCTCTCCTGGTCACACTGTAATGAGTCACAACTTTGATTGCTGTGGAAACAGCAAAGAGCAGGGCTCTTAGGAAGGAAGACAACGTCTGACCGGTGTCCACTGCTTCAAGAAATGGGCATAAGGTGGCAGCACTGGTAGTGCCTGCAGGTGTTGTGGAGAGAAGCTTGGCCAAGGGCCAGTTATACTTAAGCTGCTAAGTTCCAGTGAGAAGGTGGAAAGAGGGAACTCTGTTAAAGAAGTCCTAATAAGGGCAGTTACTAATGGGAGGGGAAAGTCTTCTAGGGGAGGGTGGCACTCAAGAGCTCTACAGAGAGGAATGGGTGATGGGGTCATATTGGCTGATACCCACACATCTGTTGAGAGGATAATGGCCACTTCTAAAGAAGGATTAAGATGAATTGATGAACAATATAGAGAAATCTTGAAACAGTAAGTAAAAGAGGCCAATCACAAAAGACCATATATTGTATAGTTCCATTTATACAAAATATCCAGGATAGGCATTTTCTATAGAGACAGAAAGTAAATTAATGGTTACCTAGGGCTTGAGGCTGGGGAGAATGGTGAGGGATGTCTGCTAAAGGGTATGGGTTTTCTTTTGGGGTGATGAAGTGTTCTAAAATTGATTGTGGTGATAGTCACACAACTCTGAGTAAGCTAAAAAACACTGAATTGTGCACCTTAATAATGAATTGTAATTATATCTCAATAAAGCTGTTACTAAAAATGCCTAGCTTGCACATTTCTAAGAAGCTCTTGGGGGAAAAATGAGCACAACTGTAACTGAACAATAATTACTTTTAAAAAGAGAAGGAGAGAGGGAGAGAGAGAGAGAAAGAAGTTCCTAGGTGATTCTGAAGCTTCTAGTCCTGAAATCATGCTTTGACCAGAGAAGCTTTAAGAGACCCAATGAAATTGTATTTCTTCCTTGGGATCAGCATTGTGTCAGTTCTGTACTGAAGTTAAAATAGCAATTACATATTTTAATTTTTCTCATACATGCTAGTGGCATCATACACACATATCTAATGCTTCTAATAACAGTTAACACTAGTATCTTGAAGAAGTACAGTACTAACATTATGGGATTTATTATTCATTTCATTGAAAAGCTCAAGATTTGGGATTTGTAAGAGAGCTGAATTTGAATCTTGGCTCTATTATTTACCAGTATCATGGCCTTGGATTACTTAATCTATCTGAGCTTCAGTTTCTCCATTTATAGAATGGACATAATAACACTCAGTGGATTTTTGTAAGTACTAGGGACAATATGGCACACTCATAATGGTCACTCATGAGATAACTACTATTATCAACTTTGTGTGAGATGGGAGGATCTAGCCCATTTTCCTTTTCATGGCTGCATCATTCTATATTTTCTTTTAAATCTCCTGAAGTTTTAAATTTTGGTTGTGTAGGAGATGCTTCTCTAAGATTTTTCTTCATCCACTTTAAAAAGGCATTGTTGTTTGGAGCTCTGGTAAAATCCACATGAAATATATATATTTAAAAGGTTTTATTTATTTATTTTTTAGAAAGAGGGGGAAGAGAGGGAGAGAAACATACATGTGAGAGAGAAACATTAATCAATGCCCTCTTGTACACGCCCTGCCTGGGGACCAAACCCACAACCTAGGCACATGCCCTGACCAGGAATAGAACCAGCAACTTTTCAATTTCAATCTGTGGGACAACACCCAGACAACTGAACCACACCAGTCAGGGCCACATGAAATATAATTTCTAATACATAGGTGTGTGCTTTGGGGGGGGTATTGTTTCTGATATTAAGGGATTCGAAGTAAAATTTCAAGATATTCAATAAGGAATTTTAGTCTCCTCGATTCTTAAATGCAAAACTAAAATAATTTTTATTTTTGTTAAGAATTTCTTCAGGGCTCGTTTTGGCAGCACATATACTAAAATTGGAATGATACTGAGAAGATTAGCATGGCCCCTGCACAAGGATGACACGTAAATCCGTGAAGCATTCCATATTTTTAAAGAAAACTAAAAAAAAATTTTTTTTCAGCCTTAGGTGGGTAGCTCATTTGGTTAGCAGTGCAGGTTGCAGTGCTAAGGTTTGATGGGATAGGGCACATACAAGAAGCAACCAATGGATGCATAAATACGTTGAACAACAAATGGATGTCTCTCTCTCAAATGAATACATTTAAAAAATTAAAAATTTTTTACTGGGGGGCTGGAAATGGGAGAGAGGTGGGGAGGGCTGGGGGGTGTGGGCTGGGATGGGAGTAAAAGACAGAAAATTGTACTTGAACAACAATTTTTAAAAATTAAAAAAAATTTCAAATGGAGTTACTTAATTTTGTTTTAGGACCTCTGCTATTTTCCTTTTCCTTTGTGGTACAGCAGGCAAATTCTCCTAATGCCTGGCGCTCTGGGAAGTATACAGAGTGAGGTAATTTGAAACACCCTGTTTTGGAACAGAGCTCCTCAATTGCTCTCTGTGGAAGAGGGATTCCTGCTGCAAACCACATGACATCACAGGCGCACAGCCTAGGCTGGAGTGAGGACTGCTGCTTCTGCCTTCTGGAGGCTCTCTGACCTGGGGGGTTATGGACTACAGCAACAGGTGAGCACCAGGTGCCTTGCTCCCCTATTATACGTGGACTATTCTCTGAAAGTTGCAGAGGTGAAAGATGCTGACCTATGTGTTTGTTTCTTTTCTTTTTTAAATATACTTTTATTTTTAGGCTGATTTTATCTCCTTTGTTTTCCTGGTTTCTGGAAAAAAATGTGGCTAATACTATTGTCATTGGCAAGTTTCTGGCATACAGTGTTAGTGAAATTTGTTTCTTCCTTTTGGTTATTCATTTTTTAAAAAACTTTTATAAATTTAACCTTTTTTCAACACCTTTCTATCACTGTGTACTTAGCATTACCTCTATGAAGGCCTAAACAGTATGAAGACTTCAAATTTTTTCTTCTCTACTTGTTTTCTTTTTTAAAGATTTTATTTATTTGTCTTTAGAGAGGAAGGAAAGGAGAGAAGGAGAGAAATATCAATGTATGGTTGCTTCTTGTGAGTCCCCTGCTGGGAACTGGCCTGCAACCCAGGCATGTGGCCTGACTGGGAATCGAACCGCGATTGTGTGGTTCGCAGGCCTGCGCTCAATCCACTGAGCTACACCAGCCAGGCCATCTTCTCTATTTGTTTTTTAAATTATTGAAGAGTTGCATACTATCAGCTTTAAGGTAAACATTCCAACTTTTATAAGTACCTTAATAAAAAACTGTCTTTGGACATGCCATTTTTAGAAACCTTTTTTATAGAGAATTCTGTTGAACACAAAATTTCAAATTTGAAAAAGAAAACAAGGGATCCTGCCTGTTCACTGCAGCTTTGAATGTTTAGGATTTCTCCTGTTACAATTCTGCTTTGTGTCACTGCTGCATGAGGTGCTCAAAAAAGCTGAACCGGAGGCACCAGCTCCCTGAAAAGGATAGCCACAGGTTCACAGAGTGAGGAAGTACTATCTGCTGGTGGGGGACTTCTCAGGTCACTAATTTTGAAACCCCCTAAACACCAATATAAAGATCAAAATCTCATCTTCAATGGCAAGGATCAAAAGGTTGGAAGGCTGGGTATTCTGTTTCCTCATCTAGCACCATAATTCTGTGGGAGAGTTGCAATTAAATGAACTCTTAAGTTGGGCTTATTCTTTCCTTTCTTGTCTTTCCAATTAAGGACATTATTTGATTTTGTGCATCTTAGCCATTCATTTTGGTGGACAGTTGTTTCTCTTGTTACAAAGACCAAAGACCATTCTAACTCCAGAGTTGGCCAAAGAGGTAGAACAAATATCTCATAAGTCCGTGTAGCTGCCTCAGGAGCACTGGGTTCCAATGTAGACAACAATGTCTGGTATGAATGCTGTTATGCCCAGGAGCAGGAGCTTTGAGAGCAGCCAGTGTGGCATATTGTACCTTGTAGACATTTTTGTGCCATTTAGTCCAAGTACATATTACCCAATGTGAGAGCCTATGTGACACAGAGACCAAAGAGAGAGAGAGCGACAGAGAGAGACAGAGAGAGAGAGCGACAGAGAGAGACAGAGAGAGACAGACAGAGAGAGAGAGAAGAGGGAGGAACAGAAGTTATTTTCGTTCTCTTTTCCTCTAAGGAGGAAAATAACTAAAATATAACCTGAATGTAAGAGCATTTGTAATATTAATAATATCCTTGCCTTAGCTGGCGTGGCTCAGTGGATGGTTTGTGTGCTAGCCGGTCGATTCCCAGTCAGGGCACATACCTGGGTTGTGGGTAAGGTACCCAGTTAGAGGTGCATGAGAGGCAACCCTGTATCTTTCACACATTGATCTTTCTCTCCCTTTCCCTATCTCTAAAAAAGTAAATAAAGTATTTAAAATATATATCTTTGATAATTAAGTCAGTAAACAAACAAACAAACAAACAATAAAAAGAGATATTTGGGCCAGTGATCTCAAAGTACTTTTAACATCCACTTTCTTTGTATTCACCGAAATCTCTTTGTCTCATCGAATGAAATTGTCATGTCTTAAAATTCTTCTTTTTTTTCTTTTCTCTTTGTTCATCAGCTTTCTTGAAAAATAAGGAATCTTGACCTGAGTGTTAGGAACTTACACATTTTCAGTGGAAAAGGCCTTCACTATTTGGGAGGTATATCTTTCCTCTCAGGTAGACATCAGCCTACAATGTACTTTATGGGAGGCATAAAGGCAGTATATATACAGTGTTGTACCTCACAGTAGGGTAACCTCCCATTTATAGTAAACCAGATGAGAGGATTGACATCCAAATAAAAAAGTGTAAAATTCTAGACTCGTTGGAAGCATCACGGTAAAGAGATAGTTATTTGGCTCATGGGAAACTTCTGGGCATACATAGTCCATATGACTAGATTTTGTGAGTCTATTTGAAATCTTTCTCTTTTTTAAGATTTTATTTATTTATTTTTCAAGAGAGGGTAAGGGATGGAGAAAGAGGGAGAGAAACATTGATATGTGAGAGGTACATCAACTCATTTCCTCTTGCACACCCCAAACCAGGGACCCAGTCCACAACCCAGGCATGTGTTCTGACTGAGAATCAAACTGGCAACCCTTTGATTCACAGGCTGTGCTCAATCCATTGAGCCACACCAGCTAGGGCTATTTGAAATCTTGATCATTACAGTTTATAAACGAATACAGCCATTTGGAAATTTGACTTAGAATGAAAGTTTGGATATTTGCTTCAAATGCTGAGATAGCTTTCTAAGTGTAGGCTCTTAATGTGTGGCCATATCACCCTGAACACCCCACCCACCTACCCATCTTGTCAAAGTATAGGATCTTTGCCTTGAATATTGCGTAGGTCCTACTCCTTTAACTCTTTTCTTCCCTTTTGTCTTTCCCAATCCCCACTCACCTGCAAGAAGAACACCTCTAACAGAGTTTTTATGTCTTTGTAGTACTCCATTCCTGTAAATTCCTTCTTCATGTTTTTGTTCTGTTTCATTAATTTGGAAAATGGCAGTGTAGAATATGTTTGGTATAACACTAATCCTGGCCAGCCTTTGTAATCCCTTAAAACACACACACACATATGTATATATATAATTTTTATATATGGTATGTGTGTGTGTGTTGTTCTGGGGTTGAAAGTATAGAAGTAAAAATCTTAGCCCTGGCTAGTGTAGCTCACTGGATTGAGTGCGGGCCTGCAAATCAGAGGATCTCAGTTCATTTTCCAGTCAGGGCACATGCCTGGGTTGCAGGCCAGTTCCCAGCAGGGGACCCAGGAGAGCCAACCATACATTGATATTTCTCTTTTTCTCTCCTTCCCTTCCCCTCTAAAGATAAATAAATAAAATCTTTTAAAAAAGAAGTAAAAATCTTAAATAAAATAGAAAAGAGAAGGAAAGGAGAGTGAGGGGAGCTAGAAGAGGGTAAAGGGATAAATGGTTATGGAAGGAAACTTGACTTGGGTTGATGAACACACAATACAATATACAGATGATGTATTATAGAATTATACTCCTGAAACCTATACAATTTTATTAACCTATGTCCCCCCAATAAATTCAATAAAAAGTAACTAAATTGAAAAAATAAAACAAATATCCCTTATTATCCAGGTCCCTTCCATAGCTTTAATTGTTTAAAAAATGTTTCTCCTGTTATTGCCATTAAATATTTCTCATACTTTGGCATTACACACCAACACATGATGTCAGAGGTGTGTGTACGTGTGTGTGAATTTGTGGTAGAGGCAGAGAGCCTAGGTCAGTCAGCATAGTGTGTGTAATGGTAAAGAATGTACTAATCTTCAATTAGCAGATCATTTTGGATATCAATCACTCACAAGAGATCAAAAGGTGATGTCAGTGAACGGTTATGGTTCAGCATGATTACCCCTATTTTTCTATTGCATTTAGTGCTATTACTATTGCAGGGCTCTCCTGTGAATTTTACTTTGGGACTTTAGAAATATCTACTGCCAAGGATAGCATTAATAAGTATAGGAAACAGTTCTAGGAAACAGTTAAAATAAGGAACAAGGTACTTAATGAAGTTTATAAATATGGGTTTGAAATGATCTTATTATTAGCAGCAGTCATACTATTATTAATTTCTAGTTGAAAAAACAACATGCTCACAAGATTTCTAAACCTCTGTAGAAGACTTGTTTTGGTGAAAATTGAGTCAGAACAGCATATGCAACTCAAGAATTGCTGAAGGAGGGCAGACACATAGGGTATGGTTGCTTCATCATGAAAGGTTAAGTATTAAGGTGGAGATTGTGTGCCCTGAGTCTGCAGTGTTTGGTTAAGTTTATAAAATGTTTTGTATCTAACCTCTCCATAATCAGTTACAAATTGTGCTAATGATAGATTAATACAAATCTTCAGTAGCCAAATATGTTGCAACTTCTTTATCTCTAAGCTTCTTCCTAGAGAATACCTTCTTTTTGAAGGCCATGTAGTACCTGAATTCTCTTATGATTCCATCTTGGAAACACTAGCTGCTAGTTCTCGCTCACAAAAGAGAGAGTAGGTATGGAATTAACTAGAATCCTTCTTTTCTAGACCTTCAACTTTAGCTGGGCTCAGGGGAAAACAAAACACCAGCCCCACACTCCAGTTTTTGCTGTACAAAGTGCCATTATTTTTAGTAAGTGTGACTGGGGAAAAAAATACTTCAATGAGATCTTGGACTTTATTCTGAGGTCAAATGGGACTTCACTTAAAACATGTGTAATCTATATCCTGGTTTGATGTTTGGGGGCAAAATTGGTGCCTAATGTTGTATGGTGCTATGTACTCTTTTAGTGTAGTTTATAGATTGAATGAACTCTATTAAAGGAGAGGAATGTGTGTGTTTCACCACTGTTTTTTAAAAGGCATGTTGGAAAGGCTTGATGAAGTGTGTTTGTTGGGTTATTTCCCCTTTGTCTCCTGTTCTTTTCCTCCACAGCAAGATTGGAAGAACAACAACACATTTGTACATAGGCCTCCAATAGGGGTAGGCCAATAAGAACCAACCTGCTATTCCCCACCCAACAGTCCCTGTGGTGGCTTCTGAATTCAGTTCCAATGTTGTTAAATTTCAGGGCAGAAAGCAATAATTTGGAAAAATGCCAAAATCCACTGTAATTTTTCCTGGCAGCTTTCAATTGGTATCATTGGTAAATTCTACATTTCACTGGAATGCCATACCACTACTACTACAGTGTTCTACAGGTCACTTTTTTGTTTGATCCAATTTTCTTTTATCTTTGGTAGAAGTTATTTTCTGTCAGGATAGGTTTAAACTCTATTAAAGTCAGTCAGAATGCTTTCCCTTAGGGACCAGTCACTTCCTGTCCTGTGCCTAATAGGTTTCTTTGGATTTTCTTTGATTCTTACATAAAAGACTGAGATGATGATGCTAGAGTATTCTCTTGAGGTGGCTGTGTTTGCAGAGCACAGGCAGTATCCTATTTCACAGGATTGCATGACTGCCTCCTTCCATTTTGTCAGTGCTCACATAGTTTTTCCTTCTCTTTCCAATTCTCTTCTACAGAACTTGTGTTGGAGGAAAAGACTCCATTCCATATCCATTCCAGAGTTGCTATGAGAAACTTACCCACTCTGATTCTTTTTCCTATCTCAGTAAAATGGCAGTAAGAGAGCTTTATGCGATCAGCGTGGAAATACTCTTTAGAATATTTGGTTTTCCTCTGATTTTCTTCTCTGCCCTCAACTTTAAAAAATGTTTCTTATAATCATTTTACATGTGTGCATTTTTTCTAGATTGATTTTAAAGAATAAAGCAAAACAAAAGCAGCCTACATTGGCTTAATATGTGAAGTCAAAGATAACAGACTTTTCCTGTTTTTGAGCAATAGCCTTCAGTGTTAACATTGGTGGCTTTATCTTTCCTTGGTAATATAAAACTCTCCAAATCTAGAAACAACTTAATGTAATAAGTACCATATACAAAGTTGTTAGGTTTCTCTTTTGATGGACTACAGAGTGGATTTCAAGGTTTTCAAGCAGTTTTTTCATATACTATTTTTGCATCAGTTGGTGAATGTAAATCTTCAATGAGGCTCAGCAGAAAGATTCAAATTTCTCATTTACTCAGTTTTTTTTTAGGAAGCTCCAGTCCAGGTTTATTTGGCTTTAAAATATTATTAGTAGTTTAACTCTGTCAGGAAGCTCACCAATGAGATTGGTAGATAAGAAAAATATACAAATTAGAGTATAAGATTTGGTACCTTTTTCCTTGTGTTAAATTGACCCTGTGTGTCATATTTGAAATTCACCACAAACCAGACCAACTTAGATCTTTATTTAATTTTTGATTTTAGCTTTTTGGGGAGGTAATGGTGAGGATAATTCTTATTTTATATTGGTACAAAAAAAAAGGAAGTTGACTTAAATGTCTAAGGGTATTTTTCCAGAGCTACTCGTGAAAAAAACTCATTCAGAAATTAACTTTTCTCAAAAATGTTTATTATTCTGAAATGTAAATTCCTTCAAATTGTTTAAAACTTTGAGATGAGTGGACAAAGCATCACCTAAACAAGCGGTTGTTGAGCGCCCACCAAACTTGATGCCTCTGGAGTTGCTCTTTCGGGATCCTAGGTGCCGGGTAGGCACACTTTTAACGTGAGGAACTCTGGAGCTCCAGACTCCGCTCCACTTTTCCGTGGGAATCCAGTTCGTATCTTACAGCTTCCGTCTGGGAGCCGGTAATATAATGAATTGCCTAGACTCTAGCTTCAATCCACTTTCCTCGCTTAATGTGCAGCCCAAAGTTTTGCAGCTCACTGTCAGATGGTAGTGCTAGACTTACACAGCGCTCCCAAGCCTCCGCTGGGGCTGTTTCTGAACACGGAATTGCAAACTTTGAGAAACAGACAGCTCCAGATGGAAATCCACGCCAGGCTTTGAACTCGGCTTCTGGTTTCCGTCAACTGACAGAGTTGCCCTTTTGCTCAAACTTGCAGCTCCAGTTCTCACTGGAGAGAGCTCCGCTGGGTGTTTGCTACTTTGCCGAGGTGGGGACACGTGTGGGGGCCACAACCCGATGCTCCACAGCAGCTCTGCGCCTTTGTTCAGATTCGAGGCAAATCCTTGCTGGGTCCCTGGGCTTAAAACTTCTAACCCCCAAAAGGAGTGGGGAAACGAAGGAGCCAAACCCGATCTTTTGTTTGTTGAGTTTTGCATTTCTGATACACAGGGAAGACACACCGCTAGAGAGGAAGGGCTGTCCTTCCTGTGAACGTTTCCCTCTCTTGGCAAACGCTCCAGGCCTCGGTTCCACATTTTGCAATTGACCGGGTAGATTTTAATAGGTTGTTCCCTTGTTCTTCGGTCCAATTCACGCTTACTGTGCAGCCAGATAAAATGAGAGCACATTTTATGCCATTTTTCAGTCGGTTTGTCCTGGCAGCCCTGCCCGCCCCTCTAGGCTGTCGCAGCCACAAGAGATGATGCTGCGCGCTGTTATTCCGCTGATCCTCCGGGTCGGAAATCCACTCCACGTTTGCCAAATGCCCTGCGGTCGGGGCTGGTGATAAGAACTCTCTTGTGAGGGAGTGAGCGAGACTTTAGTCCGGTTTCCATGTCAACGATTCAGTCCATATTTGCCATCAGGCTGTTGGTGGCGCTTTCGTGAGGGTACGCGCTGTCCTAGTCCTAGTTCTCTAATCTGCGCCGGGATTCCTGAGCTGCCTGGATGTGGGGTTAAAAGGCAGGGGCCGTGGGGGAGAAAACTCCACCAAGGGGGAAGACCCACAGCCCCAAACCCGGGCTTGCAGCTCCGGCCAGCCACGTGCCCAGCTCCGCCCCTCCCCCTTTCCCGCTGCCATTGCCCCTGGGGAAAGCTGGTGGGCCAGTTTCTAGGAAAGTTCCCTTCAACTCGACATTCCCTGGGATAGTCATGTGGGGCTCTAAAGGTAGGAGTAGAAGAAGACCCTAAAGGTTTTGAGATTTAAAAAATGGTAATGAACAATAAAAAATAAAAACACCTACTTAAATATTCCAGAAAAAAATAGTGGGAATGGAGAAATCCCACATTACCTCCTCCAAGCAGGATGGCTTTTTTGTTACTTTATTGCTAGGTAAAAATGGTGGTTGTTTTCTAAACAACTTGTCCACGGGTAGGAAAAAGATTTTGGTACTTGCCCAATTTCACAGCCATTGAAGAAAGGGGATGAAGGCTTCCTCTGGAGACAAATCCATTCTGGCTTCCAGATTTTCATGGGCTCCAGGTTTCCCATTACTCTCCAGCTCTGAGGAAAATGGCAGGGTAATTGCATGTAAAAAAATTCCTTATTTGTGTGCAGGACCCAGGACTGTTTGCCAGCTCAGAGGCAGTTGATTAAATAGCCAGCACCACTTATGAGGCAGCCTATAATTTGGTTTCTAGGACCTAATGCACCAGGAGAGTTGTTGCCCCAGAGGACAGAGTGAAAAGAGGCCACTGGCCCATTCCAGTCAATCAGGTCCTGGTAGGCGGGTTTGGTTCTTGGCTTGGAGCAGAAAACAACACTTTTAGATTAACAGAAAGGTTTTGTCTTCTCAGTGAAAGATGCTTAAATATTCTGGAGGGTAAGAATGAGTTCAGGTTCTTTTGGACTTATTCACAGTGACCAGTGGCACAGCCAGAACTCTAGGGGCCTGCAGAATCTGGAAGTTCCGAGATAATGGTTCTGTGGCCAAGGAGTATCTGATTATAAAAATCTGAGGGGAGAAAAGGCCCTGGTGTTTAGTGACTACCAAGGCTTAGGCTTCTTTCTCCTAAGGCAGCCTTGGGCCTGGTGAAGAGCTTGAATTCTCTCTGGCTTTTGTAGACTGTCATGTCAGAGCATTCCAAGTCTGCCTGAGGAAGAAAAGGCTGCTCTGGGATTTGGTGGGCCCTATAGATCTGGAATTTTCTGTGTAAGCCTCCAGCTCAATTTGTAGTTCTTGGAATGTAATAGTAAAACTTTGAAGAATCTTTTCAATGCAGATAGAAAAATTTGGGTTACATCACTTTCTAAGTGAACTGTTAGACTGCACATTTTCCCTTTTTAAGAGAATGGTTTCCCTTTGCCTATCCCTCTTCTGCAATGGTTTCTTCAGTCTTTGGATCCTCTTCTGTGGTCTGTTTACAGTCTTACAGGTACTGTCTTTGGAGACTGGGGTTATTGGTCACTGTGGGCTAAATTCTCTTAGGCAGCAAAGATGAGGCTTGGTTTATCCTGCTGGAAGGCTATCATGTGCCCCTAGAGTAGTAGCCTCAATGATTCTTCTAAGTCAGCGTTGAGATGATCAGCTTTGATCTCAAACCCATTCTGATACTCTGATCCCATTGTTGTATATGATATAACTTGATTTTTTTTAAGGCTAAGTAGACAGGGGAAGCTTTAAAGCCACTGTCCTCTGCCCTGCAACTTTAATGGGGCAGTCCCCTTTCCTCTTTCAATTCTGTAAAATGGGGATGATCTGACCTCATGCCTCTAGAGCCTGGTGAGGGCAGGGGAGAGGGAAAACCTAAAGTCTGAACAATAATCTGTCATTCCATTCAGCTAGGCTTGTAAAGGGTGCGGGGGGCGGGGGTGAGGGCGGAGGTAAAAGTAAGGCACCCCTGCCCTCCCCTCTCTCAGCTGGGTCTTTAGAGTGGGTTTGTAAAAGACTTTGAAGAAGAAAAGTACTGTAGAGGTGCAAAGTAGCAGCCAAGAGACCAGACCCGCTGCCAGGGGGGTCAGACCTGGGCCGAGACGGCCGCGGTCTCGGGCTCAGGCCAATTCTGCAGCCGCGAGTAAAGTTCACGCTGTCCGCTCCCCTCGGTGCGGCCTGGAGGGAACCGACTCCGATCGGAACGCCGGGAGGAAGGCGGCACAGGCTCCGGAGAGTCACGAGCTCCGGGCCGGGTTTTCCCCGTAGCTCTCGGCGTCGGGGCTGCCGAGCGAAAGCGGCAGCGGGCCTGCCGCCACAGCGGCTGGTTCTCTCCCCTCCTTTGTGAGGGGAAGGGAGCGAGTCCGTTCCAAGGCCTGCGCCCGCTCCGCACTCCGTTCCGGGTTTGCCAAACGGCCACGACGGCGCTGGGTAAAATGGCAGTGCAGAGCCTCGTGTCGGAGTGAGGGGGACTCGGAGGAGAGTGGGGCGCTCTAGCCGCTTAGTCCAGACACCCGCCCGCTCGCTCGCCCGCCGGCTGCTGCGCAGCAGCCTCGGCCCGAATCGCGGCCGGGGAGGGCAGGCAGGGCGCCCGGCTCGCACTCCGACTCTGCCTCCCGGCGCCCGGACTGCAGCCGCGCGCCCTCCAGCCCGCCCGTCCCGGGTCCCCCTCCCCCCGCTCCCTCCCCGCCCCCTCCCCCTCGCCTCCCTCCCTCCCTCCCTCCCTCCTCCTTTCTCCGGCAGCAGAAAGCGGAGAGTCACAGCGGGGCCAGGCCCTGGGGAGCGGAGCCTCCACCGCCCCCCTCATTCCCAGGCAAGGGCTTGGGGGGAATGAGCCGGGAGAGCCGGGTCCCGAGCCTACAGAGCCGGGAGCAGCTGAGCCGCCGGCGCCTCAGCCGCCGCCGCCTCCTCCTCCTCCGCCGCCGCCAGCCCGGAGCCTGAGCCGGCGGGGCGGGGGGGAGAGGAGCGAGCGAGCGAGAGCAGCTCAGCAGCGGAGCCCCGCGAGGCCCGCCCGGGCGGGTGGGGAGGGCAACCCGGGGGACTTGGCCTCGGGGTGGGGTGGGAGGGGGGGAGACGACGAAGACAGGGCCGGGTCTCTTCGCGAACGAGACAGCGGGGATCATGGCCGCGCAGGTCGCCCCCGCCGCCGCCAGCAGCCTGGGCAACCCGCCGCCGCCGCCCTCGGAGCTGAAGAAAGCGGAGCAGCAGCAGCAGCAGCGGGAGGAGGCGGGGGGCGAGGCGGCGGCGGCAGCGGCCGAGCGCGGGGAAATGAAGGCAGCCGCCGGCCAGGAAAGCGAGGGCCCCACCGTGGGGCCGCCGCAGCCACTGGGAAAGGAGCTGCAGGACGGGGCCGAGAGCAATGGGGGTGGCGGCGGAGCCGGCGGCGGCGGGCCCGGTGCGGAGCCGGACCTTAAGAACTCGAACGGGAACGCGGGCCCTAGGCCCGCCCTGAACAATAACCTCACGGAGCCGCCCGGTGGCGGCGGCAACAGCAGCAGCAGCAGCAGCGATGGGGTGGGGGCGCCTCCTCACTCAGCCGCGGCCGCCTTGCCGCCCCCAGCTTACGGCTTCGGGCAACCCTACGGCCGGAGCCCGTCTGCCGTCGCCGCCGCGGCGGCCGCCGTCTTCCACCAACAACATGGCGGACAACAAAGCCCTGCCCTGGCAGCGCTGCAGAGCGGCGGCGGCGGCGGGGGCCTGGAGCCCTACGCGGGGCCCCAGCAGAACTCGCACGACCACGGCTTCCCCAACCACCAGTACAACTCCTACTACCCCAACCGCAGCGCCTACCCCCCACCTCCCCAGGCCTACGCGCTGAGCTCCCCGAGAGGTAACACTCCGGGCTCCGGCGCGGCGGCGGCCGCCGGCTCCAAGCCGCCTCCATCCTCCAGCGCCTCCGCCTCCTCGTCGTCTTCGTCCTTCGCTCAGCAGCGCTTCGGGGCCATGGGGGGAGGCGGCTCCTCAGCGGCCGGCGGGGGAACCCCCCAGCCCACCGCCACCCCCACCCTCAACCAACTGCTCACGTCGCCCAGTTCGGCCCGGGGCTACCAGGGCTACCCTGGGGGCGACTACGGCGGCGGGCCCCAGGACGGGGGCGCCGGCAAGGGCCCGGCGGACATGGCCTCGCAGTGCTGGGGGGCTGCTGCGGCGGCGGCGGCAGTCGCCTCGGGAGGGGCCCAACAAAGGAGCCACCACGCGCCCATGAGCCCCGGGAGCAGCGGCGGCGGGGGGCAGCCGCTCGCCCGGACCCCTCAGGTACCCAGCTGAGTGGGGAGGGTACTGGGGCGAGCGGGGTTCGGGGGTGGCTGGGTGGCGGCTGCCGGCGTCAGGCCACAGCCATGGGCTACCCTCAGTCCGGGGCCCCCAGTGCTGGGGAGCTGCCATTGTCTAGGTCTTCTCTCTTAAAATGGCTGCCTGTCTGCTTTCCTTTCCTTCCCTCCTTCAGCTTTTGTGTGGGGCTTTCCCTAAGGTGTCTGCTCCCCTTCTCCATCTCCCCTGGCCCCTTCGAACTTCAGGGGTTTTTAAGGGGGTGAGGAGCAAAATGTGCGCGGAAGGACCTGGTCCGGAGTGAGAGGGTGCTGGGACTCAGATTAGGGGTAAAGGCAGTGCTAGAAGCTCTGGAGTTGAGTGAACAGTTTTGTGCTCACCTGCCGCTCCTCTTTGCGCCCCCCTGCCTTTCTCTAGGCCGTTCCCTATCTGTGCTTTCATAAAGGGGCCCCTCGGCTTGGGGGGCCTCGAGGGAGGGCAGGGGCCTGCTTGGGGGCAGTTAGAGGCCGGCTGCGGCTCACCCAGAGCAGTCCGGGCCATCTCTTGTCTTAGTTTCCGTGGGCCCAGTGGCCTGGTCTTCTCCCTGGAAGTGCTGGTAAACAGCTGAGTGATTGGAGTAGTAAGTGCAGATTGCTTTGGTTTGGGATTTGAATTATGGAGGTAAAATCCTTCTGTCAAAGCCAGGAGACAGTTGGTCTTAGGTTGACATCCTATCTGTGATCTGATTGGCTCCCCATCTCCTGCTCTTGGCCATTTATAATTGCCTCTGATGTAATGGTACAACAATCCTGATGAGCTCATAAACTTTTACACTCTGCTTTTCTGCCTGTGATAACCCAAACCATCGTTGCCACTATCTGCCTTTTATTCCAGAGCTGAAATTGGCTGTGACCTTGAGGAATGAGGTTTAAGCAGCAATACTGTATCAGCAGGAGCAGAGCCCCAGACAGCCTGCCCTTGTTACATTGTGCCCGAAACAAAAGAGGAGGCGGTGGCATTTTGCTTGTACCTTGGATTTATTTTGCTTGTTATGTTTTATGCAGCCTGAAATAGAGTCTGTGTTGTTAGAACAGTAGCTGGGTTTTTCTCTACAATGGGTTTGCTGTTTGTTTTGGTTTTGTGACTTCCCTGATGGTATAAATGACTTCTTTGATGGCTCTGAAGATGCATTTGTCTTGAGTAATTTTGACCCTGTTCACTTAGCAGAACTGAAATTATTTTACTGGGCTTTTTTTATTGTGTGGCGAATGTGGGGTCTTTATGGGAGGGGGTAGGAGGGAAATTTTTTTTTTGAGAACTGGAAGCTTTCTGGGAGAATTTCATATTAGGTTTAAGAAAGGCTGGCCTCATTCTTTGTTTACATGTTGAATCTTGTTAACACTTTACTTTTGTTAATTGAACTTTGTGAGTGCAGCTGAATTTAAAGGGAAGCTGTCATCTTGTATGATCTTGAGAGGGACTTTCTCCTAAAGGCTTGGTTTGGTGAACTTTATCATTTGCTTGTGAAATATCAAAAAGACTAGTTTTCTGTTTTGTCATCAGTCATTTTAGAACTTTAAGTAGAGATTGACCAGTTTTTGTTTTGCATTTTAAGGTATGTTCAGTTTTTTCTATCTTCCAAGATAAAGAAGTAACAACCTACAATAATATTTAAGAATTGCTCAGAAATTCAACTTTTAGATACTTTTTAAAGCATTTTGTTTTACTCTTCTCTCTCTGTCATCTTGTTTTCAATACTTTAGTCAGAAATATTGAGTATGTTATGGAGTCATGTATCTTTTCAAAAAGAAGTAAATGCTCCTCCCTTCCTATCTCCCCCCTTACAGCAGTACCCAGTTGTAACTTTTTGGTGTGAGATATTGTTCACTTAGGCAGCCTAAGTAGCTGTATTCCCTCTCCATGTAGAACTGCTTTTCTATTCTCCCATTGATTGGGTATTTTGAAAATAGTTGTATTCGATAGCAGGTTTTTTTAGAGCTCTATGCCTTGACTCCATGCCTTCCATGATGATGTACATCTGGGCAAGAAATAGGGGAATTTTCTGTTGGACTTCTAGTGTCTGGAGGATAAGTTGAACTTTTTTTTTGTCTTAGAACACAGAACATCCTGTTGTCTCTGGATCATTCTGTAGTCTACATCTCTTTCCCCTCATTCCTCCTTTTTTTGGTGGGGGTGGTGAGAAATTTACCTTTCTTAAACTACTAGAGAAAATAATTTGGAGTGAGTCAAGAGTCCATTTAAAAGCAAAAATTAATTTGAATTTTACTGGTTTGGTACACACATGTGTATTTTGATAAATCCAAGATTTGCTATGTAATAATTTGTATTTTTCAGTTATTAAATATTTGAAAACTTTCTATGTGCTAGGTAATATGCTTTGTGCTGGGTAAAAAGGTAGGAAAATAGTTATAGTCCTTGTTTGGAAGCTTGTCTGTGCTGCCTTTGGGTGAATATTGTGATTTCCTTTTAATACCACCAGACCTGGCATTTCACACAACATAGATTCCTGTTCAAGTTCAGGTCAGTTGTCTACTGCCCTGAGACACAGAGAGTGGGCTGGTGAGCATTCACTTGTGGAAGCAGCCCCCCATTTTTGTGGGGCTGCTTCAGTTCAGGTATGTAGTCTAGGTGAGGGTTATAGATGGATTTTGTTCTGAATTCCTCTTTGCTACATTAAGGATAAACCTCTTGTCAGATTGTGATGCTCTATTCTTAAGCAATCTAAAATAATAGGATCCCCTTCTTTCCCTAACTCGGTCTTGGGTTATGAACATTTTGCAGAGACGATTAACACAGCTAAGGTGGTGATGTTCTCATTTGACTCTGCCTTTTTCAAATAATGATTAGATAAGTGTGTATATTGTGGCTATGTCCTTTTCACGGAAGCTGGGAAAATCCAGCAAACAAACTTTTTCTTTATCTTTTTCTGTAAGTATTGTACCTCAAGTATTGAATCCTGCTACTGGTGAAATACTTTTCAGTAGATCACCTCTGTGCTTGAACCTGATGTATCACTTTTTATTTGGGAGGCTCTTAGCTGTAGTACTTTGCCAGTAGTACCAGGTCATCAAAGAAAAAGATAAAATAGAATATGTAGTCCAGAATCAAGCTTGATTTGATTGTAAAAGTTTGGTTGTTAGCTCTTGCTATGGAAATATCAAATGATATTTTTGACTACTGGGAAACAAATTCAGGAGTCCTGGGCTTATTATGGGAACACCTACTGGCAGAAATTCTGGGCTGGCTGAAATACAGGACTCTTGGAGTTCTCTCAAGTGGGAGAGACCAGGAAAACCACACTGAGATGGCACTTAGTTTTGGGGGCTTCATGTTTCTGTACTGTCCATAAGAGTATATCACCACTGGTGGTGATGGAGATTGGGATGGTGACAAGAGAAAAGAGAAAGCATCTAGGACTAAAGTTGCCTTGTTTCTTTTGGGCCCTGTGAGGACTTTTTTAGGATCCTTCCTTTCAGTATGACACAGAGTAACCATCATAAGTGACACCTGCTGTATCAAGATGTCTTGGATTGCATTAAACATTTATATATTGCATTGAACTCCTGTAAGGTGTGATGTCTACAGTGGTCTTCTGCAAAGAAGTTAGTGAAATTTTTTTTAAATGTAGAAATAGGCTAACAAAATAATGGTCAGGGCCCCTTCTTATTCCCATCCCTGTACCCCAAAGGTTGTATTGATTGGCTTCAAATCCCCCAATTTTAGAAACAACTAAAGCATGCAAATATGGTTAAAATATGGTATTCAAAATAAATTGACACCATACAATTTTTTTCCTGCCAGTTGGATACTTCAGTCTCTGAATGGAGTACTGTTTCCTTTTTATCTCTGGTTTTTACCCTGTTTAGATTGGTTCATGTCATTACCAGTACACATTGAGTTGTGTGTGGCACAGTGGTGAGGAGTAAAGAGTACAGGACTCAGGAAGAAGAGGTGGTTTGGGTTCCACACGCAGTTCTGGATTAAGCTATGTGACTTTGGGCAAGTCATTTGCCTTCTCTGTTGCATTTTTTCTTCATCAGTAAAGTGAGATTGGAGAATTGCATGACCCTTCCGTGATGCTACATATCTCTCTGTGCTTCTGTATTTGACTTGTTATGAGGTAGCTTCTTCCTCTACATTCATAACTAGGGTTTTGAGACCATCTTTCTTACCCTGAGCTTAAAGGACACAAGGCTGTTTTCTCCTGAGGATTTACAGGAATAAGCTCTGAACAGCTGGGTGCAATGGTGGTTTGTGGCCCTTCACAGAAAACACAAATACCACCAGACTGTTTGCCATGGAGCTGTTAATGTTTGTCATTAGTCATTCCACCTGGCTGGTGGTTTAAAAACACTAAATAATAATTGAAAAATTAAGCAGACATCACCAAAGGAGGACTTGAAAAATTGGTGCTTCAAAATCTCCCAAGAGGGAATTTTGGGAGTGTATTAGGGATGGGAAGTGGATATTCATAAATTCAGAATTAGCACTGCTTATTTAGGTGGGGAGAGGTAGGTAGCATTAAGCTCTCCAGACTTTCTGGTGTTTGGGCAAGTCTAGGTCTGGTTTGGGCAGTCGGTTGTAATCTGAGTGCCTGAACTTGCCCTGCAAATTTTGCTGAGAGAGGAGCAAAAGTTCCTTAGACTAGGAAAAGCTAATAGTGTCAGGGTCATTTTCATAGGTGTGTTGCCTTTCCTCATGCCCCTGGTTTTTGAAACTGTGTGGTATGTTTTGCAAGTGGTCTTGGAGATGCTGTTTCTCTTCTCTGGCACACCTGAATTTCCATTTTTTTCTCCTCCTGGCTTAGTAGTTTAGAAGCGTAATTTAGGCATATTAGAAGTGTACTAGGAGGAAGCTTCCCTTTATAAAAGAGGGAAAAAGGTAACAGGGAAAGTTGTTTGATAATTCTCTGCTTGATGCAGCAGCTTCTTCCCCTCTGAAGGAACCAAATGTTTCAGAGCTTTGTGTAAATACTTGCTGAGCTGTCAATATGTACCCAGGAGGTTTCTGTAGTAAGATGTGAACGGCTCTATAGAATGTTTGACAGGCAAATTAATAAACAGTTTTCAAGCAAAGATAATGCTACTCTCTTCTCATGTGGTGGAATAAAAACATTGGAGGAAAAAGTTGAGACTAGGGAAGAGGGTAAGTAGTGCGGGGGGGGGGGGGGATGTAGAGCATGGAGATAAGGAGAGATGATCTAAGAGAGATTTGAACTTAAAAGATGCTGCCCTGGAAGATAAGCCTCTGTGACCCTTGGCACCATGCTGAGTTCAGGGCATGTGGAGCCCGTTCAAAACCAATTGTAGTTTTAGAGTGAAAACAAATAGACGTTGGGAAAGAAGGACACCCTAAATTTCAATAGTGAGGTAAGTGTGTTCCAGAATCTTGGTTTATGAGACTTTGAGCTTTAAATTAAAGCCCTTTTCTTTGAGAAAGGTTTTGTAGTTTGGTGAGATGTTTTTAGGGTTGGGTTTGCATTTTTTGGAAGACCAGAAAGTAGAAAAAAAGTCTGCTGCAACTTCATCCTCTTCAGCCTTTGTCCTGCTGTGACTCTCAGGACTGTAAGCCCACACCAAGGGCTGGGTTTATGTATATAGTTTTTACTAGACTCCTATGTATTACTTATATGTGTATTGAAATTAATGCCCCCAAGTTCCTGGGTCAGTGCAAAGTCCAAATGTTTGGGGACTCACTAAATCCTGCCTGAAGGGTTATGTGAGTAGATTCAGACTTTGTTTTTGAAACTGCCGGTTTAGGATTAAAAGCATTTATGGTTCCTTCAGAGACACACACTTTTTATGGAGGTATTTTAGAAGTGCAGTATCTTAGCTGTCTGCTTGTGGTATACTCTCCTTTGATAGCCTTGTGAAATGACCAGATTTACCCCTGACAGTCCCTTTTTTAAACTAAATCCACTGTCTCTGACACCAGTTTTCTTCACATGAGCTGTTTTAGAGACCAGAGTCCTGGAAGTGCCTTTTTGAACTACCATAGTAGTAGGGAATATGAATGTAATTATGGCCCTGACCATAATTTTTAGGTTTGGCTAACTCACCAAAGACTATCAGCTTGTTTTAAAACAAAATATAAAAACTTGGGTTGACACTGACATTGGTTACCCAGGCCTTTCCCAGTGTGGTGATGGTGAGGGTATAGAACTTTAGAATTGTTGAGAGCATGATTTATAGTTCAGGGAGATCTGGAGATTCATACAGGGGTGGGAAATTGCTCTGTGTGATACCAATTGGATACTAAGAAGGAACTTAAAAGATAGTAGCAGTCTCTGCTTTGGAGGAGTTTAGTTTTCTTGAGGAAGCATGCTTATATGCACACATCTGGAAAACTTGTGAAGTAAGGTTTTATAAATGGATATAGACCAGACTAAGTCTATAGCTGAAGGAATCTAAGAATAAGGAGCAGTCAGAGTTAGACACTTTATCTTGGGACAACTTTTAGAGGAAGTGATTTGTGAAGCTAAATGTTTAAGAGGGGGAAAGTTAAAATATTAATTTGCTTTTTCATAATGCTACTCTTGAGTTCTGTGGGCTTGACAGAATCCAAATAACACATCTATCCACAGACCAATAGTTGCCTCGTTCCAGTGACTGAACATTTGGGTTCTAACTAAAATTCCATGAAAGAGAGTGTTTCCAGGATCTTAGTGGTTCCTGTGGTTATGTGGGGCCTTTAGTACAACCTGCCAAGTTCTTGGCCAATTCAGGGGCTCTTTTGTTGTAATTTTGGGTTTGGAAGGTCATGTTACTTTTAGAGTTGTGAGCTCTGGACAACTCTGAAGTGACAGTACAACTTTGGTTGGAGAGCCTGGGGTTTCTATTTTTTGGCAGAGTTAATTGACCTTTCTTAAAATGTGCCATGAAGTACCTGTTGGGACTGCTGCTATTTTTGAAGGGCTGGGAGCTGAGCTTGAACTGAGTTGCTTGGGTCAGGCCTTACATTGAGGGTTGATGGGTGGGTAAGCCTGCACATATGCAGTTTGCTCATCCGTTCACAGAAATGGCTTTTAATATTGTTTTTTCATGAGGTTGGCCATGGCTGAGAAGCTCATAAATGATGCAAATACATGTTTATTCCTTATGGGAGCCTCTGAAATGTGGTGATTTTTCTTCCTATATGCGATTGGACCACACCTCTGTGCTGTTCCATATGTAATTGGACCACATACGACTTTGGCACTTTTGGAGGGCTCTAAGTGAATGCTGAACAGCTTGGAGTGTCCAGTGCCAGGCTATAGTGCTTCCACCTGGAAGAGAAGGATGAGTTACTCAGTTCCAGTATAGAAATAAGGAGTCTTGAATACAGATTTTAATTTAGAAATATTTCTTCTAACTTTTTTTGTCTTGCCATTCTGGCATTTTGTGAAAGTGAGATTCCAGTAATTGAGTAGCATTGGTATCATGGCTCATCTGCCACAGCAGGTGTGTAGGGGCTTAAGGTAAACTCCTTAGTCAATCCCAGGTTTTAGAGGAATCCAGGTTATTAACTGTCTTGACTATTCCTCTCTTCAGTTGCTCCCCCTTGCTGCCCTGCCCCTCATAATGGATAGAATTAGCTCTTATTGAATGTTAAGGAACATCTGGGTGAACTTTCATTTGTTTTTGCTCATCATTTGTACCTACTAGAAGATGGTCTTGGGACAGGTTGAGTCTTTATTTCCGGGTGGCTTCTGCATTTTCTGAGGGTGTACTACAATGGGAAGAAGTCTGATGCCAAAAATGCATTCCAACGTGCTGAAGAGTAGGAAATTTGATCCCTAAAATGTTGACTTAGTGTTGGTTATGGTACATATTAGAAATCACCCAGTAATCCAGGACAGATTTTTGTTGCCCTTCAGGAAGTTAATGTTGATATGAAATACTGAAGGGCTTTGGGGCACTAAGGCCATGTGCTCTCCGGGCTGCTTGAATTGCCACCCATGTGAACAGGAAATGTGCCATGTGCTTTTTTCTCTCTCTTGCATTTGGGCTTCCTTATGGCTTCATTCCTTCTGGGTTCCCAAGTCTGCAGTGTTAGATATTAGATTTCTTCCTTCCTTAGCCCTGGCACATTCATGATTTTCTGTGGCTTATCACCAGCAGCCAAAATTTTTGTATGCTTTTCCCTTTTAAACTTGTTAGCTTTCAGCTTACTTATTTATAGACATCTCCATTAAAAGGAACTCCTCCCCACCCCACCAAGACCTAGCACCAGCATGATGGCAGCAGGGGAATTTAGGGATTGATGTGATATTAGTTATTTAAAAACTCATTTGCTGTGTACTTGATGTGTTTTTTTATTTTATTTTTTTTTATTTTGCCTCCTGTTTTCCTTAAGGTCATGACTTGCTTTCCAGGCATGAGTGCATCTGGGTCCAGCTGTTAACTCTCAACTAACTCGTGCCTAGTATACTCTGACTTTTAGAAAAGTGTGAGTTCAGCCACGTGGTGGAGAATTAAAGATTAAGTCATGCAGGTTGCTTCCTTTTAGAGGAAACAGATACGTCTTTGGGCTCTTCTTGCCCAGTGATTTCCCCTCTCTCTTGCATAGACCTTAATTTGGCTTTCTGTTTAAAGAGAACAAGTCATCTGAGCAGAAATGCTGGGAATTAGTTGATTTTTGTCATCTTTGGCATACACAGATGGCTTTTTCTCTTCCTCTTTGGGCAATACTCAGTCCTGGTCCTAAAGTGGTAGTGTTTGTGAGGTGGTCCGGCATTAGTTTGGGAGTGTGAAACTTTTTTTAATCCTCACCCGAGGACATGCTTATAGACTGGGGGGGGGGGGGGGGGGAGAAACATGGATGTGAGAAACATTGATTGGTTCCCTCTTATACACACCCTAACTGGGGACTGAACCTGCAACTTAGGTATGTGCCCTGACCAGGAATTGAACCTGAGACCTTCTGGTTCATGGGACAATGCCCAAGCTACTGAGCCATACCTGCCAGGGCAGGAGTGTGAAACTCTTGATAATTTAGATTTGGATAACCTGCCTTTCATCTCCAGACTTCTTTTTACCTGTTTAGGAATTTGGGCTGCCAAAGATAACGCTTATAAAGGATTTGTGGAGTAATTTTTATAGGTGGTTTATCTACAATTTTGTACTGGGTCAGTGACAGGTCAAAAAATTTGCCCTAGGGCAGATAGCTGGTAAAAGGTACAGTTTGGGTTTGAATCAGGTTTTTCTGATTCTCCAGAGCTGTAACACTATAAACTAAAATTGCTTCTCCAAAATAAATTATTCAAGCACTAAGGTTTGTTGGGACATTAGTTTTGCAATAGCCTGGAACTCTTAAATACGGTGAAAGACTGAAAGGCCTTGAGTTACAACTTGACATTATGCCTAGATTTCTGTCCTGTATGTCCCTTCCATTTAGGATTTTACTTAGGCTTCTGATGAATGGCTATGTGATCCTTGTAGTGAAATTTGGCAGCATTTGGTCCCCAGGCTCGTTTCTTAGGGAGAATGGGGTTGGGGGTGAGATTCAGGTTCAAAGATAGAGCCTGTCACTTTGATCTAAGTGAGAGTAACTTACATTATGAAAACATTTGCAGAGTGATTTTACTTTCAGTAACTTGGAGCACTCACTGAGGAGGCAGGGATTATTGTCTTAATTTTCCACTTGGGGAAAGTGAACACGTAAAGGTTAATTGCCTGTACATACAAAGTTTCATAGTAGATGCAGCTCTAAAACCAAGATTTAAAGTTCCCTTAGGTTGTGTGACTTTAGGCAAGTCACTTAACTTTTCTGAATCTGTATCCTCAGTTATATATATAGTGAAGAAAAATATCTACCTTGTAGGCTGTAGTAAATATTAAATTAAGATATGTGAAAGTACTATTATCAAATAAAATTCAAACACGGCCCCTGTTTGGTAGAGGCCCCTGCTTGATAGCGGGATATAATCGAGTGGTTAAAAACAATATTGGTCCCTGGCTGGTGTAGCTCAGTGGATTGAGCACGGGCCTGCGAACCACACGATCACAGTTCTATTCCCAGTCAGGGCACATGCCTGGGTTGCAGGCCATTTCCCAGCAGGGGACTGACTCATGAGAGGCAACCATATATTGACATTCCTCTCCTTCTCTCCTTCCCTTCCCCTCTAAAGATAAATAAATAAAGTGTTTAAAAAAAACAATATTGGTCTTCACTAAATTAAAAGCCGTCCCATAGCTCTTAGCAACGTCTGAATTATATTAATGCTTAAAACAACTTAAAAACCTGTTATAGTGCAAATATTCAGCCACACCTATCAAACCCAGAACTATGACAAACTCTGGCTACTGTCTTTGTTTTTTTAACTTCTCACCTGAGGATATGGGGTGGGGGGATGGAGGAGGGGAGAGGGAGAGAGAGAGATGTGGATGGGTTGCTTCCCCACATGTGGCCCCTGAGATGGAACCCACAACCTTTTGGAGCATGGGGTGATGCTTCAACCAACTGGCCAGGGCTGGCTAGTGTGTTTTAACAAGCCATCCAAGCAATTGTGATGCATGCTCAAGTTTAAGAACTACTGGGTTTATGCACATATATGTTTTGGGCTATGGGGTATATCCACATTACCTCAGAAGCTTCTTCCAAATTGTATCATGGCTAATGTTTCAGATGTATGTATCTTCCCTTCCCATAATGCTAAAGTGTTATTGAATGGAGAAAAGGTTATTGAATGAAGTTGAGGGAGAAGAAAATACTTCTGAAATGGATATACTGTGCAATAATGATAAACTAGTGACAAAACATGTCTGCTTGTTTATAGGACTTGGGGTCTTCCTGCTTTCCATTTTCTCTCTTTCTCCCTGGTGATAGCATGAGGATGATCTGAATCTGTGGTCCTGGTTGTTTGATGAAAGTGGAGAAAATTATTTTAGGATGATTGCCTATATTTCTCCAAGTATGATCAGTTGAGTAAATTGCATAAGAAAGTGATTATTGAAAATGCTACTCAAAGGCCAGTGTTGGAGCATTAATTAAATGCCATGATGCCCCTTCTGCTTGTGATAGTGGCCAGCTGATCTGAGAATAGGGCCTTTGATGATCTGGTGATCTCTCCCTGAGTAGGCCTCTCTCACCCCCAATCCCCAAAGGCCACCCTGAGTTTTGTTGTGATTTCTTTCCTTGAGTCCCTTGTGCAGTCCTAGCAAATAAATCCTCTAAGTAGACTCCTGACAAGTCAACCCATCTCTGACGCAGATGAGGTCTCTGTGAGGAGTGGACATTTGAGTCAAGACTTGTTCCCAGTTGTATGACTTAATTGCGCTTGCCCAGGCCGGTGTGGGTTAGTTGTTTGGGCATCATCCTGCGAATCAAAAGGTCATGGGTTCGATTGCCGGTCAGCAACATGCCTGAGTTGCAGGTGTAGACCCCAAGATATGATGCATGGACGAGGCAACCGATCAGTGTTTCTCTCTCCCCCTCTTTCTCCCTCCCTTTTCCTCCTTCTAGAATCAATAAAAGGAAAAAAATTTAAAGGACTGTGCCTGGCACAGAAATGGAAGTTACAGAAATGATTAAGTAATAAACATTAACAATGCAAAGACTGGAAAGCCAGTGTTCTAGTTTATCTGGGTTTTCTGAAAACCTAATGTGGTTTTGGTATCCATCCCATTAAAAACAAATTTCCTAGGACCAGACTGCATTTCCCTCCTGCCTGAGAAGTAAAGCTGTGATTACTGTGACCTGGCTATGATGAAGACAGAGGCTTCCAGGAGGCAGTATGTTGACAGTTTGATTTGTGATTTGGTACTTGTATGTACAGACAAATACTCTAGTAGGGATTCTTATGTTCTGTGTGTGTTTGTGTGTTTTAAACTCACTTTATCATCCCTCTGACTTATAGCTTTCTTTTCCCTGTTCTTATTTTTTACTTTTTCATTCTCTCCTTTGATGTCTCTGTTAGTAGAATGCAAAGCACATGGATGCCTCAATAACTTTACCACACCATTGCTAGTAAGATGTCTCATTTCGGGGCTGTAGATACATTTTTTACCACTTTCAGATCAGCATTATTCAGTGGAGATTCCTGATATCTGCTTACCTCGGTTGGAATGGCCTGGCTATCTAGTGGCAGAAAGTGCCTTTGTCTAATTAATAAACAGAAGTTTTCTGATGATCTCTACCTCTTCTCTTTTCCTGCTTTGTCTTTGGTTTGGAGACCATTCCTTACCTACCTCACCCCTCACCCTATTTTGGAGATTCTGTTGGTTCAGGACAGATTTGTAACCCTCTTATTTTTCTTTCTAGTCTGTGATTTAAATCTGCTTTCCGAGTGCAGCTTTGACTTGGCTTCTTTAAAACCCCTGCATAAAGCCTCAAGTGACCAATATGTGGTCTCATCATGGTATTGAGATTGAGATAGCTGGGTTCACCCACCCAGCCATATTCACCAAAGGGAAATTCGGTGTGCCTTGCATCAGACAATCTCAAGAGAGTGTATGAGCTAAAACAGACGTCGGGGTCGGATGGGGGTAGGGATCCATTTCGCTAGATTTCCATAGGTTAACATGCCAAATCCATCCCAATTTGATTGGACTGGCCAGGGATAGCAAATAATGTGGAGAGACCAATAAGCTTCAGGAAAGACAGCTGGCAACTTTGGTCTAGAACCATGTGTTTCTGGTATAAATAATGAAGCCAGGGTCTCCTGTACACATTTTTGTAGACAGTGGAGTAGAGATTGGTACCAATGTACTACTTTTGGAGCTTTGAAAAGAACTGGAAAATTTTACAGGATTCTGGCTTTTCATTTAGGATTTTGCTGACGTTAAAAAAGCCTGAGGATTTGGGAACACCTATAATCTTAATAAGGTCGGCTGTACCCTGGGCCATTTTTTAACTTACATAATTGTGCCTGTTACAGTTCAGAGTGGACTTAGGGGGACCAGGTAAAAGACTGGCATTTTTGGAAAGTGGTCCAAAGCAGCCCTAGGAATTAATGAGATAACTGGCATTGCTGCAGCTTCTCAGTGTCTTTATCAAAAGACAAGATGGTTAGATTGATAACAATCAAAGTGTAATAAATGGAATCCCTGACTGCATGTAAATCAAGTTCCTACAGCTCAGTGATGTGTCACAGATAACCTTTTTTAGTATAGAAAGAAAAAAACGAGCAGGATGTAGAATTGTGCACTCAGAAATTTAGGATCTTTTTATATAACCCCTGCGAGACATGTCCAAGTTTGGAGTTACAGGTAAAATAAAAGGAGTGGGGGGAATGAGAGCTTTTTAAAGAAAGCATATGAGACAGTTCTGTGGCTTAGGAGCAGTTTTTGCCTAGCCTTTTTTGTTTGTTTTGAGCAGTATCTACAAAGCAGTTTAATAGAGAAGAGAGAGGAGTATTTTAGAAACTAGGTTAGAACAACTAGGTATGATTTAGAAGTATTATCTTTATTGAAAAGTTGGTATTGCACCCTCCTGGGTAAAGCTCTGTTAGGTTACATGACCCTTGCCTCTATATGTATTCCTTAAGTGTACCATATCATTTAATCATAAATGCCAAGTAAGCAGGGCATAAATGTCATTAAAAACTGCCTTACTGGGTTGGGCTTGCGGTCCATCCACACTAAGGTCCTTTCCCTAGTCGAAGCACCAAAGGATGGTTTGTGGGAGGAAGTACCTTTTTCTGGTGTCAACCCATACCACTTCATGTGGTAACAAGTTCTATACCTTATTAAGCTTTTGATTATTGAGCATGTACTAGATACAGTACATAAACCTGTCTTTCTTGCATACCATAAAGATTTCCTGGACTTAGGTCATATTCCCTATTTCTCAAGAATTTCCAGAATGAGAACTTGCTAAAAGCTCACTTAATTGCCCAATCCTTTTGCTGAAATGTCATCTGATATAAAATGCACTATACTTCGGACTTACCAGTGTAAGAAATCTTAAAGTAAAACTTCTTTTGAAAAACCTGTAAGTACCTATCTACCATATGCCAATTGCTTATAGTAATGCAGTATACTTACTGAGCTTCTATGGTGTATCAGGCACTGGGTTGTGAACATAGGCCTCAATTCCTGTCTCCAACAGAGTACTTTCTAGTGGGGAAAGATGTCAATAAATAATCACAAATAACTATGTAATTATAATTGTAATAAATGCTCTGAAGAAGTACCACCTTCAGTAAATGATCTTCCAACTATTTTCTTAAAGTGTTGTACTGCTAGGTTCTTGGGATGGTTACTAGTCAGTTCTTCCCCTTAACTGCTCAGGGTCAAATGTTACAGGAAATTCTCTGTCCGAGATTGGTCTCTAGTCCATTAACCTCTAGTGAGCTCTAATGGGCTAGAGTCCATTGTTTCTTAGTGAGGCTCTTCTTTGTGTGGAGATAGATGCATTGTGGGACATTTGGCATCCTGCTCCCAGGTAATAAATGCCAGTAGTACCACCGAGTCACTATTATAACCAAAGGAGGCTCCTTTATACATTATTTCCAAACATTCTCAGGGATTAGTATTGCCCTGGTTGAAAACTATTGGGCTTTACTCTCAGGATTCTTAGAAGGAGCTATTCAACAACTTCCTTTGGGAGAACAGACTGAAAGTGGGTGGAGCACGGAAATTGACTGGTCAGCTCTTTTTGGTGTCTAACTGTGTGTTCTTGTTTTCGTTTCTAATTGATTTTTTATTATATTATTTTTTTAAGTCTTTTTTTAAAAGATTTTATTTCTTTATCTTTAGAGGGGAAGGGAAGGAGAGAGGGAAAGAAATCTCAATGTATGGTTGCTTCTCGTGTGTCCCCCTGGGAACTGGCCCGAAACCCAGGAATGTGCCCTGACTGGGAATCGAACCCCAGTTGTTTGGTTCTGGGGCCTACCCTCAATCCACTGAGCTACAACAGCCAGGGCTATTATATTATTATTTTTGTTGTTGTACAGTTGTCCCACCTTTCCCCACCCCTTTGCTCTCCCCTGCCCTGCTCTTCACACTCCTACAGTGTTCTTGTTTTTTAAGGAGGTATTTTGAAACTGCTTTTCTCCTATTGAGGGTGGAGAGAGGGGAGTGTCTGTTATAAACTGGTACTGTAAAAAGTATTCCACATACTTATCATTGGAACTGCCTCATATCTTTGTTAGACAGCTTTTAGATTCCCATTTTACAGATGGTTCTGGTGCTAAGGGATGAAATGACTTGCTCAAAGAGGTATTAAGGCTTGTGCTTTCTCTTTTTTAAAAGCATAACCCTAACTTATTTGATTGCTAGTTAACCGGTAGTTTACCACTTGGGTTTCTGGACTTAAGGGACCAGATCTTAACTGTCGTGGTTTCTGAGTTTTACTGCTAGAAATCTGGGACTGTGTACATCATAATAGCTTACATTTTGGGTGCTGGAAGATAAAGCAGTCAAACACACAGACACGTGTACTTTTG
This sequence comes from Sturnira hondurensis, assembly GCF_014824575.4. NCBI lineage: Eukaryota > Metazoa > Chordata > Mammalia > Chiroptera > Phyllostomidae > Sturnira > Sturnira hondurensis. Next base: position 739,108 of record NW_028094186.1, on the reverse strand, counting down.
GGGACTTAATTCTACACTAGGATATAGATACTAAATAAGATAAATAAGTAAACCATGTAGTATCTAGTGATACATGCTCAGGAGAAAAAGTTTTATCAGGGACCAAGTGTAAGAAGTGGGCAGGATTGAAACTTTAGATGGGTTCAGCAGGGAATGCCAAGTTGAAGTGATATTTCATATGAAAGAGTGAGCTATGCAACAGACTGGGAGAAAGAAGTATTGCAGGTGGAAAGATCAGTGAATACAAAGGTTCTGAGGCTAGAGCATGTCCAGATGGACTGAGGAAATATGTTTTGTTTTTATTGTATGAACTCGTTCAGCCCCTACTGCTATTATCACAATTCTGTTGATGTGGAAACTGAGGCACTGAGAAGTTGAAGGCATTGCTGGGGCAGAGCTTTTAACCATTGCCTAAGGACTGGCCATGTAGAACCAAAACATTTTTTCAGCGTAAATTGGTTAGGACTGTCAAGGCTTCTGGAATTATATTTTCTCTTCCACAGTCCCTTTTCCTTTCCTACCTTTAAAGTAGGAAAGTTTGTTTTACACATAATTCTTTACTTCCAGGAGCTTATATTCTAGTCTAGGATACAGACAGCAACCATGATAAAAAAGTAAAGCATATAGTATGTTAGTGATATGTGCTCTGGTGAACAAAGTAATTAGGGACTGGCTATAGGAATTTAGGAAAGCTTGGCTTTGACTGAGAGTACTGCTTTTTTGAGACTTTGGGAATCTGAGGTGTGTTCTTGGTTTTTCTCTTGGCCACGTACTGCCCTCTTCAGACAGGTCATTGTTTGCATCTGAGTTCTAGAGTCACTCTGTGCTGAAGATGGGAGGGGCTTTGGAGGGAAGGCCATGTATCCCAACTGGACATGAGAATTGCCTGAGATTCCTGGCCCCATCCTAGGGCTGCTGATTTAGAATCTGGAGGTCAGGGTTCAGTTGTGTAGCTGATTAGTGCCTTGCTTGCCTCCCCAGAGAGTTGGTCAGAAAACTAGGATTGGAACTCAGGTGTTCTCTCAGTCTAGTAGTCTTTTCTCTGTGATGTACTGTTGCCTTACTCTTGAGATTAGAAAGTTGGTTAGAGCATTGTCCCGATTTGCCAAGGTTGCACCACTTGATACCGCTCAGGGCACATGGTCAGGGCATACATAAGAAGCAACCAGTGAATGCATAAATAAGTGGAATAACAAATTGGTATCTCTTTCTCGCTTCCTCACCCCTCTTCCTCCCCTCTCTCTCTCTCTAAAATCAATAAATGAAAAAAATTTTTGAAAGCTGTAAAGAAGAGGGTATTTATGGTAAATGGTATTTTGGTTCCTGTTTAATCATCATTCTTGGGACCTTACTGTTTTTTATAACCCTGGGTTTTAAGCAGTATCTGAAAAAGAATTCTTTCATGGATTGTGTGATTTCCTTAGTCTTTTGTAATTTGTTGGAAATTGGGAGACATTGGTTAGCTAAGTCTGGTCTTCCAAAAAAGTTATCTTTATCATTTTGGGGAGAGCATTTTTGTTCTGGAAGAGGAGAAAGACTTTCTCATTTGTTGAGCGAGTCTCATTCATTATTTTGGTGCTCTAGCAACTTTATTTGAAGGATTCTTTCTGCAACCAAAGAAAAAATGAAGAAATACTAGCCACCTGGTTGTGGTTTTCTCGAATGCTTCTTTTGGGTGGACAGCTGGAGGTGGTTATTACAGTTGGCTCTCATAATCTGAGTTTTGCTAGATGATTCAATGTCTCTTCCCCCTTTGGTTTCTCTTTTCTATCCTTGGCCAGTTTTCTCAGATCTGGTCTGGAAGAATGGAGCAGAGTAGCCTCTGAGCCTGGGGGAGAGCCGGGCTTCTTGATTTGTTCTCTTATCACTTTAGAGACAGAGTCAGGGTTGGAAGGTCCTGAGTCTGATGTCTGGTTGCAGCCCTTCCTAAGGAGTTTGGTCAGGCTTGTGCTGTGGGGGATGTCTTTGAAATTGACTCTTAGTCATAAAGGGGAATGTGCTGTGCTCTTCTAGGATAATTTCTGTAAGCAGAATGGGATAGCTAGCACTTTTCACTGATTTTGGATTTTTTATTTATATTCGAATTGAATGCTTATGGAACTTTGGAAGCTTTTGGGGGGGGTAATCTGTCTCTTTGGTGTGCAAGCTAGTTGATAATTTCTCATCATAGTGGAATGAACTAGAACTAGAATGAAAGAATTGTTTTTCATCTCTTATGAAGTAGAAAACTGGATTGTGATTCTCCTGTTAGGAGAATCATAAGGATCATATATAAGGATGATAATCTGAGTGGGTTTGATTACCTGGGTCAGGTGTTGTCATATCTAATGAAAGACTATTTTAATATTATCAATTCAGGGGAAAAAATTTTAAGATTTTGTTTCCAGAGAGGGAGAAAGAGAGGGAAATATCAGTGTGTGGTTGCCTCTCATGTACCCCCCCTCACTGGGGACTTGGCCCACAACCCAGGCGTGTACCCTACTGGGAATTGACCTGGCAACCCTTTGGTTCACAGGCCAGCACTCAATGCACTGAGCCATACCAGCCAGGGCTAACTTCAGGAAATCTTTTTTTTAAAGATTTTATTTATTTATTTTTAAGAGAGGGAGGGAAATATCAATGTATGGTTGCTTCTCATGCGGCCCCTGCCGGGAACTGGTCTGCAGCCCAGGCATGTGCCCTGACTGGGAATTGAACTGCGATTGTTTGGTCCACAGGCCCGTGCTCAATCCACTGAGCTACACCAGCCAGGGCAGGAAATCTTTAATAATTTCTCTAGTGAGGCCACATAGGAGGTAAGGAACCTTTTATTATCCTAGATGGGGAAACATGACTATTTAAATAAACAGAAAACAAAAGGAAGGGTGTCTTACTATTTTAGGAGGCTGGGTCTCAGGATAGAACTAAACAAGCAGGCTTCTGGGCAGTTTCTCCTCAGTTGGGGTATGAGTCCTTGACCAGTCTTCAAAGTCATGAAATACTGGAGGAGTGAGAAAAGACAGGACAAGGGGGCATTGGCTACAGATTTCGAGGGGGAGGGGAGTACAATGAGGTGATTTACAATGGTCAACTTATGTATACGAGGGTACAAAGGGTGGTTCTTTTATGGAAGTCTGCTCTTTACATCCTAAAATTTGAGTGGAGCCACGTGGAGCTGGCGCCTTAGTTGGCTGAGGACTTAATTTTTGTATTTGTTCCTGCTCCTCAACAGAGGAGGGCCCAATACGGGAACTGGATCAACAGCTGCCGCCTGTCCCTGTAATCACAGGAAGCTGAGGCCGGGTGCCTTTGTATGGGAGCTCTGTAGCCAGACAATAGTTTGTGCTGGCGGGGGCCATGTGGCGAGTCATGTGACCTGGGGCTGTTTTCTGCCGGGGTCCTTTACCCATCTGTTCTCTCGGCTCTTTCTGGGTTATCAGGCGCCAGTCCAAGTCCTCCTAGGCAGCCAGCTTCATGGCCAGATATTATGAGCACTAACCTTCCTGGCAGGGGCGGTGTGGCTTCGCATTTATGCAGATTAGCCATGTGTTTCTCACTTCCAGGCGTTCCACAGGAAAAGCCTTTTCCTGTGTTTGGCTCTCAGTGGGCGGTTCCCAGCTTACTGTACTGGGACTCGGCTAGCAGCAGGCATGCACGAGAGGGATCACAGTACACTGGCCCCCCTCCCATTCCACCTCCAGTGCTACGTCACCACAACACACCCGCTCGTGCTCTCATACTGTTGGTGTCATTCATTCGGTGCCAAGATTGCTTTAAAAAATTCCCTTGGCCCCAGTTCAAACAGGAGTACAGCTGGGATGTGTTAGATTTTAGGCAGTCTGCCCTCAATTTGAGATGAGTTATAAATAGCAGTGCCGACTTCCTTAACTACCGCTCTCTGAGGTAAAATGCAGGTTAATTACTGTGGGAATCAATTAGGGGGTTCTTTCGATTAAAGAGCCAGGGATGCTTTTTTTATTGTTATTATTAAAAGTCATACAACAAATCTGGCCAGGAATAAATTGAAAGCACAAGGAGTAAGAAGTAGTATGTTATTGTCCAAAATCCAAGATTAGGGCTCTCTAATCAAGATTAAGTTTATACTGGACCTAGCTAGTTGGCATTTAGGGTGACAGAACAAATGGACTTCTTGATGGATGGACACCTTTTGGCAGCCCTGGCCCATTCCTCTCTACAGCATTCTTGCCAGTCCAGATCAGACTCCTCAGGGTTGTTGCCTGGTCGCTTCCTTTCTGCATCTTTGGATTGGGACTTGGGCCTGGGAGATTTCCTCAGTTGAACTTTTATTTCAAGAAAATTATGAAGTTTTACTTTCCCTGATGCACTGCCACATGGTGTGGTGCATTTTGGTGAACAGAAGCTTTTTGCTTGAATAAATTCCTGGCCCTACCTTCTTGGCTCTCCATCAGTCGTGGTCAGAGATTAGAGAATTTGAAGTCTAGTCTGTTATATCTCTGCACCTCCTGAGGATCATTGTGGCTTTCCTTGGTGCAATAAGAAGTAAGAGATTCCATTAGCTCACTGGTCTGGAGGGGCTTGTAGTTCCATTTGCTTGGAACAGGGAAACTCTCTTTGCAAGTGGTTAGTCTGCAAGCTGTTTGTTCTGAGTATATTCAGAGGGACTGGCCTGCTAGGCATCCTTGCCTTTGATGCCCCTAAACTGCATCTTTTGATGAATTTCATTTGGCAGCCAGTTTGTAACACAGCCAGTGATCTGGAAAGAGATAAATGGTGGATGGAGGTGAGTGGGGGGTTCTTATGGCTCTTTTCCTCTTTTTTATTTTTACTTTTTATGAATGCATAAGGGTATATAACAGGGGGCCTGACTTCCCTGATCAAGGGGGTGGCATTTTTCTCTCAACTATGTGTCTTTATGGCAGAGCCTTTGCTTTTGAAGTGTAATCACAGTAATCTAGGCCTGTGGTTTCCCATTGAAAGGATTTCCTCTAGTCTTTCCCAGAGAGGAATCTCTTGCTCACAGTGCAGCAGGGTTTGGTGTTTCCCATCCATTGCCTTTTTTTTTTTTTGGTCCCTGCAGAGTGCTAATACTGGCTTTTCTATCTTGCGTGTGTGTAGTCAGGATTTTTCCAGTCTAAAATGGCTACTTTCAGATAAACTGATTAGTGAAGATTTAAGGTCCTGTCTCTTTTGAGAGATTGGAAGATGGCATTTCATCTATTACTGCAAATCACAAATCTTTCATAATGGTTTCAAATGTCAGAAGTGTGCGTTAGGTTCCTGACCACCTCCCCTTCTGATATGAGCAGACATTTAACTTTGACGTGAGAACAGAGTAATCTGATTTTTGGAGCTGAATATATTTTTGTTTGCTAAATTGCATATTCTGTTGATTATAACCCTTTGGTGAAGGAAGGGAGTCAGAAATCTGATGTCCAAGAAAGGGAAATGTCTTTTTTGCCCCCCAAGAAGAGAAATGAAAACATCGATTTGTTATTCCATTTATTGATGCATTCGTTGGTTGTATGTTCACTGTCTGAAGATTGAACCCTGCAACCTTGGGGTATCCTAATGATGCTATAAACTAATGGAGCTACCCTGCTAGGGCCAAAGGGAAATGTTTTAATTTTATTTTTAGAATAAGACTTTCTTTGAGTTGTGTTTATTTTTGGTCTGCAAAGATTTCCTAAAGTTGATGGAAGAATCCCTGAACTCTTTATTAACTGTCCCCCATGTAATTAGCTGTCCCCTAAGGGGAGTACGGTTCTCCTGCTGTGAGAGAAGAAAGGTAATGTGCCTCAACTCTTTTGTTTCTAAGCAAGCTGTTGGGGGATGCCTATATACTTTGAAGAAGTTCTTGTATAAAATGGCACCTAAAATGGCACATAAGATTCTTCTCAAAAGTGTGCTTGTTCTCCCTTGGCTGAGTATCCCACCCTCCCTTCTTTCAGTGTTATTCACTTTTTTTTCCCCTGCCCTCAAAGTCATAACCTGATTTAGGGTGTGCCCATGACCCTATGGCCAAATGTTTTGATCTGGGCTTTCTCTCCATATTATCTCCTACCCTCTTGTTGCAGTAGGGCAGCATAGCACATTGGAGTTACTGAGCTTTGGCTTTGCATTTGGGGTCTTTGAAAATAAAAAACTTGATCTCTGGCTTCCTAGAACTTATTCTTTAGAGATTCAGTCAGTTAGCTGGACAACTAAATGATAAACCATATAATTCTGACTGAATTTGCAGTAGGACATTTGGTGGAAATGTGAGAGATCAGAGTATGCTGAAGAAGTATGAAGTGGTTTCATGTCGAAGTGTTGCGTTTTTGCTAGTGGGAGCCATTGTGGACAGGAGGGCAGGGCAGGAAGGTACCATTGCATAGAGCTGGGTATGTTCCATAGGTTGGGGTCTTGTGTGAGACTGAAACAAATGTGCAGAATTGGGGCATGCTATGGAGAGCTTTAATAGCTTCTGTTTATTGGACATTTAAATACCAGACTGTGTGAAATGTGCTATGTGCATTTTAGATTAAAAAATGGTAAGCTTTTTATCTAGGATTTGAACCCCATGTCTATCAATTTATTACTCAATTTATTTGTTCTTCCTTTGCAATACTGACAGAATGTAGTAGGTAGGATATTCTGCAGGAAGTTTGGAGCTGTTGTTGAGCGAGAAGAGATGAAAATTATGAGAGCATTGTTCTAGATCTGTGTGGTCTAGTATGATAGCCACTAGCTACATGTGGTTATTTGAATTTAATGAAAAGTAAATAAAAATAACTCAGTTTCTCAGTTGCACTAGCTATATTTCAAGTACTTAATAATCACACATCGTAGAAAATTTTATTGAGTGTTTCTCTAGATCACTAGTTCTCAGCTAGTATATAATCATCCAAGGATCTTAAAGTGCTGGGGGAGCCCAAGCCCTTCCAGACCCAGTAAATTGGAATGTCTAGGGACAGTCATTTGTGAAGCTTCATAGAAAATTCTCATCTGTAGCCCTGGTAAATAGCTACTCTTCTAGAAACTATGGTAACCATGGTAATGACTGTCCCTCAAGTGTTGTGGAGAGATCAGGACTGACAGATACCCAGAGTGGTCTTGTTTCTGTTTGGTAAATGTTGTCTCTTCACCTGGGGGCCACATGGACAGCAGCTGCAGTCTGGGATGAGATGAAGATCTCCTCATTATGTGTGGCATGATGTGGCCATGTAAGCCCCTGTGCTCCTTATAGGAGAGAGTGGTGATGTTTTGGCTCCAGGTATATCTGGGGAAGAGCACATGCTATTCATTACTTAGCAGTCCAGATGTAGTTAAATCTGAACTTCCTTAACAGTCCCAAAAGAACTCATGTAGCTCCAAAATTATGATTGGGAATGTTATTGGAGCTTCTGCTACAGAGGCAGGACTTGGCAAAAGTTGTTTTAGTTATGTTGGAAATGGTACTTTAATATTGACATGTAGTAATGACTTGGGACAGGTTGTATTATGATTATAGTTTAGATGAGGGTACTCCTATCATCACTGTTACCTTTTTAGTTGAGATTTCAGCTGCAGCCTAAGAAAACTTCACTTCTACTTCTCGTGATATTTAGAAGACTGGTCCCTGTGGCTTTTTGTCTTACCTGTTTTCTTCATACACCTTGACTTCCTCTATAACAAAACATTTAGCTAGTACTCTGCCCCTGCCCGAGGCATGTACAGAGAGCCAATTGTTGAATGCCCCCCTATTTTGGCAGGATTTTTATTTTTAAGATCTTACACTCTTAAGTTATTTATTAATTATAAAATAACAGAGCTAGAAGAGACCCTATGTATAATCTAGAACTGTGGGTCTTAAAGTGTGGTCCCTGGACCAGCAGCACCAACATCATCAGAGAACTGTTACAAATGCATATCCTAGGCCCAACATAAACCTACAAAATTGGAGACTCTGGAGGTGGGTCCCAGCAGTCTGTGGTTTATAAGCCCTCCAAGTGCTTATGATGCATGCTAAAGTTTGAGAATCACTGAACTCCTTGAGAGTTAATGATATTCAAGCCTGGAGCATTAATATCTATTCCCCACCCCTGATTTAAGATTCAGTTTTCAAGTTTTATGTTAGGTCCAGGCCTACTCACCAACCTGGATGATATCTGTTTGTAAGGTGCTTAGGGAATCTCCTCCCCCCGCCGCACCACTAGTAGATATAGTTAGGCATTTCTGGCAGAGAGAAAGTGTTCTGGGGGCTCTGTTCTATATAGTTCCAGTAGGAAGAGGTTAATGTCAAAAACTCAATGAGCTGATTGAACCTGTTGCCCCTCAAAGAGATGAAAGGAAAGAAACTAGGTTTTTAACCAAATACCTGTGAGTTGAACTTATGAGCTTTCATTATTGGCACTATGCTGTACCTCTATATCTTGTTCTTTGAAGAGACAAAAGTTCTATCCTCCTTATACCCTTAAACTCTTGAATATTAAAGGACATGAACTTTCCAGGTGAGATGCACAAGGCTGTAAAGTCAAAGTCATAGTTCCCTTAACAATTGTAACTTTGCACATTACCCATTTGGAAGAAAGCATAAATTTAAGTGCTTGTGCCAGAGCACAAACAAGCTATGGATATTCGAGGAAAAAAGATTTCACTGTTTAAAGAATAGAAATATCTAGATGAATGTGTATTTGAATTACCGCAGTATTTTAAAGCATCAGTTTTGGTGTTGAACAAGATCATGGCAGTATAGCAGCACCATTCTGTCCAAGCTGCAAGGCCTTTGTTCTGATTTTTGATACCATAGGGTGTCTGTTCATTGCTCCATACCTGGATTGTCCTTTGGATCTCAAGTAATACCACAAAGTAGTATGTAGCTTATAAGATGTTATCATAAGGTGGTGGTGTTTTCATTTTACATATGATAAATCAAGGTTCTAAGGAAGGGTTAATGGGTTTGTACTATTACTTTTTCCTAGTAACTGTTCTTCTATGTGGCATATAGACCTGTATGTTTGGGTTTGTGTTCATATTCGCCAGAGGCCATGAAAACTCCAGGTTAATGGAACGTTCTTTATTTTGTAGCCATCCAGTCCAATGGATCAGATGGGCAAGATGAGACCTCAGCCATATGGTGGAACTAACCCATACTCGCAACAACAGGGACCTCCATCAGGACCGCAGCAAGGGCATGGGTACCCAGGGCAGCCATATGGGTCCCAGACTCCCCAGCGGTACCCGATGAGCATGCAGAGCCGGGCGCAGAGTACCATGGGCGGGCTCTCTTATGCACAGCAGGTAGGTGGTGACTCCTATCACCTTAATCCTTAATCTGTCCAGGATCTGGTCTTCATCAGTAGAAACAGAACATGTCTTTGGCCACATAAGTGGGAATCTACAAGAAATGTGATATTGGCCCTGGCTGGTGTAGCTCAGTGGCTTGAGCACAAGCCTGCGAACCAGAGGATCGCAGTTCGATTCCCAGTCAGGGCACATGGCTGGGTTGCAGGCCGGTTCCCTGCAGGCCAGCCCCCAGCAGGGGACGCACGGGAGGCGGCCATACATTGATGTTTCTCTCCCTCTCTCCTTCCCCTCTGAAGATAAATAAATAAATAAAATTAAAAAAAAGAAATGTGATATTGTAGACATCAAAGCAAAAGGCACCGTTCAAAAAGAATACCCTACACATGTTACCATATTTAAACTGGAAGAGTCCTAGATGTGTCCAACTGCGGCCCGCATGCGGCCCAAGATGGCTATGAATGAGGCCCAACACAAAATCGTAAATTATGCATGGACCTTTTTTTGCTCATCAGTTTTCGTTAGTGTTTGTGTGTTTAATCTGCAGCCCAAGACAACTCTTCTTCCAGGGTGGCCCAGAGATGCCAAAAGGTTAGACACCCCTGGACAGTGTCACCAGCGTGCAGTGGGTATGCTTTTAAACAAACAAGGTTAGACACTCCTGGACAGTGTCACCAGCGTGCAGTGGGTATGCTTTTAAACAAACAAGGGCAAGATTCTTGCCAAAAGAATAAATGTATGTATTGAGCATATTAAGCACTCTTAAGAGCTGAGAGAGCTCACTGAAAAATTATCAGAAGAAAAATTATCAGAAAAAGAAGGAAGCCAAAGAGAAAGATACCCAGGTTCACCTGAAACACCATTCTGCTCCACCCAGAGAAGTGCACTTTGTGAGAACCAGTGGAAAGGAGCCTGAACAGCTAGAACCCATTGTCTATGAATTCATGTTGTAATAAGTGTAAAATAAAAATAAAAGACCTCTCTGCACTGTTACAAAACAGAAGAACATGTTTTTGGTTTCTAAACCTCTTGAAGGGATCATAGGCCAACTGGCTATTACTTACAGTATGCTGCTTATAAGGTGCCATCCCATGTGTGCTGGAAGGAAAACTGCCCTCAGGCCACAGGCTGTCCATATCTTTCTTTAGACCTGGCATGCTTGTACCCACTAAATGGTGATCTCTGAATGAGGCGGGAAGAGATCAGCAGTGGCTGAACACCTTATCCAGTGCTACCATGAAAAACTGCTCATAACATGTGCCCTGGGGATGGAAGAAGCCCTTTATGTTTTTTCAGCGTATAGCTGTATGGTTCACAGTGAATGTTTAGAAGGGACTGGGGGAAGGGAGGAAGAAACAAAAGGGAAGGTTGAACAGTAAAGATTCTAACAGTGCTGTTATAAATGTTAAGATTTTTCTCATCTCCTTTTGACTGGTCACCCACACCACTGTTTTTTATTGTTATTTTTGTTTTGACAGCTTTTTCTACCATTTATTTTTTAGTGAAATTCATAGTAAAAATGGTGAGGGACAGAATATACAATCTAACTTTACTCCTAAAACTTTAAAGCAAAGTATGCCTTTAAATGTAAAAATATGGGGTATTGACACTTTTATTTATCATTGTTGTTGTTGTTGTTTTTTTTGTTTTTGGTTTTTTGGTGGGTTTGTTGTGGTAGTGGTTTTTTGTTTGTGGGTTGTTTTGTTTTGTTTTGTATTTCCAGTATCTAGAATAGTGCCTGGTACACTAAGCAAGTAGACTCTCAAATATTTTTTGACTGAAGATTAAATGAAAAAGAGAACCAAAATTGCTTAGTGATTTGCACACTGTCTGGATTACTAAACCCTAGGTTTTCAGTCACTGTGCCAGGCTGCTGTTGACTATTCATTGTGGCTAGGATACAGATTCCCAGTGCTTATAAAAATCATCTAGACCAGGATAGAAAGGGTAGGCTCTATGGTGAAAATAACTGTTCTTGAACTCTTGTAAATGGCTCAGATGTTAAATAGTGTAAATTTTCAGTGGGTGAATGCAGTGCACTCATAAACAAACCAACTAATAATCCAGCTTGGCCATCCTTCCTGGTTCAATTTAAATAGGGATGGTAGAAAAACCCTGGACCTTCTAAGTGTGAGGCGTGGCTCGCTTCCTTTCTATGCCCATTTGCATAACTTCTGAGAGAACCTCACCTTTCTTGATTCAGGAGAGTGAATGCTAAAAATGTATTCTTTCCTTTTCCTACAGATTCCTCCTTACGGACAACAAGGTCCCGGCGCATATGGTCAGCAGGGCCAGACTCCGTATTACAACCAGCAAAGTCCTCACCCCCAGCAGCAGCAGCCACCCTATTCCCAGCAACCTCCATCTCAGACCCCTCATGCCCAACCTTCATATCAGCAGCAGCCACAGTCTCAGCCACCACAGCTCCAGTCTGCTCAGCCTCCATATTCCCAGCAGTCAGCCCAGCCTCCACATCAGCAGTCTCCAACTCCATACCCCTCCCAACAGTCTACAACCCAGCAGCATCCCCAGAGCCAGCCCCCCTACTCACAGCCACAGGCACAGTCTCCCTACCAGCAGCAGCAACCTCAGCAGCCAGCTTCCTCAACGCTCTCCCAGCAGGCTGCATACCCTCAGCCCCAGTCTCAGCAGTCACAGCAAACTGCCTATTCCCAGCAGCGCTTCCCTCCACCACAGGTAAGATGCCCATCTCTTGGCCTTCTTTATGTGTGTCCACAGACAGTGTGGGGTTGGTGTCATGAGAACTTTGCCATACAAATCAGTTCTCTAAAGTGCACTTAATAAATAACCAGTTGAACTTTGGATAGGCATGCTAACTGGATTGATTGAACTAATAAAGGCATAACCTTCTTAATTGCATAAAAACCTGTACCTCTCCTTGCTGATGAAGAAATGGGACAATGGAAAGTTGCATAGACAGATAAATTGGAGACAGTGGGACTGATTTTTTTGTTTTTAACTAGCATTTAGAACTTGAGAACCCAAGTAAGTTTGGTCTTTTTTGTAAGACACTAACTTTGGGAGGCTGTACATTTGTTCTGACTGCTGTTCTGGTCTGCTATTGCTCAAAAGATTTTGGATCCCCCCATATGCAGTTGCCATCAGAGATGACAGCACATTCTTTAGAATATTCTCAGTGATGGCAAATCCTTTTACTTTTTGAGGCTAGATTTAATTTTTAGAAATAGCTAAAATTCATTTGTAGCCATGTCTGTGAACAAGGTAGATGCTGAAGCCTAAAAATAACAGTTTGGACTTTATTCTTTGAAGAGTAAAAAGAGGAGAAATGACTGAATGATGATAGGTCCACTGAATATTTTGGGCATTGGTGGCATTGCTGGAAAAATATCTCATTCCGAGGTGATGACTTTGAAGGAAGTGGTAGTCAGTTTAATGCAGAAGTTCCTAGTATAAGATTTTTTTGAGCGCCCTGGCTGGTGTAGCTCAGTGGATTGAGCTCAGGCCTGCGAACCACACGATCGAGGTTCGATTCTCAGTCAGGGTACATGCCTGGGTTGCAGGCCAGTTCCCAGTAGGGGACCCAGGAGAGGCAACCATACATTGATGTTTCTCTCCCTTTCTCCTTCCTTTCCCCTCTAAAGGTAAATAAATAAAATCTTTAAAAAAAGATTTTTTTGTTTTTTAATAAACTAATTGGCCACATTCCTTGCTAGATTTAACTTATAATTAGCCATACTTTAGAATTTAACCCCAAAGAACACTTCTGTCTGGGTGGTGGTAAATGGTCAATAGTGCCATCAGAAAAACTCTTGTATCCACTGTTGACATTCTTGTCCAGAGAGCCACACTTAGTATTTTTCTGCTGTCAGATGGCATCGCATGTACAGTTGGGCAGTCTCTCATATCCAGTTTCCCCTGTGTGAGAGTCTCATAGCCCTTTCACAACGAAACAAGCTTGTCCAGTTTGTCAATGCCAGGCCTTCACAACTTTTGTTTTTCTCTTGTTTTAGGAGTTATCTCAAGATTCATTTGGGTCTCAGGCATCCTCAACCCCCTCAATGACCTCCAGTAAGGGAGGGCAAGAAGATATGAACCTGAGTCTTCAGTCAAGACCCTCGAGCTTGCCTGTGAGTATGCCTGCCACTCTCTCTAAAAGATGATAGGGGGCAGAAAGAAAAAGCGAAGAAAACCAATTCCTGGTTGGATGTTTTGGTTACCTTAAGCTAAATGAACAATGAGCTGTTTCTTGAATTCAAGTGCAAAATTGTGAATAGGAATTTATGGATTAACCTTGTAAAGTGTCTGTTTTGACTTTCTTCCCAGGGAATAGGTTTGTGATCTGTTTAGAAGTTTGTTTTTGTTTTTAAATCATGGCATTTTAGGTATAGACTATGTAAAAGACAGAGGAGATGGAGATGTTGGAAGCTCTCTTTGCTCTCCATTAAAGTTTAGAGAAGTTTTGATTTGGGGGGTTGTTGGGGTTTTTTTAACCTTTTGAGGGCCTAATTTTTAGGTTTTTGTCTTAGTGTTTAGCTAAGAGGTAGGATTTGGGGTGCATTCAGCATGGATTGTTACACTGAGCCTGGACAGAATAAAAGCAGTTTTTCTGGTTGGTGTTTTGTATGAATAAGTGCTTTTGTCTAGTGGAATGCTTGGTGTCCAGATGCTTGACTAGTGTTTATGGAATGGACTGGCTGTATCCTGAGAAGGGCCACATAGTTAAGGGCTGGTTAAGAGCTCAGGCTCTAAAGCCAGAGTTCCTGGGTTTGCATTTTGACTCTGCCACTAACTCTAGCTTTGGGCAAGTCACTTAACCTGTTCATATCTGTTCACATCTGTGAAGTGAATGTAAAAGTACCCAGTCCAAGTCCTGGCTGGGTAGTTCAGTTGGTTAGAGCATCATCCCAATACACCAAGGTTGTGGTTTTGATACCTGGTTAGGGCACATATAAGAAACAACCGCTGAATGCATAAATAAGTGGAGCAACAAATGGATGTTTTTCTCTCTCCCTTCCTCTCTCTCTCAGATTAATAAAAAAAACTTACTAAAAATGGTAAAAGTACCCAGTTCATGGGGTGGTTATTAACGTTAAAAGGGTTAATATAGCCCTGGCTGCTGTGGCTTAGTGGTTTTGTGAGTGCCAGCCTGCAAACCGATGGGTTGCCAGTAGATTCCCAGTCAGGGCACATGCCTGGGTTACAGGACAGGTCCCCAGTTGGGTGCATGCTACCGGCAACCAATCGATTTATCTTTCACACATCGATGTTTCTCTCCCTCTCTTTTTCCCCTCCCTTCCCCTTTCTCTACAGATGGATAAATAAAATCTTTTTTTAAGGTTAATATAGAGTGCTGATACAGTGTAGGCATTCCATAAAAGTCAGCTGCTATCATCATTCAAGAGGGCATAGGGATTGTACCTGATACCCAAAAGGCAGTTTGCACCAATCATTTGATGATAGTCTGATTCTGGGAACATTTTACCCTTAGTCTTAGTTCTGCTACTACATGTGAGCAAGTCACTCAGATTTTGAAAATTAATCTCAGGAATGAAATGGCCCGCTCTGAAATCTAGTAGGGCAGTAAGTGGCAAATGCTTCCATTACAAATTCTGTTTCAGTTAGGAAGTGGAAATTCAGCCACACATGCCTAGACAAGAAGAGTCTTTTGAAATTTTGATTCTACTTAGAATTGAAGCCTATCTCTTTGGTTATTTTAACTTGGGAAGAAATGGTTTCAGAATCTTTCAGGAATAGGTAGGAGTCAGGAACACTCTTTATCATGACGCCTTCCCTGGTTTTTCCTGAATATCTCTGAGCCATAACCTTAGTTAGGACAGCATCTCTGGAGTCCCTTAGCACCTGTCATTCTGTCTTCTGAGGTCAGGGTGAAGAGCCACTGTCAGATTGTACTTTTGAGACTGTTGACTTTCTCAGCTGAGGATTTGAGGAGGAAGTGTCTGAATAAGGCAATCTCTTTGTTCCTTTCTCATTAATGTCTGTTGCAATTCTTTTCTGCATTCTGAACTTTACTGTAATGTGCTTTTCGACCTGATTTAGTCAGACATGTGTAACCACTCCCTCATCATCTATGGTCTGTAGCTAAATCTGGGTGAGATGCTGTTGTGGCGAAAACCCAAATTGGTGGATTCTGCCAGTGCTGTAAATTGCCCCTCACCAAAAAGTTTCTGCTTGCTCCTAGTGCTGAGAAGCCTAGCATACAAATATATTTCATGTCTTCTAAGGGTTGAGAGCCTTTGTATCTTTGAGTCCAAGAGCTTCTGATTTGACCTACTGAAGGGAAGGTGCTGGCCAGCTTTGTGGGCCCAAGGGAAGGTTATTCCTGGGCAGCCAGTCACAAGGAACATTCCCAAATTCAGGCTTCTATAGATTCATCCAAATGGGTCATTTGCTCTGTGTTAGAAGCTCCATGTGGGAGGTGAGCTGGCTGGATTTATTTGGCATCTTGTTTTTTGAATTGCTTTTTATCCTCTGCTACTTGGATCAAGAAACAAAAGGTAGTTTTTCTTTTAAGTTTTGGTTTGGTGCCAGATTTGCCTAGCCAGGCTGGGAAACAGTCACATCTGAAGAAAAGAGAAGTCGGGATTCCCTACAAAGGGCTCTTGCCTTTCTTAAGCAGCTGTGTTAAGTGATCCTGAAGGTTTGCCAGTGTATTCTTTTACTGAGACACCTGTTTGTGTTTGGCTCCAGAGAAAATTTTTGCTAGGCTGACTGGAGGGCAGCTCCTCCAGTTCCACATCGCCCTCTTTACTCATTCTCCCTGCTTAGCCCTAAAAGCAATATGATTGTGACCCTTGACTTAAAGATTCAGTGTGGTTTCTGATCCTGATTATTACAAAAATTAGACTTTTGAGGGGTTTTCATACAGTTATAAATGCCAAACTATTTAATTGCTATTATCCTGATTGTTATCTCTGTATTTAAAGCCTCAATTATTTGTTCTTTTTCATTTTTAAAAATTTTACTTTATTTTATTTTTTTATCAAGAGGGAAAGAAAGAGGGAGAGAGGGAGGAGAAGGGGGAGGGAAGCAGAGAAACATCCATGTGTGAGAAAAATGTCTGTTGGTTGCCTCTGGCATGTGCCCTGACAGGTAATTGAAGCAGCAACCTTTTGTTTTGAGGGACAACACTCAACCAACTGAGCCATGCTGGCCAGGGCAAAAAAACCTCAATTATTTTTCATTATTCGTAGAGTAAATCCCACATCCTTAATATTACCTAGGCTGTACCTCCTCCTCCCCTACCTCCCCACTTTCTGATTCTGTAGGCCTGATGTGAGGCCTGAGAATTTGCATTTCCAACATTCTTTGATGGTGCCGATGTTGCTCCTCCAGAGATAACACTTTGAGACCCTCTACTGTGTCCTCTTTTGCTCCCTGCCTTGCTCTCAGCTTTCTCTCAGTTTTTATAAGACCCCATGCTTTTTTCTGCTTCCAGACCTTTCTTTGTGTACACTCTTCTCTTTGCCTAGTACATTTTTTCTTCTGACTCCTCCAGTTCATATTTCAGAAACATCTTCAAGATCATTTCATCAGAAAACTCCTTCCTGATTAAGCTTCAAAACAACTTGAATAATTTCTATGATGCCTTCACTAACCAAAGGCAGTTTTTATTTTGCTTTAAAACCCGCAATATTTAAGACAAAAAAGAGTAAAGAATAATTCAGTGCCTAAGTACTCATCTATAGAAGCTAAACCTTGTTGACATGGGGAAAATCACATATGTATAACCCTGTGGGGTTACTTCCACATCCTCATACACAAAGAAGCACCACCTGAGATTTCTTTGCTGCATGTTTCCAAGAGTATTTTGCTAATACCTCTATTTACTTGGGTCTCTTCCACTAGATGGCTCGTGGAAGGCAAGAACTGTGTCATTAACCTCTGTGCCCCCAATACCTATCACATGACTTCTAACACTGGTGGTTCTCTACCTTGGCTGCATGTTAGAATTACCTGGGGAGGAATGGTTTTTAAACTTAATGGCCAGGGTTCACAGAGTTCTGATTTGTTTGATTTGGGATGGGGCTTGGGCTTTGGTATGATTACAAGCTGTCCTGAGTAGTTCTGATTTACAGTCCCACTAGTCCAAACCATGTTGGGTTCCTTCGCTGTGTGCTTCTTGTTAGTACGTACCTCAATATTAATTTCAGCAACTTATTTAATGCAGACTCAAGTGAGGGGTGACTCAGTCTGTCTCGCTCATTGCCATCATAGTACCTGGCAAATAGTAGGTTCCAACTTATTGAACAAAGGAACCTGAACAGTATCCATTATGTTGCTCATTCAGAAAGTGTATGTCTGACAAAAGACAGCTTGACCATATGTTTTCACTGCTAGGGCAAGGCAGGTATCACAGACTGTTATGGGATGACCCAAACTCCATTTCAGAGAATGTATTAATTTATTTGTGACTCCTGACAGTGGCTTAGGGAGAATTAGGGGTTAGGTTTGCCTTTTTTTCTTTTAAATTTATTGACTGGGGACTGGGGGAGAAACATCTGTTTGTTGTTCTACTTATTTATGCATTCTTTTGTTGCTTCTTGTATGTGCAACAAAAAACCCACAACCTTGATGTATCTGGACAATGCTTTTAACCAACTGAGTTACTCAGCCAGGGCTAGGGTTTGTCATTTACCTTGTAAAATAGCTACCACTTCACCTTATATTAAAGAGCTAGGTGATTAGATCTCCAGGTGTTTCATTAAGTTTTAATTTTCTTTTTTGGGGGACAAAATCTTTGAGGGACTTTGGAAATTGGTGTCTGACTTTTGATTATAGTCAGTTTTGGAGAAAGACTTGGAGTTGCATATTTAAAAGCTGTTTAGCCCCAGCTGGTCTGGCTCAGTGGATTGAGCGTGGGCCTGCAATCCAAAAGGTCACTGGTTCAATTCCCAGTTAGGGCACATCCCTGGTCCCCCTTGGAGGTGTTTGAGGGGCAACCAGTCTATCTTTGTCTTGCACATTGATGTTTCACTCCCTCTCTTTCTTCTTCCCTCCCCCTCTCTAAAAGTAAAAATCTTTTAAAAATAAATAAATAAAAGCAGCCTGGCTGGTGTTGCTCAGTGGATTGAGCGCTGGCCTGTGAACCAAAGGGTTGTGGTCCTGGTCCCCAATTGAGGGTATGTGAGAGGCAACCAATCAATGTTTCTCTCCTTCTTTTCCTCCCTCCCTTCCCCTCTCTCTAAAACAAAGTAAATGAACAAAAAAATTTTCAAAAAATTAATTAATGGCCCTGGCTGGTGTAGCTCGGTGGATTGAGCGCTGGCCTGCGAACCAGAGGATCGCGGTTCGATTCCCAGTCAGGGCACATGCCTGGGTTGCAGGTCAGTTCCCTGCAGGCCAACTCCCAGCAGGGGACGCACGAAAGGCAACCATACATTGATGTTTCTCTCCCTCTCTCCTTCCCTTCTAAAGATAAATAAATAAATAAATAAATAAAATCTTTTAAAAAATTAATTAATGAAAAGCTTCTATTTTAAGAGATTCATCCAAATATATGTGGCTTCCCTAGAATAATGAATGCTTCCCAGATTTTTTCTACTGAGGCACATTTGTAAATTTACATTTTTAGTCTTGAGTACCTGGGATGGGGTTTCCATTTAGTGATGGAAAATTGATATAGGATTGAAAGCCTTGATCTGGAAAGGTTCACTTGATTAATGCTTCTCAAACTTTAACATGCATTAAGAGTTATGTAGAGATAAATTAAAACACAGATTATTGACCTCTATGCAAAAAGATTTTTGATTCAGTAGGTGTGGGGTGAGACCCAATAATTTGCATTTCTAGTAAGTTCCAGGTGGTACTGAAGTTGCACATACCATACTTGAATAACAGTAAGCTTAGGTAGTCCTTTGAAAGGGGAAGAAAAAAAATTACTAGACTAGGAAGTCTTTGATAACTTGAATAATGTAACTTACACTGTAGTTTGACTATTGACAATCTGGTGGGAAGGTTGTCACTTTATAATGGTGGGGGGGGGGAAGACTTGCGAGAAGGGCTTACCTGTGGCTTGTGGCCTCAGTCGAGTTTATTCCTGGGTTAGGGCAGCCCTTGTGCTGCCAGCACCACCCTGGGAGCACTCCATTCTGGCACCCATAACTAAATTCCTTCTATAAGTTGGTCACCAAATCCTAATTTACCTCAGAAATGGCTTTTGAATCTGGATTCCCCTCTCCTTCCTTATTGCCTAGGCCCCTGTTATTCCTTACCTGGTGTCTTGCCCCAGCCTCCTGACAGTTTCTGTCTTTTCCTTCCAAGTCAGCCCTCAACTGGGGCTGGTATCATAATTACCAGAATGATCATCTTAAAAAATAAAACCTGGCAAGTAACATTACTGCTTTGAAACCTCTGACTACCTGTTGCCTGTAGGTTTAAGCCAACTGTGACACACAAGTTCCTTTGTAATGTAGAGGATTAGAATTTTTTTTAAGTTTTTTAAAGTTGGCATGGTTCTGGCTGGTGTGGCTCAGTGGATTGAATGCCAGCCTGTGAACCAAAGGGTCACTAGTTCGATTCCCAGTCAGGGAACATGCCTGGGTTGCAGGCCAGGTCTCCAGTTGGGGGCGTGCAGGAGGCAACCACACACTGACATTTCTCTCTTCTCTTTCTCCCTCCCTTCCCCTCTGTCTAAAAATTAATTAATTAGTTAATTAAAGTAGGCATGTTTCCTGTCCTGGGTATAAAACCTGCAACACTGTTTGCTGTGGGTGTTATATAGAAGGCAAGTAGGTAATAGACAAGGGTTGAACTTCAGTGACTTCTAAGGTAACCCAAATTCTTGAATCTGTACTTCTGACTATGACACGGCTGCTACCCTCAAGGATCCTCCTGTTTCATTAGCGAAATAGATGAATGTGTGACTGAATGTTTCAGTGAGTGCTGTCAGAGTTTGGTGAAGTCAGTGATCCATTTATGTCTAAGTAACTGAGGAAGACATTGTGGCAGAAGTTTGGAGTGAGCTGGGTATGGACATACTTTTGTGTTTGGAAACAAAAAATATACCCTGAGGAGAGGCCAGGTGGGGGTGTGCAATACAGATGATATTTGGGGACTGATCAGAATCAGGCTTCTTGGGTTAGGGAGTTAAGAAAGGAAAGCTAGGTCGCATGGATTGGGGTCCTAGTAGGCTAATAAGTGAGGCATTTGGATCTGATCTTACGGGCCTGCTGTATGTAATTAGAGCAATAACATGATAAAATTAATGTTTTATAGAAGCCCGTTGAGCCTTCTATAAAAGCTCTGAGCCAGTGTGGCTCAGTTAGTTGGAATGTTGTCCCATACCCCAAAGGGTTGGCAGTTCCATTCCCAGGTAGGGCATATACCTAAGTTTCAGGTTCAATCCCCAGTTGGAATGCGTATGGGAGACAACCAATTGGTGTTTCTGTCTCACGTTGATATTTCTCTCTCCTTTCCTCCCTAAAATCAATAAACTATTTTTAAAATTATGCTTTTAAAAATGATCCATTGGTATGTAGTTGTTATGAAAGGGGGAGAGTCTGGAAAGGGGATAAATTGTTGAAATATTGTACTTCTGGCAAGAAGTGTGCAGTTCTCATTTGCATAGCTACCTAGTCCCAGTTGTGAGGTGTGCAGGGGAGAATCTATAGCATTGAGATTAAATAGATTCCGTTGGGTGGAAAATTTAATGAGCTTGATTGGGTGGGTGGGAAAAAGAAAGAGAAATCTCATTGACAGAAATGGAAAGGTTAATAGAAAAACTAATTTTTGAGGATAAATTAAGTTCCTTATAATGAGATGTCTAAAAACAAATACTTAGCTTCTAGTTGGAGGTAGTAAACTCAAACTTGAGTAACAGCTGAACCTAAATAGAGTTTGAGAGTTGTCTGTTTAATGGTTAATGGTTAAAACCGTAAATGAAATAGGCCTCCCAGGCCCTAGAGTATGAAAAGAAGAGCCAGATAGACGCCTGGATAATGCCCGTGGTCATTGTGGAGAAGTGCCCAATGTGTAGTCGGAGAGGGTGGGGGGGAGGACCAGGATAGTGTCCTATTCTGGAAGCCAAGGAAGGGAGGAAAGTAGTCCACATCATATTTATATTTTAAGGAATATGGAGTTGGATTTGTCGTGAAGAGGTTGTTATTGGGATCCTTTTTAGGTAGGGAGAGAACCTGGTTTCCCTTGGAGGAAAGGAATTGAGCAGGGGAAAGGTGTCAAGATGAAGAACACTCTTGAAAATCATTGAAAGAGGACTGATCCTAAATGCCTCAGCTTCATCTCAAGACCTGTGTGTGTATAAAGCAGATAGCAGGGTGAAGATGCTGGCAGGAAATTGGAGAGTATAAACAGGGCACATCTTTCAGAAGACATGAAAGAAAGGAATCAAGGGCACTCACTGAGTTTATTTATAAGGGACACTATACCCTTGACTGAAAAAGTCCTAGAAGCTGCTATTGAAGGTCTAGATAGATCATACTTGTTTCCTCTGGTTAGGTAGAGCATGGAGGTTATTGATGGCAGCAGTGAGGTAGAGAACAGGAGGATTAGGATCTTCAATGTCCATTAAATTATCTATAGATATTCTTTTATCATTTGAGTTTCCAAGCTCTTTAGATTTCACTTAGCAACATAGTGGCTATTAGCACTTATATTTTACTGCTGTGGTGCTCTCAGGCCCTGATAGTTTGGGTTACATGGATCCAGAAAAAGGAAATAGGGGGGAACTATGTTCTTACATAGTATCCAAATCTTAGAAGGCAAGAGTAAGGCCAGGTTAAGAAGCTACAGCCCATACCAATTCTCCCAGAAGGGCAGGAATTGAAATGTACTGAGTAATGACTTCCATTTTACCTAAGAAGAAGCTAAGGGTCAGAACCAGGATTTGAATCCAGCTCTTGCTGATATTTCAGTTGAAATACTTCTTGTAGCATCCCACCCAGCAGAGGAAAGGCACGGATAACTTATCCTCTCTTAATGTTTGCCAAAAGCCTCAACCTCATTGCCCTTTAACATTCACTAGACTTGTCCTAAAAGGAGGAGTATGAATTAATGGATTTCCATCTCACTTTTGTTTTCCCAGACCTCATGATGGAAGCATAGTGAGTTATAGAAAGGGCAGCTGAGCAGCAGGAAGGGGCAGAAGAGGGAAGATGAGTAAATCCATAGGGCAGGTCTGCTGAAGGAACTATCCAACTAGGGAATCACCTCAAACAATGGAAAGCTGACTAGGGTTTGGTTCTTTGATTTTCCTTGTGTTGGATGGGAGCAAGTCCTGTTCTGTGCCTTTTTTCTTAGAACACAGTGTCCTTTATAATCAGTTATATCCTTGTTACTGAAAAAAATGTGGTCCATTATCTAGCAACACAGACATCACCTGGGAGCTTGTTAGAAATGCAGATTCTTGGCCTCGCCCCAGCCTAATAGAATCCCATACTTTTAACAAGATCCCCAGGTAATTTATTTGTCTAATAGTTTAGAAGTGAAGAGTTAGACCCCAACTGTTGAGAGTGAAGTTTTCAAATCTGAGACTTTGGAATATAATAAATTTTTCAGTGCTTAGTGAAATTTAAATAATCTCTAGATGAGTGTGGGGGATAGGAGTAGACGACCACCACCATTTGTTTTGTGGTTGCTTGTTCATGTTCACATAGGTTTTGCTGGGACCTCTGTTTGAGGACTTAGGTCTGTATCTGACTACCTGTATCACATACTCGGTAAAACTTTTGCTGAATAGCCCCTAGGAGAGCCAGCTTCTTGTCATCTGGATTTATTGGGGCAGGGGTGGCGGTGAGAGGAAACTTCTAAAAACTTAGAAAATTGGGATATTTGAAGGATATTAAGTGTATACTGTTTGTATTCTCTTTTGTCAAATTTCATGGTAAAACGAGGCAGAGCCAGTGGTTTTTGTCAGCATATTTTTAAAGGAATAACAGGAGTGCCACTAGCAATTTTGGTACCCAGAGAAGCTAGGCCGTTCTGTTTTCTATCTGACCATGTATCTGTGCTTGTTCCCCTTGAATTGTAGCCCAGGTGCTCTCACAAAGTCTGAAAAAGGAAATCCCCGACCTCCATCATATTTGCCCAGAATGTTCAGAGCAGCGTGTACCCTGTTCAGGTAGCCATCCCTTCTCTAGAAAGTTGGTTCTCTGGCAGTGCCAGCCAATCTGATTCCCCATCTTAGTCATGCTGCTCCAGCCCTGATACTGCCTGGTGCCTGCTGGAGCCTCTGCTGCTGGCAGCAGATTTCGGTATGCTTGTTCCTGGGCCCATTTCCTGTTTCTATTCTAGTCGCTGGTGGCTGGGCTCAGCTTCCTGCTTGTGTGTCTCACACAGATTCTTCTTGCTGGAACCTTTTGTTTTCTTCAGAACAACTTAAGTCTGAATATTAATCGAGCCTTACCTCTAGTGTGATGGCCCCTGAGGTCAGTTACCTACTGAGGACTGGTGGGAAGTTACACTACCTCCGCACCAAGCATACCACTTGGATTTGGATTGTTTTTTTGTTTTTCTGCAGCCCTCCTTTAGGAAGCTGGTGGTTTCCAGAAATTGATATAAAAAGATAAACTGGGAGCTCGTACAGGCCAGACTTGTCTTCATTCATAAGCTTCACAGAGCTGTCAGGACAGGTGTCCCCTGGATCTTTTGTACCTAGAATGGATAAACGTATTTCCTGCTCCTGAGGAAGACATTTGGTACCCTGTCTATCCCATGCCTCCTTGAAGCCTAGAGAATACTTTGGGTTGGGCAGGTAATACTATCCTCAGCAGACTAAAAGCTTGCCGAGAATATAGGGATCTAATCATCATCTTGTAAGCAATTCCACCCTTGCAGAGCTTAGAGTAGAAGGGAGAGGGTACAAGGAGATTATAAACAGGGAAGAAGAAGTTAAGGTGGTTGTCCTGGACAAATGTATTTTAAAGTTCTAAGGCTCTCCCATCTTGCCTATTTTTCCCCAAAGATGCTGGCTTAGCAGAGAATATATTTGTGAGTAATTCTTTTCTCTTTCCTTCACAACTGTTCTTTTGGGATCACCTGATAGAGTCACATAGAATGGTTTCTACATTAATTTAAACCTTAAACCTTGGGTATGTTTGATAGGGATTTAATATTTGGAATTGGTCTTACAAAATTGTTAGAAGGATTGAAGGACCAACCTCTAGGCTTGTCCTTCAGGAATAGAACCTAGACCTAGGCTTACCCACCAGGGATCTCCTGCTTATGAGCCACTACCAGATTGATTGCTCTAAATCTGCTATCTGGGGATCGGTAAACTGGAATCAAGAAGTAGTAGCAGTTGCCGCTGTCAAAACCAGCACCCAGTTAACTGGAAGATGAACCCAAAATGTTGCTGCAGAAACAAATGAAGGAGACAGAAACATGGTCTCTGCCATACTTTAATCTAATCTTGAGTCTGCTTCTAATTAGCAGAACCTGAACTGTATTCAAACCCATCCTCAAGGGATTCTGGGAAATGTAGTTTTCAGCTTTTAAAACCTCTACAAATTAGGAAAAGAGTGTAGTAGAGCTTGAGTTAGTCCACAGAATATTTACCACACTAAGAGAAGGAAGAATTCAAAAAACAGGCTTTGTCTTCCATATACTCTTCTCTTTGGAGAAAGGGAAGGAGATACGGAGAGATGTAGGGATGAGATTTCTAGGCAAAGGTAGTAAGTGATGCTATGGTTTCTGGATCTAGATCTATTCTCCAGGATGATGTGTAGGAAGTATTTACTCTGGAAGGGAGAAACCTCAAAAACTAGAATTTACTGAAATTCCTGAGTCAGCATATGGATGAACTCAGTTGCTTTGGTAAAAGTAGCTTTCTTCACCCATTCCCCTTATCCCCCTTTCCCTTCCCTTCCTATTGGTGCTGTCTGCAAAGCACCTATTGGTGCTGTTCTTTTCCCAAAAGGCCAACCAAAATCAGAAAGCCAACCTACTAGATGTGTTATTGCCAAGGTATTTCTTGTTGTACTGGGGTCAGGAGTGGGGGCTTGTGCTTTTGAACAGATATAAACCAAGACCCACCACTCCCTGAAATACAATCCTTATGGAAACTATTAGGGATCCTGTACAGAGCGAGAATTTGTTCCTCTGAACTTGGTCCAGATGGGGGGACCCTATGTTAACACACCTGATAAATCAAGCATAGAATTAGCTCTATTGTCTTTTTTCTCATGTTCCTAAACTCTTTGGTGTTCTGCCTGATAGCTGTGGTGAATCTGGTACCTGATCCAATGTTGTCCCTTTGGGGACCAGTGAGTACTTGGTCTCTTGCTTTATTCGCTTTCAAGGCCTGAACCTGTTCCATCTTCCCTACCTGTGGTGGAATTGGCTGGTATTGTGACATAATCTTTGATTGCCATGAGGCAGAACTGAATTCTAAGCTTCCCTCCCATTTGACCTTTCCCAAGGAAGCTTTGGAGATGGGAACTAGGGGTTGAAGGCTCCAGTCGAGAGTCAGCAAACCTGCCCCTTAAGGCCAGCTTTGATGTGGGAGGAATACTGAATATTGTTTACTGAGATGAGTGAAGGTAATTTCCTGACATTTTGAGGAAGGTAAGAGAGAAACCAAGTTCCAAATAAAAGAGATCACTGTTCAGAGGAACCAATATCAAGAATTTTCATTCCCCCTCCCACCATTTTCTACTTTTAGAACTTGACTGTATCACTTTTATGTTCAAGTTGTTCTTTTTGGTTTTAATGGCCTTTGAGGTTGGTGTCTGTCTTTTTTGGTTTAAGATTATTATATTTATTCCCCTCTCACCAGTCTGCTTATTCTACTCCCTCCCCCAATTATTTAGATTTTATTTGGATCAGTGGGCCCATGGTAGAGAAGACCACTGCCAAATATAAATTTAGGGCTTTATGTACCAAACCAGGGAGGCCATGCAGCCCCCTAGGCCTTTGTCTAAGCTATGTTGAACACAGTGCCAACTTTATCTTTCCAGTTGTGTACGTTATTACCTTTTTGCTTGTTTTCTAGTTGCTCCAATTTTGAAGGGGCAACTAGATAAGGTGTAGAAGCCTAAAACAGTACCCCTCTTTCTCCTTACACTTCTCATACCTAGAATTCTGCTTTCTTTTTGGTGTTCTTTTTCTCTCCCCTTTTTCCTGCCCTCCTTGCTCAAGCTCTAGGATTCAAGCTGATGGTCTCAATGAAACAAGATCTGTGTGGTTGGCCTTCCTAAAAGGGAATGCTTGACTTGAAGAAAGTAGGAAGTTCCTAACTTCTTTGCTTTCTCTAGCTTTATCTTGCTCATTTCCTGCTGGGATTAGAACAGCCCTATTCCATAAATATGCACTGCTCTTGACTGCTCTAACTCAGGCCCAGCTCTGACCCAGTTTAATTTTTCTTTTCATATGTGGAATGAAGAGTCTGTTAGCTATTGACCCTTAAAACACTGTACGGTTTGGGCCAAGAGGTGGTTTCTGGCTAGATGAGACATTGCTTCTGGCCCAAGTGAGAAGCCTTCACATGGGAGGGAAAGCTTTGCTTTCCAATGAAAGTGGTCGTGTTGATAACATGGTATTATGCAGGCCTGGTGGGGACTGACAAACGAGAAAGCAAGCTTTCAGCTGTTGTGAGTGCCCTGTGGAAGTCTTAGGATTTTTCCGTTGGGAACCTGAAATTTTTAATGTAAAATCTTTGAATTATTAGAAGGGTCTGTGTAGGAGTTTTGGGCAAGGGATTAGAATGTTCTCTGGGCCCTGTGAATCTATTCCTGTAGTTCCTCGTAAGGACTGCCCATGTGGCTTTGGCTCCCTTGGAGCTGGTGCTTAGAATTTCTCTGGGGGTGGGGGGCCAACTATGGGTAGCACCGTCTCTCCATTGCCAGTTCTCATTGTGTTTGGTATTTGTTTTATTGGTTTGGGGAGGAGGAAGTGCAGGGGAGATGTTGAGCAGAAGTACTCAATGTGATTAAACCTGTAGCTGAGCAGATCCGTGGGAGCAGAATATCGACCCCTGGAAAATCAATGGCTGCTGCAGTGGCCGAGCTGCTGCTTGCAGGGGCTCCCACCATAGGAATGCAGGTAGCGCAGCAGTCTTTCTCTTCCCCTTTTACACCTCACCAACAACCTCAGCCTCCACCCAAAGGGTCAGACCTACCCCAAGAGATTTCATGGGGTGGATTAGAACAGTAGGGTTTTGTATTTTTATAATTAGATTGAATTTGCTCCAGTGACACAGAGCCATGCCTCCTGGCAGCCTCCTTTCCAGAATGTCTTTCCCTGAACTGCAGTTTTGTCAAGAGCTCTTACCAAGTGGCCAAGGCCTATTCAGGGTTGCTCTTTTCAGTATTAGACAACAGTCGGTTCCCTTGATGTCATCACCCAAGAGTACCTCCCTCAAAGCAAAGAGATTGGGTCTAAAAAGAATGCTTTAGAGTAGATTATTGGTTCAGCAACATCAGGCATTTTGTCTTTTGTGTGCCTAACATTTTTCTGGTCACTAATAATAGAAGAATGTAGCCTGGTCCTGCTCTGGTCCCACAGGCTAGTGGCAAAAAGGGCAAACTCAGCATGGTGCCGTGAGTTCTGTAACACTGGGTCTAGAGGAGCCTTGGGAGGAGGGCCTTGCTTGTGGGTTGAGGAGCAAAGGAAGTTGTTCTGTGGCTATGGAGGCTTTGCCTTCACAAGGCTGTTCTTGTCTTTGGAATTCCCAAAGCAAAAACTGATTTTAGTCCACAGTTATACCTAATGTGCAATTTCAAGCAGTTGGTTTTCCTACCCATTTCTCCTCCTTGGCTGGGAAATGGGTCACACTGCTGTGTTAGAGGAGAGCTCTGTTTCCCCATTGTTGGAGTGTGACTATGGGCAGAAGAGTAAAGCTTACTTGGCTTTTGCCCTCAGAGAGGAGCTTTCCCATCTTGTAGTTTGGGACATAGGGCCCCTAAAAAAAAAAAAAAAGACCTGATTGCCCTGAAGTTTGGAAGGGTATTTGCAGGGCTTGGTGGGGAGGAAAGTATGAGGTTTTGAAATTGCCTGAGATGAGGCCACCTAGAGGTCAGGGTTATTTAATGTCTCTCTTTGGGCCACACCCTTGTGCTTGATAATAGGATTGGTTTTCAATGTGAAAACCAGTGAAGACTAGATATTTACCTTCCTGGGACTTAATTTCCTGCTGTCTCCCTAGATTCCAACATTCTCTTCTCTCCACTTGCCTCTGTACATTAAGTGCCCTTCTAAGGACCCAGAGAAAGAAAGTTACACCTACATTTTCTTTAGTGTAGAAAATGTAGGTGTAAACTAACAGTTAAAGTGAAAGGACTGATTTGAAGTAAACATGAAAGAAAGGTTAGGAAGCAAGAGTGGTTTATAGGAAGAGTAGCTAAGAAAGAGAGGAATACATAGCATTGTAGAGTTGGATTATCTAGTTTTAGTCTTTCTTTCTACAGAAGATCTAAGTGAGGCCTTGTAAGGTTGTTAGCCAGTTAGAGTTATGTAGCTAATCACCGAGCATGTTTGGAAACAAGTCGATGCCTGATCTTGTTTGGAACATGGAGCCTTTGATAGTGGCAAGGTTCCACCTTATGATGGAAAGAGTGTGCAGGCTTTAGAATCACAGGACTATGGGTTTGAACCTCAGTTCTCCTAATAGCTCTCTGTCCTTGGGAAAGTCATTTAACTTCTGAGCTTCCTGCTTCTATGTTAAAATGGTTTGTTTATTTATTTTTTAATTTTAATTTTCTAGAGAGGGGGAAGGGAGGGAGAAAAGAGAGGAAGAGAAACATCAGTGTGATTGCCTCTTGCACGCCTCCTACTGGGGACCTGACCTGCAAGCCAGGCATGTGCTCTGACTGGGAATTGAACCAATAACCCTTTGGTTCACAGGCTAGTGCTCAATCCACTGAGCTACACCAGCAAGAGCAAAAATGGGATTGATATATACATCAGAAAATGATTGTGAGAACAAAATGTGAGTTAATCTTTTACCTTAGGGTTGAATACATGGTAGTCAAAATATTTATGTCAGCTCTGCTTCCCTTTGAGAGGGAGACACAAAGAGACTTGCTCTATTCCTCTTTTCACTATCCTTTGAATTCGTAAATTTGGTCTTCCAGAGCTTATAAAGGGGGTTTTTCTCCTGGAGGTGGGGCCCTAAAAATTCTGAAGACAAAAAGAGTCTAAGCCTTCTCCACCATGAATCCTCACCAGGCAGCCAGGAGATACCAGGAAGAAATGATCCATTATCCCCAGAACAAAAAGCCTGTTGTAAAAAAAGAGAAGAGGGGCTTTGGTGACAGCGTTTTGGAAACTTGGGGTTAGGGGTTAAGAAATAGTTATCCTAGCCTTTCCTGGAGTAATTTCTGCTATTCCAAACAGTGAGTGTAGTTGAGGCAGGAGATGGCGCTTATTGAGCGATCTTAAGCTAAAAGGATGGTATCAGCCTCTGCATCTTTTCTTTCCCCTTCCTTAACCACCTGCTTAACCCCTGATGTAGAAGTACCACCA
This sequence comes from Sturnira hondurensis, assembly GCF_014824575.4. Classification (NCBI taxonomy): domain Eukaryota; kingdom Metazoa; phylum Chordata; class Mammalia; order Chiroptera; family Phyllostomidae; genus Sturnira; species Sturnira hondurensis. The sequence goes on along the minus strand of NW_028094186.1, from coordinate 709,468 downwards.
GCAGCAGGAGGCAGCCTGTTCTGTGTATTGATTTGTTTTTGGCATTTAAGCCAGCACAAGCTAGCCTACTCTCTAGGCACGAATGGCGGACACCACACATTGGATCAGTGCAGCAGTTCTAAACTCTGGAGCCCCTATCAATGTGGGGTGAGTTAGAGCGCCTTTCCTTCTATTTAGCAAAGACCGCGGTGGGTGGGAGGGCCCAGAGAACCTACAACTGATACTTTATTGTACTGAATATTTTTAGAAGTGTTTGATAGAGAGGGTAGCTTCTTCTCCACCTGTCCCTTAACAAATATGTTGCTTAAGGAAGGCTTTATGGAAAAACAAGGTCTCCCAAAATCTTAGGTGCCTTTTTAAGTAATTCCCATGTTACTAAGTTTGTCTTGAAGTTTGTCAAAGCTGTTGCCTCCTTTCCTACCATCTGCCTTTCTTAAGTATTAAGTTTCCCAGCCTTTCTGTGTTCTTAAGGATTTCCTCCCATTCTCCAGCATGGGAGCAGCCTCCTGCCACGGCCATGAATCTGTTGGGCTAGGAAAATACTTGACAGATTGTTAGTGCAGATTTGGTCATTTCAAGCTGGTCATGAAAAGCATTTGGACTTTTCATTCAAGGATCGTCATATAAGTGAGTATGGTTGAATTGGAAGGTTCCTACCACACAAGTACATACATACTACAAGCATGTGTGTGTAGGATTTACCTGGCTCTCTTGGTGGGTGGTTTGGTTTCCCTGCCAGTAGTTAGCAAACTTGGCAAAAGCTCTTCACAAATGAAAGAATACAAGAACCCCATCTGGGGGTTTGCAAAAGCTCCATTTCCCAAAGATTCTGCCAAATTTATGAGAAAAAGCTGAATCTGAGCATTGCCTTGAGCCTGGTCTTCAGATTTGTCTGTTGATGTTATTTAATCTGCTCAGCAAAACGAACTGATGCCATCCTCATGAGGCTCTGTGGAGATTGTTTAAACCCCTCTCATCTAACCCTGAACTGGTATCTTCCTGCATGAAAATGTTCTTCATGAGGCAGCCAATTCATGTTAGAACTTGCAGGCCTTCCTGTGAGAGCACTAGCAAACCCGTCCCTGCACACCATGCTGCCCGGTACACACACCCCCCAGTGTGATATGGACTATGTAATTTAGGGCATGGTTTTGTTGTGGTGTTAGCTGCCGAGTTCTGTTTGTCTGCAGAGCCTGACAAACCCATGCTGGCACTTGCTGGGACTGGGCAACCAATCACAGCTGGAACAGTTATCGTCATAGAGTCCCTATGGGCTTTCTCTATCAGGTCACATCCCAAAATAACATTGGGCAGTATTTCAAGTGAAGAAACGAAGGCTTTCAGGGCTGTAGCCAGCCTGGAGTGTGAGATTCTGTGTGAAATAGTTGGACCTGCTCCAGTGCTTTTGATCTACATGGTAGATGAGCAATAAAATGCATGAAACACATTGGAAACACGTGAGGAAATCCTCCCTGGCCCTGTTGCTTCCTTGGAACTGGCAGGGCACTGAGTGGGCTGATTTTCACCTCCCATCTCTTAGCAGGATTATGCTTGGAGGAGAGCAAACCCAGAGAAACAGATCTTTCCATTTAGGAGGCAGTGCTGTAATTCTTTCAGTAGTCCTCCTAGAAGGTAACTGTTAGATGGAACCTTTTGAGAGAACTGAGAACCTGAATCCTGAAATGCTAAAGGTGACCCCCCGCCACTAGGGAGAATTGGGGCTGGGATTGATTGAACTTTGTCTGTGATGAGTATGTTGTGGAAAGCCAAACTTGTTAAGCACATTGAGGTCTGACTCAACAGCCAGACATCCGGCTTTTTGTGGAACAAAAGACTCGAAAAACTGGCTTTTTGTAGGGTAGAAAGCAGAGGTGTGTCCTGTGCAATAAAAGGACATGGAGTTCAGAGCAGTATCTGTTCTTGTAGATAGAGGGGGGAGACTTCTTTTGGAGTCTACTCTTATAACTCCCTCCCATTTCCCAATAAAAACATTAGGTTGTGATTAGCCACAGGGACTAAAGGGACTAAAGGGCAATACCAGGGTATTGCCACTGGTATTGTATATTTCATATGGCCCTGACCATATAGTACCAGTGGAGTTTCATGCATATGCCTTAGAGGTGTCACAAACTCAGATTTATTATCCAGTCCTCTTATTGTATAAGTAAGGAAACCAAAGCCTGGTTTGTTGCCAACTTGTCCAAGGTCACCACTGATAAGTACCAAGAGCTGGGCCTTGGTCTCCCAGCTGGGGTGTGGTGCTTTTTCCTCAGTTCATATAATATCAGCATAACAGAGAGACAAGGAACATAGGCTCTGGAGTTCAGCAGACTTGGGATCAAAATCTAGTTTCTGCCATTTACTTGCTGGATGACTTGGGCATGCAACCCAATCTGTCTGAGCATGAGCTTGCTCATCTTCAACATGTTAGTGGTAGAAATATGTACTCCCAAGAATTGTAGAAAATTAAGGAACTCTATAAGTGCCTGGCACATTGTAGATGCTCAAATGGTATTTACTGTTAATATTGATATAAATTCTCTGTCTCTGCCTATGCCAACGTTCTGGTTCTAATTGTTTTTATTTTTATTTTTTAAAGATTTTATTTATTTATTTTTAGAGAGTTGGAAAGAGCGGGAGAGAGGCATTAATATGTTAAAGATACGTCAGCTGGTTGCTTCTTGAATACCCCCAACTGAGGACCTGGCCTGCAACCCAGACATATGCCCTGCCTGGGAATTGAACAGGGACACTTTGGTTCGTAGGCTGGCACACAGTCCACTGTGTACCAGCCAGGACTAATTCTTTTTTTCTCTAATATTTTAAAAATATTTTGTTTATTTATTTTTTAGAGAGGGGAAGGGAGGGAGAAGTGGGGGGAGAGAAACATCAATGTGTGGTTGTCTCTCGCATGCCTCCAACTAGGGACCTGGTCCCCAACCCAGCCATGTGTCCTACCTAGACTGGGAATTGAACCAGCGACCCTTTGGTTCATAGTCTGGTACTCAATCCACTGAGCCACATCAGCCAGGGCAATTTTTTTCATGAATATATATTTATTTATTTACTTACTTATTAAAGTATATTTTATTGCTTATGCTATTACATTGTCCCATTTTCTCCCCTTTATTCCCCTTCTGCCCTGCACCCCCTCATGAGCACCTCCCCCCACCCTTAGTTTCATGTCCATGGGTCATACATAAGTTCTTTGGCTTCTCCATTTCCTATACTGTTATTAACTACCACCTGTCTATTTTGTACCCATCATTTATGCTTCTTATTCCCTGTGCCTGTTCCCCTATGCTCTCTCCTCCCGCTCTGTACTGATAACCCTCCATTGTGATCTTCATTTCTGTGATTCTGTGCCTGTTCTAGTTGTTTGCTTAGTTTGTTTCTGTTTTGTTAGGTCCAGTTGTAAGTTTGTTATCATTTTACTGTTCATATATTTGATCATCTTCTTTTTCTTAGATAAGTCCCTTTAACATTTCATATAATAAGGGCTTGGTGATGATGACAGTTTTTTTCAATCAACTACCCCCATGCTGACCCATTACCATCTGATGAAAATGACAGTTTGAGAGATTGGCGTCAAATCAGAGAGATAAAATTAATTATCTGTTGCATTCCCCACTGTTATTTGTGCCTAGGCATCCCAGCTTTATATATTCCTGTGCAGTGTATCCCTTTTCACCTCCTACCCCTTATATTTTAAAATATGGTAACTTGAAAAAAGTGAGTCCTTGGTAAATTGTAGGTTATAATAATCTGATGGAGAGAGGATCTGTGATTATTGCCCATACTTGTTCACATACTCTTGTGGCTCCTGGTACTATCCTGGCAGTGTTTTATAAAGGTTCCTTAGTGGAAAAGAACTAAAGGCTCACTGAAATGCTACTCCATCATGACTGGAAGTTGAGACTGGGAAAGAAGATAAAAGTACTAGATCTAATTCTGGTGGGTAAACCAGAGGTCACCAAACTAAAGATTGTGGGCCAGTGACTTGTTTTTATAAGTAATCAAATGCATGGGACTATATTCCAATAAAACTTTATGTATATTATCTGTGACTGCTTTTGCACTCGATGACAGAGCTGAGTAGTTGTACTTGAAGAAGATTATATGGCCCTTAATAGTTTACCATATATAAACTATAGTATCATGGCAACATAATGTGGGCAATGTACTTGCCCTTGGTTATTTAAGGAAAATACTAATCACGTAGTAGTGTTGTTGAAAGAAGAATCTTTCTGCCTAATATTGCTAATCTTATGTCTTTGTATGGTATGTTTCAGGATCTGTCTGGTTCAATAGACGATCTCCCCATGGGGACAGAAGGAGCTCTGAGCCCTGGAGTGAGCACATCAGGGATTTCCAGCAGCCAAGGAGAACAGAGTAATCCAGCTCAGTCTCCTTTCTCTCCTCATACTTCCCCTCACCTGCCTGGCATCCGAGGCCCTTCCCCATCCCCTGTTGGCTCTCCCGCCAGTGTTGCTCAGTCTCGCTCAGGACCACTCTCGCCTGTTGCAGTGCCAGGTACCTTTAAGTTCTGGGTTTTGGGGAGAGGGAATGGGGACTGGCTTCCAACAATATCAAGGGGCCCCAGCCTTCAGTTGGCAGAGAAAACATCTCTGGTCCTATCTGCAAAGTTTCCCTTTAGCATTTGAAGAAGGGAGATGGGAGCCCCCTGGTTGGAACATTCTGTGCATGGGATACTGGGGGGGTGCCTGGCCTTCCCAGAAGCCATTTCCAGCTCTGACTTGACCTCCTAGCTGGAAATTTCAGGCTTAGCCACGATTGACTTACTTTCTCTGTCTGGAGCAGGCAATCAGATGCCACCTCGGCCACCCAGTGGCCAGTCGGACAGCATCATACATCCTTCCATGAACCCATCAAGCATTGCCCAAGATCGAGGTAAGAGCCTGGGCTTTGGTGGGGGGGGGGGGTGGAGGCCTAAGGCTGACACGTCATTATCCAGTGCAGTAGCTTTTGGAGGACTGTATGACCATGAAGCATAGGACAATCCCAGCAACAACCATGAAGTTAAGATTGGGCTTGGCCATGTTATGGCTCCAAAACTGTGTTTCTCCCAGTCATTCTTTGTTTCTCATTGTTTCTTTTTTGATGGATTCCCCCACATACATTGTGCCCAATTGGGTCAGCAGATGCTAAAACTTAGCATTGAATCTTTACTCTTTAAATCCTGCTCCATTTTATTTTTCTGTAATTGCTATTTATCTTTTCAAATTCCCATTTAGTGGAAAGATTTGTCATGATCTGGTTAATAGCTATGTCACTTTGAAGGGTGTCTTCAATGGCATGCAATTATATAATAAATAAGATAGAGATAAATAATTAGTTGCTAAAGTGTAGATGGTGAAGTCCTAGGATAAGGGAGAACATTTGTTCCTGTCGTACTAAGGTAATAACTATATGGGCACTACCCACAAATAGGTTACATGCAGAGGAATCCCCAGATGCCCCAGTACAGTTCCCCCCAGCCCGGCTCGGCCTTATCTCCACGTCAGCCTTCTGGAGGACAGATGCACACAGGCATGGGCTCCTACCAGCAGAACTCCATGGGGAGCTATGGTCCCCAGGGGAGTCAGTATGGCCCACAGGGTAAGTATATACTCAGTTAGGAGTACACAGAGATGAGACAAGAAAACAGTTACTTGATATGCTGTTCTCTGGGATGTAAGAGTAGGACTGTTCTTTGCCTTTAATTCACCAAGACCAGTCCCTAAAATAGGGGAGGAAGGACTGTCACCATGGGAAAGTTCTTGAATATCTCTGAGCCTCTGTTTCATCTATACAACAGGGATAAAGTATTTAGCTCAAGACACTGAGCAAAGGCACTTAAATAATGATAACTATTGCTTATAATATTTGTTTTGAGTAAGTTAGTCCCAATAGAATGGATCTTTCTTCAAAATTAGGTCTCCATGAACTAAAGCTGAATGTTTCTCATATAGCATGGTACAGAAGGCAAAATGTAGAAAGGAGAGAATTCTGGGAGTTGTCGGACCTGGATAGGTGCAAAACCAGCCTTGCCTGCTAAGTCTTAATTCTGTGTTATCTTTAAGATGAGGGGACAGTTGAAGCCTCTCTTTATATGCTTTTACCCTCCCCTTTCCCTTTTTTTAAAATGGGATAAAGGGTACCATGAAGTTTGTCTCTTTCCAGACCAAATCTCTAATGATTCCCATTGTTTATCATCTTTGGAATTTGAGAGTTTGAGCAGTATTAGTGAATTGCTAATGAATCACTAACCAAGTCTCTGTATCGTCTTTCCTTCTTCCTCTTCCAGGAGGCTACCCCAGGCAGCCAAACTATAATGCCTTGCCCAACGCTAACTACCCTAGTGCAGGCATGGCTGGAAGTATGAACCCTATGGGTGCTGGAGGTCAGATGCATGGGCAGCCTGGCATCCCACCTTATGGCACACTCCCTCCAGGGAGAATGAGTCACGCCTCCATGGGCAACCGGCCATATGGCCCTAACATGGCCAATATGCCACCTCAGGTCGGGTCGGGGATGTGTCCCCCACCAGGGGGCATGAACCGGAAAACTCAAGAAACTGCTGTCGCCATGCATGTTGCTGCCAACTCTATCCAAAACAGGTAAGGCCTTGGAAGTGAAGAGGGTGTTAGTGCAAGGAAGTAAATGGTGGCATCATTCAGATTATTGAGGTACTTCTGGACCTAAACAATGTCATCTTGGTAAATATGCATTTTATTAAGAGCTCTTTAAAAACTAGATTTTTTTATAGTGGAAAACACAACAGAAGTTCTAATTCTTTTTTTTTAATAGTAAACACCAGCTTTTTATAAAAAAAGATTTTATGTATTTATTCCTAGAGAGAGAGAGGGAGAGAGAGAAGCGTCAGTCAGTTGTCTCTTCTACACCCCGCGCCCTACCAGGGATTGGGCCTGCAACCCAGACATGTGCCCTGACTGGGAATCGAACCTGTGGTACAACGCCCCTACAAAGTGGGCCACATGGGTCAAGGCAAAAGTTCTGGTTCTTAAGCATCCTAGAAAATTGTTATCAAATTTCATATCACCAGATATCATATGTAAAGAACTTCACAAAGCACAGGTTATTTTGATTAGTAAAAATAAGTCTTCAGAGTTTCTTCATTTCTTTTGTCATCTAGTGTTTTAGTTTCTTTAAAGGATTTTTAATGATACACTTGACTTAGATCTGTGGTATGAGAAATAAAAGAATGGTAGAGTTATGGTTTGCCATTTCTTCTACTGTTCTATGTGCATTTGACTCTGGTGCTAAAGTGCAGAAGGCTCGTGTGATACAGTTTAATGACTTGAAGATTCATCTCTTCTTCCTTGGCCATGGACTTCAATGAATATGATTTCTGTTTTTGGAGGCTCTGTCCTTGTACTCCATTTTTGGTACCTACGGTTCTTAAAGTGACAGGTCTTATTGGGATTTTGACGAACCAAGGTAGATTAGGGTGATTGACTGTAACTGTGAAGAGGTGGGTTTGGTTAATACTTCAGAATGATAAAAGCATAGTATGTAGTAGGCCCATCAAGAGTGCAAAGCAAAGCCTCCCCTGCCACCACCAGGTACTTTACTGTTGAGGGCTCCAGTTTGGTTGGGGTTTGATGTAACAAAAAAGTGGTAAAATTGAGCAATATAGTCCTCTTTGTCATAGAGAGGGCTCTTAAATGGAAGCACATGTGACTCTATAGGTGCCTTAGAGGCTGACACTATTTAAGAGACAGGTTAGGCCTTCATTCCTGAAGGAGTGTTTCCTTTCAGATTAACCTATGATCTCCCATTTGGGGCTTGAATCCTCTTAGAACCTTCTGTGGGAGGTAAAAGATAAAAATATTTAGGTCAGGTAGTGCGTGATTATGGTTTCAGGGTCCCGTACACTTTTCTTTGTAAACCTAACTAGGTGATCTTGGCTCACATAACTCTATATTTAGCTTAAGTCCAGATCTGAAAGCTCAGTGTCTCTAACTCCCCTCTCTCCATGTTCTTTCTCAGGCCACCAGGCTACCCCAATATGAATCAAGGGGGCATAATGGGAACTGGACCTCCCTATGGACAAGGGATTAATAGTATGGCTGGCATGATCAACCCTCAGGGACCTCCATATCCCATGGGTGGAACCATGGCCAACAATTCAGCAGGTATGTTCTGGTCATTGCTCACTCTAGGGATTTCTTCCAGAGTGATCTTCATGTCACAAACCTATTAAACATAGGAATTTTTTTTTCTCTCTTTCGTAGGGATGGCAGCCAGCCCAGAGATGATGGGCCTTGGGGATGTCAAGTTAACTCCAGCCACCAAAATGAACAACAAAGCTGATGGAACGCCCAAGACAGAATCCAAATCCAAAGTAATGATTTATAACTTGACTCCTCAACTTTCTGTCCCATCCTTTCCAGTGATAGAAAGGAAAAAGTTGAGGATGATTAGACTCTATCATTTTTTATGACACCAAGTAGATTGTCTCAAGAGAAAGGTTGTTGTTTCCTCTTGTTATCATGAAGGGTCCCATGATAATAGCTCACTGAATTAGGTTTGAGTTATTCTGAGGGTCCTGATATATCTTCTCACAGCTGCCTGTTATGGAGGAAAAATCAGATCTGCAGTGTAGAATTCTCTGTGAAATTGAGCCCTCTGTTCTTATGCATTGATAGATGGTATGTGCCATTGACAACTAGTTGTTCTTCTCTTCCTGGACCATACTAAGAGCCACAGGAATGATTGGTACCCTATATTCTATGGGGAAGATGAGGCAGGTGGGATTTCAGTCCTTGGCCCCCCATAGGTTGTTCCTAAGTGTGCTCTCTGTTGGGCCATGTGGCAAACTGGGGACCTGTTCAGCATTAGAGTTATTTGAAACTTTTCTGCCCTTTGTCATACCTTATTTTCCCTATATTATAAAGTAGGGGAAATTAAAAATCATAGCTACCACCTCCTGTGGACCTTCACCTCTGGCTCCCAGGCCCTTCTAGTCATCTTCCTGTTTTGGATAGGATACTGTGCAAAGCCTTCCAAGCAGTTGGAAGACTCTTTTTTTCTTGAGAGGAGGTAGAGTTTCTTTTTGTTTTAGTGTGTCCCATTGTCTTAAGATCATAATTAGAGTTTCTTGAGTTCTCTGAAACCATCTATGGAAGTGTGTGCAGGCTCCTGGGTGAGTAGTGTGGAACTGGGAGTGACATCGATGTCAGGTGGACAAGGATTTGACTCAACCCTGCTGCTTCAAAGCTGTGAGGTCTTAGGCATGGCCTCCTTGTGCCTGCTTCTTTATCTTTTAAGAGGAGGATAATTTATAAATGCCTGATATGTAAAGGCATCTAGCACAGCACACAATGTATAATATATAGTATTTTTCTTTCTTTATAGGGAGAAAGTCTAGCTCCCTTTTGGTCTTTCAACTTTATGAAGGCAGGGCAGGTGTTAGTAACCACTCCAGAATAAGAGCCTTTATTACTGCTTTAATTAAGGGACTTCTAAGACCCTTAGCATAGGCTTTGGATCTAACCAGTTCCTAAGAATCTTGACCTGCTCCTTCCAGAAATCCAGTTCTTCTACTACAACCAATGAGAAGATCACCAAGTTGTATGAGCTGGGTGGTGAGCCTGAGAGGAAGATGTGGGTGGACCGTTATCTGGCCTTCACTGAGGAGAAGGCCATGGGCATGACAAATCTGCCTGCTGTGGGTAGGAAACCTCTGGACCTCTATCGCCTCTATGTGTCTGTGAAGGAGATTGGTGGATTGACTCAGGTGAGTGCCTGGCAGTTGGCTTCCCTGTGGTTTCCGCAGCCTCTCTTAAGGTATTGAGTGGCCTCACCTAGCATCATGCATCCCACAGGGATATTACCCTCCCCTGCTCCATGAGTCATATACTGATGGACCTGAGAGCACAGGCTCCCAGAAGTCTGAGACTTCCTGGCTAGGATGAAGCGTTAGCATTGTGTTTACCATATGTCTAGGTTACTACTGGGTTGCAAAGATAGAAAAAGTCTATAGGCATTTTGATTCCATGAGAGGCAATCTGGCTTAGTACCCAAGGGCAAGATTTGGAGAAATTGCTTGGTTTTGAACCCTGTCTTAGCCATTTATTACATGACCTTGATAAAGGTTTATTATAACCACTCTGAGCCCTAATATTTCTTATCTGTGAAGTAGGGACAGTGTACCTTGCTATACTGTGTAAGGCTAGAAATAATAAAGCTTTCAGCAAGATATCTACCACATAAATTGGTCTGCAAGATTGTATAGGGGCAGCCAGAGTAGTTGCTGGCTAATTTCTTAGACCCTTTCTAAGAAATTTCATAGTAAAGATGGGATTTCAGGAGCAATTTAACAGAAATTGTTTGTGAAAGGAGATGTAGGTAGGGAATTGTGTTTAGTTATCTGTATGGGAGACTAAAGTGAATGAATTCACCTCTACTACAAACCTCTGAACTGATCACCACCCTGAGCCTCTACCCTAATACCTTACAGCTTTGTTTTACACTTAGCCCAGGAGGCAAACAGGTGAGGCAACCCTGACAAAACAGCACACTGTGACTTGCATCTTTCCTCCTATGTGTGTACTGTACTCGTTAGACCAGGAGACTGCTGTTGGTTCTGAGTTTGTGGCTGAGCTCAGGGGAGGCGTGGCTGGGAGGGATGTATTCCAAACCTAAATCAGAAGAGGAAAACAGCTGTCACCAGCAGAAAAGAAAGTGATTGGAATAAAGCCAACCAACAGTCAGTTATGAATTCCTTCTCCCTTCAGGCTTTATTTCCCTCCCCCACAAAGGAAAACAAAACAAGACACGTGCACACTGCCATATAAGTGGCGTGGGAAGCAAAGCCACAAAGACTTCTGAGGTGACCCTGGACTTATTCGTGCCATTCTCCCTGGCACTATTTCTCACACACAGGCCTCCTGTTTGTACGGCAAGGGAGCATAATTGAGTGGGCTTCTGAACTTAAGATGAGGGTACAGGAGGGAATCTCAAAGCCTGGGCCTGTCTTAGTTTGCAGAAGGATCCCAACCTTTTAGGTGCTATGATATAATTGGACTTTAAAGACAGTTCAGAGGGGAAAGATAGCTGTTACAAGTTGTTTGTGAGGGTTCCAGGAAGATAAAAGATGAGTCCTGAGCTTTTCTAAAGGGTTAGTAGGGTTTAGGTAGAAGGAGGGGCCATGTTCCAGTTGACTGACCCAGATGGCCTGGAGATGGGAATCTGGAATGTACCCTGCCAACGCCATCTCCCTGCTCTAGAAGTTTTCCTGGTCACTTTTTCTCTGTTTAGTTTGTTCTTTTCTTTGCTTCTTTATCACTCTTCTCTCTAGCATCATTGGTATTAAATCAACAGGTATCACAAACATACTGAATTTCCTTTGTGGGTTGGGGACTGGAAAGCCAGCACTCTCAGCCCTTGAGGTCTCCATAGACTTACCACATGGTGGGCAAATAAGCATAAGAATTCATGAAGAGGGAGACCTGCTTGGCTAGAGCAGAAAGAGTAACCCTAGGGATTGGGAATTCTGTGTCCTGAGGCTGAGGAAAGGAGGTAAGAGTAGGCTGGCTTCTGGGCAGGTACAAAAGAAGTCACAGAGCCTAGAGCCACCTGGGCAATCAGGACAGTGATTGGCAAGAGAAAGGGGCTTGTAGTTATATGTCACTGGGATGAAGGAGAGTAGTGGAATAGAATGTCAAATTGCATAGAGCGCACACTGAAAAAAGAAATCAGATGTGAAAACTCCCAGTTTGACAAAGCAAGTTAATCTGTTGATATTACCACATATTTCTATTTTATGAAATGTTAATTTTTATTGGTACATTTAAAATAGAGTTGGATCTGATGATATGCACATAAATTTTTCAGTAGTACACATGTGTAAAGACCATACCTTCTTAATCCCATTCTCTCTAACAGTGATATGAATTTCGCCCTATTAGCTTTGTCTAATAGTTGTCTGTGGATAGAGCCTGCCAAAGGTAGAGGAAAGCCAGCCATCACTGTGGAGCAGGGTTAACTTTTGTGGTTCACTGAGAATTGTGATTCCATAAGAGATGGGTACCTGGTAGTCTGTCTGATGGAGTTTGGGACTTATGGGCAAGAAGATGTACCCCGACTCTTTTGGTTGGTTGTGCAGGTCAACAAGAACAAAAAATGGCGGGAACTTGCGACCAACCTCAATGTCGGCACTTCAAGCAGTGCTGCCAGCTCCTTGAAAAAGCAGTATATCCAGTGTCTCTATGCCTTTGAGTGCAAGATTGAACGGGGAGAAGACCCACCCCCAGACATCTTTGCAGCTGCTGATTCCAAGAAGTCCCAGCCCAAAATCCAGCCTCCTTCTCCAGGTGGGGTTTGGGTGAGCCCTACCAAGGCTAACCCTTCAAGGGTAGTATCCAAGGGTCCAAGTTCTTGTTCACCAGCACTGACCTCCAGGGATGCGGACTCTTTCCTATCATGGGGCATAACAAGTTGGCAGACTAAAGAGTGGGCAGTGGCAACTCCTTTCAGAGGTAGTCTACAGTAGCCCTTAAATTTTCATTTTCACCGTGCACCTGGTGAGTAGGAGGGACATCAGAGGAGCGAGGTAATCTGATGAATAGCAGTGAGGCAAGACTATCTGGGAACTTTGGCCCACTGATGTCAGTGCCTTAGAATGCAGCTCAAACTAGAGCCCTCAATTCCCTAGGGAGCTGAAATGGTAATGAATGGGAAGGAGGACATGGGGAAGAGATATGAATGCAACACTCTGATGGGAGTGTCTCTGCCCACCCTCCTTTCTGAGAAGAGGCTGGTGACTGGGCAAGCATGGAAAGGCCAGGATTCCTAGAAGGTTGGTGTAAACAGATGTGTGCTCTGATGTTGACCTCTGGGGGTATAATGAATACCTGAGGTGACTCACCAAGCAGTGGGATATATGCTTCTGGGGATGTTAACTAATGGAAACATTAATTATTGGTAATTCTGTGCTTATCAGCTTAGAGGAACATTTGAACCTGAGTGGTGATACTGCTAGATGTTTGAGAATGGGAACTCCTATGTTCCAAATGTACACTGCTGGTTTGGGACCTTTATACACATGATTCCAGGGGCTCTGAATGGGAACTTGTGCACCGGCATTACATGGTTAGCAGGGTCCTGGGGTGGGGGTGAGGGGGAGTAAAATAGTCAAGGAATCTGGTGGAGACTCAAGGAATCGACAGCATGGTGATGGCATCGCCATACCACTCATATTCTCCCAATGTGAAACAGCAAGGACCACTATTGAGCCCTCAAATTCCCTTTTTTTATTACCTGGTCTTGCTGAGATTTCCTGTGGAGAAGGTGATTTAGGCTTTAAAGAATCCTGGCTTTGGCCTTACAACAATCCTTTCAGAAGAGATCCCAGGGCATGGGTCTCTGTGAGAGTTAAACACTGTCCTGCTCACCCTGCATCTCTGTCCACAGCTGGATCAGGGTCTATGCAGGGGCCACAGACACCTCAGTCAACCAGTAGTTCCATGGCAGAAGGGGGAGACTTGAAGCCACCAACTCCAGCATCCACACCACACAGTCAGATCCCCCCCTTGCCAGGCATGAGGTAAGACTACAAGCAGGGGCAGGTGGTTTGGGAGGCCCTGGGCAGAAGTGCAAGAGCTCCTATGCCTCCTGGTGGGGTCTCTGCTCTGGCTGCCCAGCCAGTGACTCCCCTGCATCCTGTATTATCAGAGGAATTGCTTTATTTGTGATTTAATTGACTTTCCTTGCTCTGGAGCAGGAGCAATTCAGTTGGGATCCAGGATGCTTTTCCTGATGGAGGTGACCCCACATTCCAGAAACGGAATTCCATGACTCCAAACCCTGGGTACCAGCCCAGTATGAATACCTCTGACATGATGGGGCGCATGTCCTACGAGCCAAATAAGGATCCTTATGGCAGCATGAGGAAAGGTGACCAATTTGCTATTGGCCTTTTACCATTGAGGACAGAGCTGAGGAAGTGGGTTGATAGATTGAAAGTGATTCAGGGTTCTTGTCAAGCCATCTTCTGAGATGGACATTTTCAAACCTAACCCCCCATCTTCATCCCCGCCTTCTGTCTTGTCTTCCTCTCCCTAGTCTCACCCTATTACCCCTTAAGAAGTACATGTTCTTTGTTGATTGAGGCCTCTTTAGATCTGTTTTAAACCTATCAGGAAAACAAAAGGAACAAAATACAGCTCTGAAGAAGGCATGGGTCTTTGGGGCAAGCAAGGGGTGGATTGCCAGACTGGCTCATCTAGTAGTTTGCTCACTGCCTGCCTTTCTACACTCAGCTCCAGGGAGTGATCCCTTCATGTCCTCAGGGCAGGGCCCCAACGGCGGGATGGGGGACCCCTACAGCCGAGCTGCCGGCCCTGGCCTGGCAAATGTGGCAATGGGACCACGACAGCACTATCCTTATGGAGGTCCTTATGACAGAGTAAGGTAAGCATGGCCCCCACTCCTGTCCCACCCCAGAATTCCCACAGCTATAGTGGACTTATGTGCTTCTCCTATTTTGCTTAGGACGGAGCCTGGAATGGGACCCGAGGGAAACATGGGCACTGGAGCCCCACAGCCGAATCTCATGCCTTCCAACCCAGACTCGGGGATGTATTCTCCTAGCCGCTACCCTCCCCAGCAGCAGCAACAGCAGCAACGGTGAGTGAAGCCTGGCCTCAATGCCTCTGTGCCTTGGGCTTTGCCATTTCCCACCGTGATCCTGTTTTTCTCCCTCCTTGCAGACATGATTCCTATGGCAATCAGTTCACTCAAGGCACCCCTTCTAGCAGCCCCTTCCCCAGCCAGCAGACCACAATGTATCAGCAACAGCAGCAGGTAAGGAGGGTATCAGGGTGGACTGACACACAAAGCCAGTTAGAAATCTAAGGTGAAAAGTCTAAGAATCTCACTCTAGATACTTTAGTGGTCTTCTCCCACCCAAATAGCCAGTTCTGCCTAAACAGCCATGTCCTTAATCTCTATTCTATTTGGAATCCAGTTCAGTTTCTAGTTCTCCAGAAGAATTAGAAACAGGCCTTTTATTTTGATTTTTGAACTTTTCTTTAGTTCTTCTACTTAGAGTAAGGGAGAGCCAGAGAGGAAGAAAGAATAATCCTTGCTTTCAGAGATAATTTTGAAAAATACTTTGAGAAGATTATTCCTTTGTTCTCTAGAGTCTGCGTCTCTTCTAGAGGGGCAGAAGCAAGCCCAGTGAGTGTCTGGTGTAGCTGTCCTGGCAGCTGTAGTTCTTGTGTCCCTGAGAACAAAGTATTAACTTCCTTCTGCTTGTCCCTGTCTTAGAATTACAAGCGGCCAATGGATAGCACATACGGCCCTACTGCCAAGCGGCATGAAGGGGAGATGTACAGTGTGCCATACAGCACAGGGCAGGGGCAGCCCCAGCAGCAGCAATTGCCTCCAGCCCAGCCCCAGCCTGCCAGCCAGCAACAAGCTGCCCAGCCTTCACCTCAGCAAGATGTGTACAACCAGTATGGCAATGCATATCCTGCCACTGCCGCTGCTGCTACTGAGCGCCGACCAGCAAGTGGCCCCCAGAACCAGTTTCCATTCCAGTTTGGCCGAGACCGTGTCTCAGCACCCCCTGGTTCCAGTGCCCAGCAGAACATACCACCTCAAATGATGGGTGGCCCCATACAGGCATCAGCTGAGGTTGCTCAGCAAGGCACCATGTGGCAAGGGCGCAATGACATGACCTACAATTACACCAATAGGCAGAGCACAGGCTCTGCCCCACAAGGCCCCGCCTATCATGGTGTGAACCGAACAGATGAAATGCTGCATACGGATCAGAGGGCTAACCATGAAGGCTCATGGCCTTCCCATGGCACACGCCAGCCCCCATATGGTCCCTCTGCCCCTGTACCCACCATGACAAGGCCCCCTCCTTCCAACTACCAGCCCCCACCAAGCATGCAGAATCACATTCCTCAGGTATCCAGCCCTGCTCCCCTGCCTCGGCCAATGGAGAATCGCACCTCTCCTAGCAAGTCTCCATTCCTACACACTGGGATGAAGATGCAAAAGGCAGGGCCCCCTGTACCTGCCTCGCACATAGCACCTGCCCCTGTGCAGCCCCCCATGATCCGGAGGGACATCACCTTCCCGCCTGGCTCTGTTGAAGCCACACAGCCTGTGTTGAAACAGAGGAGGCGACTCACTATGAAAGATATTGGTAAGGAGACCTCCCTGATTTGGTTGTGTATTCTGCCCCTTCCATCTTGTCCATTGTTCTCCCTCCATCTTAATACTCTGCATGAAGTAAAATCTGGACCAGTGTTGACTAAAACAGAACCAAAGAAATTTGTGTAAGAAAGAAATCAGCTGATTTCAGGCTTTTACTTAAAGGAATTGCTACTCAGTGATGTCCTAAGAGGGCCTATAAAAGCCTTGAGAAGTAGATGTCTGCCATCTCCCAGATAGGAACTGCCCCTATTTGTTATCTTCATAGTAGCCTGACTGATCGGCCAGCCCTAGGGATGACTTCCAGCCATCCTGGGCTTGGTGGATGGATGACCTGGAAGTTTTCTTTCAGGAACTCCAGAGGCATGGCGAGTAATGATGTCCCTCAAATCTGGGCTGCTGGCAGAGAGCACATGGGCATTAGACACCATTAACATCCTGTTGTATGATGACAACAGTATCATGACCTTCAACCTCAGTCAGGTGAGTACAGGTACCTAGAGAAGATTGGAAGGTTGCGAGGGCCTGATATCTTCTTAAAGTCAATGATGTTAAGTGACACTGGGAATTTACACTATCCCCAGGCAACATGGTCTCTCTCCCGTTCCTTCTCCAATATCTTCCTTGCCAGCCCTTGGCCACTGCCCGTGGGCCCAGAATACTGAGAACAGTAATAATTTGTGTGTGAGGTATCAGTATTGATTTCAAAAGGAATTGGATAGAACCTCTTCAGTATTGGTAAGAAAGGCAGATTCTGTGGATGTCAGTGAGGACACCATGTTTTCTAGACTACCAAGAAGAACCTATGGTCTTTATCAGTGAGCAGAATAGTTTCTTTAATTCCCTTTCTTATTTCATCTAATATGAATAGAAGAGATTCTTCTCCATCCCATTTGCTTAAAGTGTAGGATGGGAAGTGCTTGGGGCAAGGGTTAAGGGGATGGAGAGATTTCATAATGTTCTTGCAGAGGTGATTCTCCAGACCCTCTCTCCACAAGACATGCACGTGGAGTTTTCTCAGTAACTGGGAAGAGTTTCTGCTGCACCATCCTACTCTTTCTTTTGATCATTCGTAGTGTCTACCAACCAACTCATCTATCTAGGAGCCGACTAAGGAGCCGTTGTTATTAATTATTACTGTTTATTTTGTCTTTATTTTGTGCCAGGTTCTTCATATTTTCTTTCATACAACAGCCTTCTGAGGCAGGTGTGGCCATATGCTCAGAGTCTTTGTCTTTTTCTAGGTTCACACAGCTGTTGAAAGGGGTTTTTTTTCTTTCTTTTTATTTATAGATTTGAGAGAGAGCAGGAGGGAGGGACATAAAGAGAGACATCAGTTTTTTTGTTCCTCTTATTTATGCATTCATTGGTTGATTCTTGTATGTGCCCTGACCAGGATCAAAGCCACAACCTTGGCATATTGGGACAATACTGTAACCAACCGAGCTAACTGTCCAAGTCCTAACAGAGTCCTTCTGACTCCTAAAACCTGACTTTATTGCATAATATCATCTCCCATAAGAAAGTGAAGAAATATTTATTGATCAATTTCCATAGTCTATGTATTAGATATATTTCATTTAGACCTCAGAACAATCCTGTGAAGTTTAGGAATTTCCGGAAAGATGGAAAAAACTACAGCTTAGAAAGTTAAATCATCCAGCTAGTTCCTGGAAAAGCCAGAATTGAAACCTAGATCTTTCTATTCAAAAGCCCTTATTATTTTCATTCTGCTATTGATCTGATTAGAAATTAGCATTTTCGACCTGGCTGGTGTAGCTCAGTGGATTGAGCACGGGCCCGCGGGCCCGCGAACCACACGATCGCGGTTCAGTTCCCAGTCAGGTCACATGCCTGGGTTGCAGGCTAGTTCCCAGCAGGGGACTCACAAGAGGCAACCATACATTGATATTTCTCTCCTTCCCTTCCCCTCTAAAGATAAATAAAGAAATAGAATCTTTAAAAAAAAAAGAAATTAGTGTTTTCTTCTAGAGGTAAATAGCCTAGACAGGATCCAAGCTGGAATTTGGGTGACCCTAGCATCAGCTTGGACCAGTGTTTGCCTCATCCCGTTCATTCTGTTGCATGATATATGAATGTCCAGCCTCCTATAATGTTGGGGAGCTTGTAGAGAAGAGAACAGATAAACATCTGTCTATACTACATTCCCTCCCTCAGCTTATATTGTGAGGGATCATCCCACCATGCCTAGCCTTGTGCTCCACTTAGCAGTGGGATATATGTAGTATTCTAAGAGGAACAGTGACAGTGACCAATGGGTAGGAAACTGGACCTAGTAAAGAAAAGCAGGAATTGGTTGTGAGAGGAGGCTGAGAGATGGTGACAATTGTAGTGAAGTGCAGGGCTGTTGGTTAACATTTCCATCCTGGAGGCAGGTTTGAGTGAAGGTAGGTTAGGTGGGCAGAATGAAGAACGTTGTGCTGGCCATGGGAGAGATTAAAGGACTCGGTGTGGAGAGTTTTCGGAAGGAAACACCTCTGCCTTTTGCAGTGATGCAAATGTCTGACCTGGAAGAAAATGGGGGAGAGCATATAGAAGACCCTTGGGGATCTCTCAAGTCAAGGATTCTTATTTTAGCTCACTTTTCTCCCTTAATTTATTTCCTGTTCTTTCTCTTTAGCTCCCAGGGTTGCTAGAACTCCTTGTGGAATATTTCCGACGTTGCCTGATTGAGATCTTTGGCATTTTAAAGGAGTATGAGGTGGGTGACCCAGGACAGAGAACACTACTGGACCCTGGGAGATTCAGCAAGGCGTCTAGTCCAGCCCCGGTAGAGGGTGAAGATGAGGAAGATTTTCTAGGTCCTAAATTAGAGGAGGAAGAAGAGGAAATAGTTGAAAATGATGAGGAGATGGCCTTTTCAGGCAAGGACAAGGCAGCCTCAGAAAATAGCGAGGAGAAACTTACTAGTAAGTTTGACAAACTTCCAGTAAAGATCGTGCAGAAGAATGACCCATTTGTGGTGGACTGCTCAGATAAGCTTGGGCGCGTGCAGGAGTTTGACAGTGGCCTGCTGCACTGGCGGATTGGTGGGGGGGACACCACTGAGCATATCCAGACCCACTTTGAGAGCAAGACAGAGCTTCTGCCTACTCAGCCTCATATGCCCTGCCTACCAGTCACCCGGAAACATGTCATAGCAGGAGAGTGTACACAAGGGACAACAGAACAAGAGGGCCCCCCACCTGATGGCCCCCCAGAAAAACGGATCACAGCCACTATGGATGATATGTTGTCCACTCGGTCTAGCACATTGACCGAGGAGGGAGCTAAGAGTACAGAGGCTACCAAGGAGAGCAGCAAGTTTCCATTTGGCATCAGCCCAGCACAGAGCCACCGGAACATCAAGATCCTAGAGGATGAACCTCACAGTAAAGATGAGACCCCACTGTGTACCCTTCTGGACTGGCAGGATTCCCTTGCCAAGCGTTGTGTCTGTGTCTCCAATACTATCCGAAGCCTGTCATTTGTGCCAGGTAACGACTTTGAGATGTCTAAACACCCAGGGCTGCTGCTAATCCTGGGCAAGCTGATCCTTCTACATCACAAGCATCCAGAACGGAAGCAGGCACCACTAACTTATGAGAAGGAGGAGGAACAGGACCAAGGGGTGAGCTGCAACAAAGTGGAGTGGTGGTGGGACTGCTTGGAGATGCTCCGGGAAAACACCTTGGTCACACTAGCCAATATCTCGGGGCAGTTGGACCTCTCCCCGTACCCTGAGAGCATTTGCCTGCCTGTCCTGGATGGACTCCTACACTGGGCAGTGTGCCCTTCAGCTGAAGCCCAGGACCCCTTCTCCACCTTGGGCCCCAATGCCGTCCTTTCCCCCCAGAGACTGGTCTTGGAAACCCTCAGCAAACTCAGCATCCAGGACAACAATGTGGACCTGATCCTTGCCACACCCCCCTTCAGCCGCCTGGAGAAGTTGTATAGCACCATGGTGCGCTTCCTCAGTGACCGAAAGAACCCAGTATGCCGGGAGATGGCCGTGGTACTGCTGGCCAACCTGGCGCAGGGTGACAGCCTGGCAGCCCGTGCCATCGCAGTGCAGAAGGGCAGCATCGGCAACCTCCTGGGCTTCCTGGAGGACAGCCTTGCTGCCACACAGTTCCAACAGAGCCAGGCAAGCCTGCTCCACATGCAGAACCCACCCTTTGAGCCAACTAGTGTGGACATGATGCGGCGGGCTGCCCGTGCGCTGCTGGCCCTGGCCAAGGTGGACGAAAACCACTCAGAGTTCACGCTGTACGAGTCACGGCTGTTGGACATCTCGGTATCACCATTGATGAACTCATTGGTTTCACAAGTCATCTGTGACGTACTGTTTTTGATTGGCCAGTCATGACAGCCGTGGGACACCTCCCTCCCTGTGTGTGTGTGCGTGTGTGAACTTAGAAACTGACTGTTGCCCTTTATTTATGCAAAACCACCTCAGAATCCAGTTTACCCTGTGCTGTCCAGCTTCTCCCTTGGGAAAAAAGTCTCTCCTATTTCTCTTTTCTCCCAGCCCCCCTCACCTTTCTACCTTTCTACCTTTCTGTTCCTTGTCCTCACCTAACTCCCCTCAGGACCTCACCCTATTTGAAAAGACAAAGCTCTGCCTACTTAGAAGACTTTTTTTATTTTAACCAAAGTTACTGTTGTTTACAGTGAGTTTGGGGAAAAAAAATTAAATAAAAATGGCTTTCCCGGTCCTTGCATCAATGGGACGCCACATTTCATAACTGTTTTTAATGGTTAAAAAAAAAAATACAAAAAAAGCCTCTGAAGGACAAAATAAGGTGACTGCTGAACTGTGTGTGATTTATTGTTGTAACATTCACAATCTTGCAGGAGCCGAAAATTTCACAGTTGTGGACAGACCCTGTTCGCTAGAGAGGCCTGTGCAGTAGAGTGTAGACCCTTCCATGTACTGTACTGTACACCTGATACTGTAAACATACTGTAATAATAATGTCTCACATGGAAACAGAAAAAAAAAGCTGGGTCAGCAGCAAGCTGTAGTTTTTAAAAATGTTTTTAGTTAAATGTTGAGGAGAAAAAAAAAGGCTTTTCCCCCAAAGTATCATGTGTGAACCTACAACACCCTGACCTCTTTCTCTCCTCCTTGATTGTATGAATAACCCTGAGATCACCTCTTAGAACTGGTTTTAACCTTTAGCTGCAGCCGCTGTGCTGCCACGTGTGTATATATATGACGTTGTACATTGCACATACCCTTGGTTGGGTCCCCACAGTTTGGTTCCCCCTCCCAGCTACCCCTTTATAGTATGACGAGTTAACAAGTTGGTGACCTGCACAAAGCGAGACAAAGCTATTTAATCTCTTGCCAGACATCATCCCTCTTGGCGCGATGCTGTACAGGTCTCTGTAAAAAGTCCTTGCTGTCTCAGCAGCCAATCAACTTATAGTTTATTTTTTTCTGGGTTTTTGTTTTGTTTTGTTTTCTTTCTAATCGAGGTGTGAAGTTCTAGGTTCAGTTGAAGTTCCTGATGAAGAAACACAATTGAGATTTTTTCAGTGATAAAATCTGCATATTTGTATTTCAAACAATGTAGCTAAAACTTGATGTAAATTCCTCCTTTTTTCCTTTTTTGGCTTAATGAATATCATTTATTCAGTATGAAATCTTTATACTATATGTTCCACGTGTTAAGAATAAATGTACATTAAATCTTGGTAAGACATTTGTGAGGCTTTTTATTGTTTTCAGACTATTTAAAAGCTTGACCTTTTGGGGATGTGGTTCCTCTTCTTGCAACTCTTCCTTGGTGTGCTGTCTTTCCACGGTGTCCGTTTAAATTTAAGAAAGCCGACATCATTTCACCTGAAAGAGGAAGTTTTAGGTATTAAAAGCACAAGATAAATTGGGTTTAAATAGCCAAAGAAGTTGACGATACTCTAGAACATTTTCGACCTTTTTCATCTTGTGGCGCGTATAAGCTAATTACTAAAATTCTGTGCACACCAAAAAATACATTTTTTGCCGTTGTAACAAATTTTTTTTAATTTTATTTATCTTTAGAGGGGGGAAGGGAAGGAGAAGGAGAGAAATACCAATGTATGGTTGCCTCTCATGAGTCCCCTGCTGGGAAGTGGCCTGCAACCCAGTCATGTGCCCTGACTGGGAATTGAACTGCGATCGTGTGGTTTGCAGGCCCACACTCAATCCACTGAGCTACACCAGCCAGGGCAGAAAATTATTTTTTAAATATTTTATTTAGAGATGGGGTAGAGGGAGAGAAACATCAATGTTTGAGAGAAACATTGATCAGTTGTCTCTCATATGTGCCCCAACCTGGGACCAGCCCACAACCCAGGCATGTGCCCTCACTGGAAATGAAACCCATGACCCTTTGCTTTGTGGGGAAACACTCAGCCAATTGAGTCACACCGGTCAGGGCAGAAAGGTGTAATTTACGCCAGATGGCTGTCATTTTTTGACAATCTAAGGAAAAAGAGCTCTGTCCCAACTAGCTAGGTATTAACATGCTTTAAAAATTCTTGCAGCATGCCAGTTGAAAATCACTGCTCTAGAAACTTTTGGTAATAGTTGGCAAAGGGGGTGATCTCTATTTTCCTTAGAAATTGTTATTAAATGGTAATGGAAAAATACAAAGATTAAATTTTAAAAAGAAGTTGTTAATAAGACACCCGTTTATCTGGAAGCAGCTTCCAACTTAACCATTAATTTCTCCCGACTGGCTCTCTCCCCTAATTACAGATGAGAGCATTTGGCTGCTTTCTTGACATCTGTGAAAGTTTAATTTGAACATGCCCAAACTAAAATGCCATCTTCCCCCCTAGAAACTAGCCTCTCCCATAGTTGTTTCAGTAAATGACAGTTCCATTGCTTGGCAAAAAAAAAAGTCCTTGACTAATTTTCATATCCAGTCTGTTAGCATTCTTCAAAAATTAATCCTTATTCCAGTCACTACTACTGTAGTTTAAGACACTACCGTATCGTTCTTGAATTCTTGAAATATCCTCCAAACTGGCAGTGCTTCTGCTTCGCTTGGTTGAACCCATTCTCTACATAGCAACCAAAATGCTGCCTTTAAAACCAAGTTAGACAAAAATCCTTTGGTGGCCCTGGCTGGTGTAGTGCAGTGGATTGAGCGTGGGCCTGCAAACCAAAGAGTTGCCGGTTCAATTCCCAGTCAGGACACATGCCTGGGTTTCCGGCCTGGTCCCCCCAGTAGGGGGCACTCAAGAGACAACTACACATTGATGGTTCCCTCTCCCTTTTTCCTCTCTCTAAAAATAAATAAAATCTTAAAAAAAGAAAGTGCTTCTCATTGTAAGTAAAACTCCAGATTGTTACAACAACCTCCAAGGCCCTCAGTTATCTAGCTTGTTGTTTCCTCTCTGGGCTCTTCTCTTCCTCATTGCTGACTGCACTATACAGGGCTGTCTCCACCGTGGGCCCTTTGCACTTACCATTCCTCTGTCCAGATAACTGCATGGGTGAAGTTTTCTCGCCAGATAACTGCATGAGTGAAGTTTTCTTCAAGTCTGCTTAAATATACCAATGAAGCTTTCCCTGGCCACCCTATTTAAAATAGCAATCTGATCCCTTGCCTTATTTCCCTTTTCTGTCTAAATTTTCTTTGTAGTGCTTGTTACCATCTGGCATGTTATACGTTGTACTTGTGTTTTTGTGTGTGTGTGTGTGTGTGTGTGTGTATTTTGTGGTCTTTACACTGGAATGTAAGCTCTCTGAGGGTGGGGTTGTTATTTTGTTCACTATATTCCTGTCCTATAGCACAGTGTGGCACATAGTTGATTAATGAAATGTAGACGTTGGCCACATGCAATTACTTTTATAGGCCAGTGTTACAATATATAACTTCTCTGTTCATCCACTTCGAGAGAACAAGAAACCAGAACCAGTTACAGAGAAATTATTGTGGAGACTTAGAAGTGAAACTTGAAACAACAGCTCTCTATTGAGTACCTACATGTGTACCAGACATAGTACATAAAAAAGTCCCATGCCTGTGAGTTCAGTATTCTGGCTTCCATTTTATAGTTGAGGAAAATGGCTTGTATGAGCTCACCTACCAACCAAGATCTCCCTGAATCCAAGGCCCATGCTCTTCCTAATTCACCAGGCTGCACCTTCGTGGGTCAGAGGACAACCAAATGTAACTGGATCTAACAGTGGAGCTCAGCAAGCAAGACTTGTTTTTTGTTCTATTTAGCATAAGGTAAAATTATCGAAAGAATTCCAAGTGTTCATCAAACTGCTTATGGTTGTTAATATTTGAGTTAGGGACAGGAATGAGTAACTAGTCTTTCTGTATTGAGAGAGGGAGAAATAGAGACAATTGGCTAACCATTGACCAAGACAATTTCCTAGGACTCTTCAGGAAGAAACAGAAAATTTTCGTATCTATATTTTGGTGAGCAATAATAATGCTAATGGCTAATTTTGCTCTGGGTCTCTTGAACTCCACTGTCTAGTGTAGCAAGTGCATTTCTGGGCTGTGTGAGGAGCATTGCCTAGGAGTTTGGTTTCCTGGGTTCCTTTCATCTGCTCTCTTGCAATGCAGGGGGAGCCTAGCCTGGTCTCCAGTTTCTGACTGCTGTTAGCACAGGCCAGGAACTGCTAGCCACTGAGCTGTGAGTAATTCCCTTTTGAGAAGTAAATAGAGCCTTTGCCAGTAGAGAGCCCAGGGGTGTGGCCAGTAGTTCTTTTCCCAGGCTCCTCCCTCCCCACCCCCTAAATGACCTTAACCTTCTTTCATAGCTGGAAAGCAGCCAAGTCTACCATAAACAATACTCTCAACCTCATTGGCTCTTTTGCCTTACAGCCACTGCCACCCCTAAGTGGCTAAGGCCCTTCCCACTAGGCCTCTCAGTGGGGTCAAGGTTTTCTAACTACTGAAAGGCAAACACCAAAGAAAGGATGAGAAATAACCTTGTGTCCATGGCTTTTGAAGGATGAGTGTTTGGTCCTGCATCTGGGAGGTAGGGCAGGATCTTTGTCCTGGGGCGGATGGGCAACTTCGAGTGATGTAGCAGAAGCCCAAAACAGGCTTTTGGCTAACCCAGGTGTCAGGATGAATGTAAATGTCACCCAAGATCCTTGGAAACTGCCATTGAATGCCTTTTATCCGTAGCAAAAAGAAGTAGCATGAAGTTCTGGTGAGGTGCAGCTGCCTGTCATCACAGTCATTAGCACTGCCCGCTAACAGTTGGCAGTGACAGGTATCAGAGGCCTGTATAGTCATTTTTGTCCCATAATGACATGGCCTCAAAGCCAAAGTTCCAGATCAGGGTCAACTTCTCCAATATTCAAATTCAACTGGGGTCATGGAAAGTTTAGTGTCTGGAAACTGAGCTACTGAGAATAGATAGACTGGGCTGTTCCTCTGCTCAGCCTGGGGCCAAGGCCATCTCCAGATGGGGCAGGAGCAAGGCAACGCAGCTACAGAGAGAAATGAGTTGTCAGGGTGCTTCAAGGAGGGGAGTATTTCATGAGAACTTTCCTCCATACCTTCAGTGGACAAACTCCTCTTTTCATTCAGAGAGGTGTATGTAACAGCCCATCCTTAGTGAGCACTTTATGCCAAGCACTGTACAATCCATGAGATAGATATTATTTCCATGAGGACAAGAACTATATCTGCCTTGTTCAGTGTTGTCATTCCCTGTGACAGAGTAGACATTCCCATTTTGTTGAGTAAATCAAGCAGGTAAGAGTAAATCAAGCAGGTAAGAATTTAGTGGAGGAAAGAGTAATTAGGTATTGGTGTGTCCTGTGTAGTAGTCTTGGCATAGCCCATAAATACTTAGTTAATGTGGGAGGAAAAAAAAGAGAGGAAGAGGTAAACTTGAGAAACACTAAAATAGTGTGGAGTTTTGCAAGGGGTTTGGGGGAAACCAGGTTGGGAGGCTAGAAACCTAAATTTAAGTCCCGCTTCTGCCACTAGCTGTGGAACTTCAGCCCAGTCACTTCCCCTGAATCTTAGTTCCTGCATCCTTAAACTATAGGTAGCAGGTTAAACAAATTGATTTATTCACTAGATCTTTATTAAATACTTAGAATGTGCAAAGCACTGTTTGTTCTAAGTGCTGGTAACACTTTGAATAAGGCCCCCACTTTCACAGAGCTTACATTCCATAACAGGAAAACAGACAAGTAAAACTTACGGACAGGATAACCAGGTGGTGATAAGTGCTATGAAGAAAATGGAAATGGGATAGTTAGCACGGGGTGTTGGTTGAGGCTGGATAGTCAGGGGAGGCCTCTCGAAGTAGATAACATTCAGCTGACATCTGAATGCTGTGGGCTTGCCAAAGGGTGGTCTGGCAGTGAAGTGTTTCAAGCAAGAGCAGAGCCAGGCAATTTCAAGAAACAAATGCTGTAACTCTTACATTCTAGAATTCTAGAAACAGTGATGCATTGTTTGTGCATTTTTTAGATCAGGGATTTGTATTATGAAATTGTTTCTTGGTGGTGTAGGATATTTCTTTCTTAATGGAAGTGGCTGGGTAGTATAGAGTGTTTCTGGAGCCTTGGGATACATCTCGGTCTCCCTCACTCTCCCACAGTGCTGGTCACTCAGCTAGCTCACTGTGTAGGTGCAGGCTCCATTTTAGCTGCTGACTCAAAGCAGACTAGAGAGATTGCCTCTTCTACTACTTACAGGCTTGGAGGCCCAGAACGCCCTCCCATCCCACCTAGCATTCTATTCTGACAAACCAGGGCTTTGAGAGCATAAGATTCAGCTTCCTTGTTTTCCTGTCAGAGCAGGAGCCAGAAAATGAAACAGGAAACAGCAGAAGAGGAGGGGAGTGCGTAGCAGAGAGGGAAAGGAAGGAAAAATTGTAGGAAAGTAGAGCTAAAGATCTGGACAAAGTTCTACCTCTAAAGGGTGACAGTTGAGCAGTTGAGCTTTTAGAAAACATTCTGACTTGTCACAAGAGACGCCTGTCCTTTTCACAAATAGATTTTTGAGGGTATTTCGTGTGGGGAGACAGATAGTTAAGAATGCATGTCTTTAGCCCTGGCTGGTGTGGCTCAGTGGATTGAGCGTTGACCTGCAAACCAAAAGGTCACTGGTTTGATTCCTAATCAGGGCACATGCCTGGTTTGCAGGCCAGGGCCCCAGTTGGAGGTGTGCAGGAGGCAACCTGTTGATGTTTTTCTCTCTCTCTTTCTCCCTTCCTCTTCTCTCTCTAAAAATAAAATATTTACAATAGCCAAAGTGCCCATCAGTAAATGAGTGAGTGGATCAAAAAATGGTGGTACATTTATGCAATGGAATACTACACAGGCTGATGGAACAGGAAAGTATTATGCTAAGTGAAATAAGCCAGGCAGTGAAAGACAAATACCGTATGATCTCACCTATAAGTGGAACCTAATCATCAAGAAAAACAAACCAGAGACATGGAAATAAAGAACAAACCAATAGAGGCCAGAGGGGAGGGGAAGGGAGGTAATGGGGGCAATAAGAGGAAGGGTCAAGGAACCAAGGAACATGTACAAAGGACTCATGGACAAAGACAGTGAGGTGGGGATTGTCTTTGGGAGCAGAGGTAGGACAGGGCAGGGGAGAGCAACGGGGCAGATGGAAGGGAATGGGGACAACTATAACAGCAACAATAAAAAAGAAAAAATTCTGTTTTTATTTACTTTGATTTTTCTGAAATTCTTATGCTAACTGTTTTTCAGGGCTTTTTTTGTGGTATTTAAATAATTGTACTAAGGATTCATGAAAAAATAAAAATAAATAAAATCTTGACAACAAATGCACAATTATCAACAACTGAACCCCAAAACAAACTAAGCAAACAACTAGAAGAGGAACAGAATCACAGAAATGGAGATCACATGGAGGGTTATCGGCGGTGGGGGAGAGAGTATGGGGGAAGAGGTGCAGGGAGGGAATAAGAAGCATAAATGGTAGGTACAAAATAGACAAGGGGAGGTTAAGAATAATACGGGAAATGGAGAAACCAAAGAATTTATATGTACAATCCATGGACATGAACTAAGGGTGGGGGGAATGTTAGTGGGAGGGGGTGCAGGGCAGAGGGGAATAAAGGAGAGAAAAAATGAAACAATTGTAATAGCGAAATCAATAAAATATATTAAAAATTAAATAAGTAAATAAAATCTTACAAAAAAGAGACAATGGCCCTGGCTGGTATAGCTCGGTTGATTGAGTGCTGGCCCATGAACCTAAAGGTTACTGGTTCAATTCCCAGTCAGGGCATGTGCCTGGGTTCTGGGGCCAAGTCCCTTCCCCCTCTCTAAAAAAATAAATAAAATGTTAAAATGGTACTTCTAGCCAATATAGAGGCGTAGGTGGAAACACTGTGCCTCCTCGCACAACCAAGTTTAAAGACAACAAAGTTTTAGTAACAAAAACGCAACCAAAACACAGAAAATTGAACTGTACAGAAGTCCGACAACAACGAACCATTCATCCAGACTGGTAAGAGGGATGGAGTCAGCAGCTAGCCGAGTGGGTCGGGCAAGAAAAAGCGGCAGGACCAACCCAGGAGCGCAGGTGGCAGTTGGTGGATCCCAGGTGTGGGGTGGCAATGGACAGACCCAGTGAGGGTGTAGGGCGGCTGGCTGACCGAGGTCACACATTTGCTCACAGATAAACCAGGCTAGGCTAGGGCTCCAGCGGTGGGAATTAAAGCCTAAAAGCACCAGTTGGAAAAACTTTCGGGGTTGAGGTGCTGAGAGAAGCTCCCAGGCTCACAGAGAGTTTGTTGGAGAGACCCACAGGGTCCTGGAGGGTGCACAGGCCCACACAGGAGCCGGTACCAGGGGGCCTGGTTTGCTTGTGGGAAGCAACAGAGGGGACTGAGGTCCAAGAGATAGTGGAACTAGCGCCATTGCCCCTCTCTGACCCTGCCCCCACATACAGAATCACAACCCAGTGACTGGGTCACCCCACGTTGGTGAACACATAAGGCTCTGCCCCTCATACATAAAAGGTGCAAACAGACCAAAACATTATGGCTCAAGAAGAACACATCAAAGCCCCAGAGCCAATACTTGTAAGCAATCACAAGATAGCCAACCGATCAGATGCACAGTGCAAAATACTGGTGATCAGGATGCTCACAGAACTGGTTGATTTTAGTCACAAATTAGAGGAACAAATGAAGGCTACACTAATTGAAATGAAGGGAAATGCACAGGAAACCAATAGTGATGGAAAGGAAACTGGGACCCAAATCAGGGGAGTGGATCAGAAGGAAGAAAAAAATGATCAAACAGAAAAGAATGAAGAAACAAGAATTCAAAAAAAAATGAGAGGCTTAGGAACCTCCAGGACATCTTTAAACATTCCAACATCCAAATTATAGGGGTACCAGAAGGGGAAGAGAAAGAGCAACAAACAATAAAGAAGAACTTCCCCAATCTGGCAAAGGAAATAGACTTCCAGGAAGTCCAGGAAGCTCAGAGTCCCAAAGAAGTTGGACCCAAGAAAGAACACACCAAGGCACATCATAATTACATTACCCAAGATTAAAATGAAGGAGAGAATCCTAGAAGCAGCAAGAAATAAGGGGACAGTCACCTACAAAGGAGTTCCCATCAGACTGTCAGCTGATTTCTCAAAAGAGACCTTACAGGGAAGAAGGTGCTGCAAAGAAGTATTCCAAGTCATGAAATCCAAAGACCTACATCCAAGATTGCTCTATCCAGCAAAGCTTTCATTTAGAATGGAAGGGCAGATAAAGTGCTTCTCAGATAAGGTCAAATTCAAGGAGCGCATCATCACCAAGCCCTTATTATATGAAATGTTAAAGAGACTTATCTAAGAATAAGAAGATAAAAATATGAACAGTGAAAGGACAGCAAACTCACAGTTATTAACAACCACACCTAAAACAAAAGCATACTAAGTGGACAGCTAGATCAGGAGTGGAACCATAGAAATGGAGATCACATGGAGGGTTAGCAACAGGGGAGCGGGAGGAGGAGAAGGGGGGAGAAGGTACAGAGAATAAGTAGCATAGCTGGTAGGTAGAAAATAGACAGGGGGGAGGGCAAGAATAGTAGGGGAAATATAGAATCTAAAGAACTTGAGACACATGGACATAAACTAAAGGCGGGGAATGGTGGGGGAGGGAGTGTGCAGGGTGGAGGGAATGGGACAACTGTAGTGGCATAATCAATATAATCAATAAAACATATTTTTAAAAAATGTTTTAAAAAAAAGAATAAAAAGATACAGTCCCTGGTCCCCCAAAAAACTGATCTGTGCTGGTTTGCCTGAGAGATAGCAACCATCTCCTTTGTTCCCACCCACAAAAGTATCTGTTGTAGAAGATAAACCCCTCCCTCAGCCAGGGTTGTGGCCAGAAGCTAACCCAGGCTTTAGCTTCGTTTGGAGGGCAGATAACCGAAACCACAGAAGGCTTTAGAATCCTGAGAAACAAGAAATTCACCAACGGAGAAGGATTTATTATCTATTTCCTTTAAGTAGGGTGCAAAGTTGTTCTAACAGTTTCCGTTACAGGGGTACCAACTGGCCACTCCTCCCTAACAAACGGTTTTGTTGAGTTAGCTTCTTTTTTTCTTCTTCTTTTTTGGCCCCACTTCCTACGAGAGAAACTACTTGAATGAGGAAGAAGAAAGGAGTCCTGGGGGGTGTTCTCTGAAGTTTCCTTCACCATCCTCATTAGCCACATGGGGTGGGACTGGGGCTTGAAGTAGGACAGAAGGTCCCTGGTAGGTGCAGGAGTGGAAAGTCGGGGATCCCCCACTTTCTTCACACCCACGACGTAGGGCGCTGCTGCTAGCCACAGGAACCCCAAGGCAGCTTTTTTTTTTCTATTCTCAGAACATCTATTGTGCGCCAGACTCTGTGCCCAGCTGTTGTTGCCAGACAGCAGGGAAAGTGCAGCTCTGGCTTCTGTGAAGAAAGAGATCACGGGGCAGTCCCCAGTTCTGAGAGCCTTGTTACACATTGGGAACTCAGTAGATTTTTGCGGGATGGAACAGGGGGAAGAACATGGACTCTGAAAGGGGAAGGCCCGGGGAACTAACTGAAGGCGGGAGAGGCGGCTCAAGGAGCGTGTAGTGCGTCGGGGTAAAAGTCTCCAGGTGTCACCACGGAGAAAAGGTGCCTAGCCAAGGGGAGCGGAATGGAGGAGCTCTGCAGTCCGCGCCCCACTTGCCCGGAGTCACCATGGCCGCCACGGAGGCGACGGGTGCTTGGAGTGCGGGCAGGTGAGGGGCGGATCCGCCATCGGCGGAGCCAAAGCGCAGGCGCGGCCCGCTTGGTGTCCCGGATGGAAGAGTTAAAGTTCGGGCTCTGCCTGAGACCCTGAGACGCGCGGGCGCTAGGGACCGGAGTGCCGGCGTGAGAAACTGAAATTTCCTGGGGGAGGGAGTTGTCAAACGGAGGCCGAAGGAAAGGAGGCGGAGGCCGCGGAGAAGCGCGGAGACCCGCCCCTCCGCCATAGCGGCCTCCAAGTGCCGCCTCTTCCTTTATAGTCTCCCGCCCTCCCCTGCCTTCCGGTCCGGCGGCCCGGCCTGGCCTCGCGGGCCCCCTCGGAAATATCCCTTGGGGCCTTTGGGAAGAGGACATATTCGATCCCCGCTTGGGAATATGTCTGAAAGAAGCGACCTAGAACGGGCTTTAGGCGCGACTGAGCGGGCAGCAGGCGGTCCCAGGCTCGCTACGGCCTGCGAGGCCCCTGGTCTTGAGAACGCTTGGTTAGAGCAATTTCCCCACCCCACAGAGGATGTCAGTCTTTCCCAGAGAGCGCAGGGCTTTAATTCAGCAGACTTCTCTGTATTCTCAGATAGGGCCCTCTCTACCCTCAAAATACTCAGCAGAGGCTTGCGCCGCCATTGGACAAGGGCTGGATTTAGGAGACTTGGGTTGTAATCATGACTCAGAAAGAGCACGTCCCCTGTGGCCGGGCTAAGGCCTGATGGGAAGACCATGAGGTTTAAGAATTTAAAAAGAAAAAAAAATTAAAAAGACATTCTCTTTAAATACAGCCTTGGATGTGTCGGAGGGCCCGAGCAAGCCTCAGTTTCCATATCCATAAAATGGCGACGGTAATTATACTGGCGTCACAGGGTCTAATGAGATCTCTGATTTAAAACTAGGGAGATTTCTATAACTCACTTCTCTGGGGCATATTTATCTCGCGTGAACAGTGTAAAACTAGTTGCTCCCTGTCCTGCCAGGTCAGAGAGTGTGATTTGGCAAAGGTTGTTGGGAAGTCGAGGCTGGCAATTAGCTGAGAGGGAGAACTCACTGGCTTTATTTTGTTTCTTCTTGATTTACCTGTAAACTAAGTGTAAGCTACAAGTTTCCTGTGGTCGCTGGGGCTAGACCTTGACTCTGGAGAGAGGAAGAATGGCAGCCTGGTGACGAGGCAGAGGTGGGTTGTGCTTTTCTGTTCCCAACTTTTTGCATGTATGTGGGTGGGAAGTAACGAAGGGAAAAAGATAAAATCACCCAAGATAGAGACCGAGGGGGCTATGACGTTGGCTGTGGCTTTTTCTAGGATTCCTTTCGACTTGGCGAGTCAGTGTTGGAAATGTTGGGTAGATTCACAAACTACCTCTGCTCTCTGGGGTTTTCAGAAGCTTGCCTTTGAACTGAATTTTGATGAGCAAAATCATGCGGCTTTGGTTGCCCCTCCCTCCGGGCTCCTTGGTGATGGAGTAAGCAGCGGGCGCCGCCTGGTGCTGAGGATAAGTACTGTTGTCACTGGCCCGTCTTGATCTCTGGAGAAATTTTACTTTCCTGTGGCTTCTGTGACTTTGTAGTGTTGCTGTTAACGTGAGTATGGTGAGAGGACTATTGGAGCAGTGATTTTATATCCAGAGCCAATGAACTGGTGATGCCACATCCTGTTCTTGCCACTTCCACTCAATCAGAACAAGGCTTAAAATGTCTGTTTTTATGCTAGGCCCTGGGGATAGTTGTCAGCAAGATAGACAAAGCCCTCCCAAGCAACTTAATTAAGCAAGAGCAGTAAAGACCACAAGGCAGAGTACAATGAGAGCATATCACATTAGTGAGGGTCAGAAAGGATTCCAGAAACAAGTGCTACCTAAAGGTTTGATAGGTATTAGCCAGATAAGAGAAGACAGAACTAGCCCTCTCCAGCCCTCCCATTAATTTCTCAGTCTAGGTGTTTTTTTCCTTTAGGGATAGAGCCTCAACACACATGTGGAACTCTGGATGTTTGCGGGATGAAACTGGGGGAAGAACACCAAATCAGAGAATTGCCTCTGGTGCTCTTGTCCTCCTTTCTGATTTCCCCAATTGGTTCTGTAGAAGGCATTGCTACTTCTTTTAGCCCAAGGAATTGTTTAAAAGAAAAAAGCCTTGAAGTGCATTTCCTGCCTCAGAATGGCTTTGCAACTGTTTGAATGTTGCTGCCATTCCAACAAAGGGATGGGACATGAGTTTTCTCCATTCCTAGTAGTCAACTCTGTCTTCCTCCTGAGTTTGTTTTAGCAGTGTGAGCTGGCTAAAGTCCTGCCAAGTGGTGGTTTTCTTTCCCTTCTCCACTTAATTTAACAGACTGGCTGAACACACATCAGAGAGCTAAGCTAGAGTGTATAGTGATTATGGTCTTCCAATTCAGTTCCATGCCTCATTTTTGGGACTCTGGTTTGGGACCTAGTTTATTATTCTGGGCAGGAGGAAAAGGGCACACACCAAATAACAGCAACCACAACGTAGATGTAGTGGTACTTCTTCACACATTGGTCCATTTCACCATCACGATAATTTTGTGAAACAGGCAGAATAATCTGATCCCATTTTTTAAAAAGATTTTATTTATTCTTAGAGAGAGGGGAAGGAGAGGCAAAAGAGAGGAAAGGAAACATCAATGTGTGGTTGCTTCTCGTGTGTCCCCTACTGGGGACCTGGCCTGCATGCAACCTAGGCATGTGCCCTGACTAGGAATCAAACTGGTGACCTTTTGGTTTGCAGGCTGGCACTCAATCCACTAAGCTACACCACCCATGGCTGATCCCATTTTATACGTAAAGAACTGAGGCTCAGCCCTGGCTGGTGTAGCTCAGTGGATTGAGCACAGCCTGCGAACCAGAGGATTGCAGTTTGATTCCCAGTCAGGGCACATGCCTGGGTTGCAGGCTGGTTCCCTGCAGGCCATTTCCCAGCAGGGGAAGCACAAAAGGCAACCATACATTGATGTTTCTCTCCCTCTCTCCTTCCCCTCTAAAGGTAAATAAATAAATAAAATCTTAAAAAAAAAAAAAGAACTGAGGCTCAGAAGGACTAAATGAGAACTTGTGAGTAACAGAGCCAGGACTTGAACCCAGATCTTTAGTTTCTGCACAGGGGACACAACAGGCTTTTCAAAGATTTCTGTGAGTTTAGCTTTCCAGTTTCATGCTTATCTGTGTGGAACTTTCCCAACAAGAATATAGTGCTTCAGAGTGACATCTGCTTTCAAGATGCTTTTCTCTTGTCTGAGAAGTTAAGTGGTTAAATCTGCCCAGTAACACAGAAAGGGGAGTCTCTGTTGAAGAATGCTCTCAAGAATTTACTTTCAGCCTATGTGTGACATTTCCTCCTTAGGTTTTGGAGTTTAGAAGCCTGAGGGAGTTCAGTCCTGGCAGCAACACCCCTGAATTCCTGTGGTGAGAGGATGTGGCTCCTGGACCCATCCCGAAAAGAGGTGCTGAGGTTTGCTGCCAGCTGCCGTGTCCTGACTCTGGTGCTGCAGGTCAGTCTCTGATCTTTTGTCCTGAACATGCCTTGCCACATGACTGGGCTGGACACTAAGAATAGTCCCCATCTCCTTTTTACCTTTCAGGTTTGCCCCTCCCTGTGGTTGGAACCATAAACACTTAGGCTTCATAG
The DNA here is from genome assembly GCF_014824575.4 of Sturnira hondurensis. Lineage (NCBI taxonomy): Eukaryota > Metazoa > Chordata > Mammalia > Chiroptera > Phyllostomidae > Sturnira > Sturnira hondurensis. Next base: position 674,396 of record NW_028094186.1, on the reverse strand, counting down.
CTGAAAAGTGGGCAGGACTCTTAGGAATGGTCTATTAACCCTTTGCTTTACACATGAAACAGGAAAGGCCCAGAAAAGTTGAGTGGTTTACCTAAAGTCACACAGTAAGTTAGAGAAGGGCCAGAATGAGACCCCAGGTTTTCTAACTCTTGATCTAGTGGTCTTTGCAGCAGACCATGATGTTCCATAACCAGAGATGCCATTAGGATGTGACAGCTCAAAGTATTGCCCTGGGTCCCCTAACCAGGAGACTGAGCAGGTCAGTTGAGAGGGAAAGAAGTGGCACTGCCCTGAGACCATCTGTGTACATTTGTTTAGTCATAGTGTCCCCTGGTCTTCGCCCAAGTGCTTCTCCTTGCTGCCTTACCCACACACAGCCCTCAGAATGCACTCACTTTTGCCAAACTCCCTTTCCCCTCAAAGGCTATCCCTATACATATTTTAATCAAATTTCATATACATATGCTTTATATACAGTGCCTAGCACAGTGCCTAGTGCTCAGCAGGTTCTCAGTATGTGTTCTTGTTGAATGTAGTCTACACTCTAGGTATGTTATATTATAATTATGTGCGCCATTTATCACAAGCTTCATTCTGAGGCTCATAGCTGGTTCCTTCGTAGAAATCTTTCCTCTCCTCCCTCGCTATAAGAGGTATAGCAGGCTCTGCTGGCTCCCAGGTTTAGTGAGAAGTATCTTCAACTAGGAGACTAGGGTTGTTATCTATAACTGTTGACCCTGTCCCATTTGTTTTCACTGTTTGAAATGGCCTGATTACAAAAACAAATAAATAAATAAACTGACCAAAACCAGAAAGAACTTTAAAAATGGAGTTATACTCCTGGTACCAGGCTGGAGAAAGTGGCTCGATGATAACTTTGATTGGCAGAACCAGTAGAGCAATACTGTGAATCGGCACCTGGGATAGGAAACCAGGACAGCTGGGTTCTAATTCAGCTGGTTATTTAGAAACAAGAATGCTTTCCAGACTGTTCACTCAATAACCCAAAGTTTATTAAGTACCTACTCTGTTCCACATGCTAGGTGGTGAGCATAAAAGTAGTTATGGTCTCTTTTCCCTTAAGTAACTGACAATCTAGTGGGACAAAAAGACATTTAATGATAATGCTATTTTGTTACTTCTCCCAATGTGCCCCACTTCCGGTTTTAAAGCTCATGCCATCAGAATATATTGCTAGTTATCTTTAATTGTTGCTGTCATCTGTGTTAAGGACAGCTCATTCCTTCTCATTGTTAAGGTCTTAGCTCCTGGTTCATGGTTTCTCTTTCCAGCACAACTGCTGATTTCTTGGTAGTTTGAATATTAACAAAGCTGATACACCTGACTACTATCTCCTCTCTTTTCAGCTCACTTTCTCTAGTCCTCCAGCTCTAACAATTCTTCCAGTGCCCCAGAATTTATAATCCATTGATTCTGCCACTGTTTCATTGATTCTCACCCACCTCAAGGCTTCAGCTTCACTTCTTACCCCAGCTTAGATTCCATCCTCCATCATGCATTCCTGCACAACTCATTTGCTTCCTTCTCCCAATGCCCAACCTTGGTTGAATTCAATTCTCTCTCCATTCTTTGCCTAGATCTGCCCAGAGTAAAACACAAAACTATAGTAACTAGTTTCATTTTACTGAAGGTCATTAACTCAAATGAGTCCTTAGTGCTACCCAATGTTAGTGTATTTCCTTGGTCCACTCACCCCCTCTCCCCATTTTTCTGCACAGTAGAATCACCTGGGAGAGCTTAAAATCTCAGTGCCCAGGCTGAGATTTTACCAGTGAAATAATTAACTCTGGAGGAGGAACCCATGCATCATTATTTGTAAAACTACCTGGGTGATTCCAGTGCATAGTCTATTTTGAGAACTAGGGTAAAGTCTCTAACATCTTTTCTCCCAGTTGCTTTTTTAAGTGAAAACTCAGAAAAATAGAAGCAATCAGAAGTGACTTTCTGCATGCTTGCACCACATCCATCAGCATAACTACATTTTCACTGTGCACCTTTACTGTGGAAGGTTGGGTGAGCTGTCTGTTCTCCTCTCCAAGGTGAGCTCCTCTACCTGTGCAGCAGATTCCATCCTCTTTTGCCTGCTCCAGCAATCCTCCACTTCCTTTCTTGTGTACTCCTTTCCTTTCAACTGGATTAGTCCCATTGGCAAACAAATACTTATCTCCCAACTTTTAAAAAAATATTTCCTTTTACCCCCACGTTGTCATTCACCTACTAACCCTTTCTCTGCTCCCCTTTATAGCCAACTTCCTCCAAGTAGTTGTCTGTATGCATTATCTCCCCTCTCCCCTTTGCTGTTGAACTTAGCCTAAGCAATCTTCTTTCTTTTCCACCCTAGTGAAACAGCTCTTGTCAATGTCACTAGTGACCTTCACATTGCTAAGTCTAGTGGTCAGTTTTCAGTCCCCATCTTACTTAACCAGTCAGCAGCATTTAACAGAGCTAATCATGCTCTTGCTTCACTTGGTTCTAAGATACCAGGCTCTTCTGGTTTTCTCCTTACCTCGCTGTTCGTTCTTTATTTTCACCCTCTCTCAATTGACTAAATGTTGCTGTGCCCAGGGTCCAGTCTTTGGATCTCTTCTTTTCTTTATCTGTACTTCCTAGTGCTCCCATTCAGTCTCATACCTTTAAATACCACCCTGGTACATATGACTCCCAAATTTATATCTCTAGCCATGATCACTCTCCTGACCTTTGGACTGATCTCACTGCCTTGTTGACTCTGCACTGGAATGTCCAACTGAAACTTCACCAGTCCAAAACTAAACTGATTCCCCCCGCCCAACAAATCTGTTCTCTTTCACTTTATTAAATGGTTATTCTTCCAGTTCAACCAAAATCCTCTTTTTTCTTCATCCCACAGGCACTCTTCAATGCCATCATCCCAGATCACCGTGCAGAAGCCTTCTCTCCTCCTCGCCTCGCTCCCTCAGGCTCTGTGGACCAACTTGTGGAAGGTCTCCTGGGTGGCCTGTCTCACTGGGATGCTGAACACTTTCTGTTCATTGCTGAGCATGGCTACCTGTATGAGCACAACTTTGCCTTCTTCCCTGGTTTCCCCCTGGTCCTGCTGGTGGGGAGTGAACTGCTGAGACCCCTGCGGGGGTTACTGAGCCTGCGGAGTTGCCTGTTAATCTCAGTAGCATTGCTCAATTCCTTGTTCTCTGTTCTGGCTGCAGTTGCACTTCATGACCTGGGCTGTCTGGTTTTGCACTGTCCCCGCCAGGCCTTTTACGGAGCACTGCTTTTCTGCCTCAGCCCCGCCAATGTCTTCCTGACTGCTGGTTACTCAGAAGCTTTGTTTGCCCTCCTAACATTCACCGCCATGGGACAGCTGGAAAGGGGCCAGAGCTGGACTAGTGGACTCCTCTTTGCCCTTGCCACTGGTGTACGCTCCAATGGGCTGGTCAGTGTTGGCTTCCTTATTCATTCTCAGTGCCGAGGCTTTTTCTCTTCTCTCATGGTACTGAATCCTCTGAGACAGCTCTTGAAGCTAATGGGCTCTGTGTTCTTGTCCATGTTCACACTTGGCCTTCCCTTTGCCCTCTTTCAGTATTATGCCTACACCCAGTTCTGTCTGCCAGGCTTCGTCCACTCCATCCCTAAGCCCTTGCTGCAGTTAGCTTTGGACAAGGGCTACCGAATTGCAGAGGGAAATGAGCCACCTTGGTGCTCCTGGGAACTTCCCCTAATATACAGCTATATCCAGGATATCTACTGGAATATTGGCTTTTTGAGGTACTATGAGCTTAAGCAGCTGCCCAATTTTTTGCTGGCTGCACCAGTGGCTATACTGGTTGCCTGGGCAACTTGGACATATGTGACCACCCACCCTTGGTTCTGCCTTACACTTGGGATGCGGAGGAACAAGAACAGTGAGACCCTAGAAAAGCCTGATCCTGGATTCCTCAGTTCTCAGGTGTTTGTGTACCTGGTTCACGCTGTAGCACTGCTCCTCTTTGGCTGTTTGTGCATGCACGTTCAGGTAAGGTGGATTCCTGGCTGGGAAAAGGATGTAAATACACGCAAAACCCCTAGACCAGGGATGGGGGAGAGAGCTAACTTTTCCCATTTGAATGACCTGTGTCTAATTTATGTATTCAACAACTACGTGGAGAGCTTTCTTTGTGCTAGACCGTGGGTCAGATCATGGAGGATGAAACATGAATAAGATAAACTGCCCTGGCTGGTGTGGCTCAATGGATTGAGTGCCGGCCTGCAAACCGAAAGGTCCCTGGTTTCATTCCCAGTCAGGCACATGCCTGGGTTGCAGGCCAGGTCCCCAGTTGGGGGCCGGCGAGAGGCAACTGATCATGTATCTTTTTTTCAATATTTTTATTTCTTTTTAGACAGAGGGGAAGAGGGGGAGAGAAACATCAATGTTTGGTGCCTCTTGCACTCCCCACACTGGGGATCCTGGTCCACAACCTAGGCATGTGCCCCAACTGGCCAGTGCTCAATCGACCAAGCCACACCACCTGGGCTGATCATGTATCTCTTGCACATTGCTGTTACTCTCCCTCTCCTTCTCCCTCCCTCCCCCTCTCTCTAAAAAGTAAATAAATAAAATCTTTTTAAAAAAGTTGTTCCCCTAGTGGATCTTATGGTAGAAATGGAAGATGGACATTTAACAGATAAAATTAGAGCAAAATGGAATGGGAAAGGACTTGCTTTTTTGGAGAAAAAGTACTATGGAAGCACAGAGGAAAAAAGCTGATTGAAAGAGGGTGTCAGGTTTAGTCCAGATCATAAAGAATAAGAAGAAATTCCATTTAAGAAGCAAAGGAAGAACATTCTGGGCAAATGAAGGAGGTATACAAAGACATGAGAGTTGTGAAGGACCTGATTTGACTTAGATACAGGAATAAGCACAGAGAATACCTCTGGGACCTTCCCATAATACAGTTGCAACTTGGTAGTTGACTTTCTGAGGTATTCTGAGTGAGTACTCAGTTTTCAGAGGAAACATCTTGTGCAATGTTTTGGGGGGCAGATAGAGAGGGATGGGAAGGTTTTGATCATTTGATTTTTTTAATTCCTGGCTGTGGCCCCAGTTTCATCTTAACCCCAAGGAAGTTTTTTTTTTTCCTCTATGCTGGCCATTCCTTAGCAGTGCCAGAGTTTCTGCCTCTTAGAGGCACATACTGGCTGTTTCTAAGGTTCTCTGAGCTGTGTGAATAAGAGGCACAGGGGAAACAGAAAGTAACATTCTGTGTTTGTAGCTGGATTAGCTAGAGAGAATGCTGGCAAAGTTTAGCGTTTCCAGATAGAGGAGGGAGGCCCTTTGGCCCTGAACTCCCCTAGAAGGAAGAATGTTGAGCAATAAATAGTATCCTCTGTCTCCTTTCCCTCTGCTTTGCTATCCCCATGTGATGAGGGAACCACCATAGGTTCCTAAAGCCCCACATCACAGCCTAGAGTTTATAGTTCAGGCCATGCTCTAAAATAGGACCCCACAGTGGTTTTTTGTATTGACTTACCCATTACTGTGGTGATTAGTCTGTAGCATGTTTATTTGTAACATGGAGGTCACTTGGCTGGTATCACACACAGCTTTATAAGGCAGATCCTAAGCTCTACTAAATTTTTTGTCCAGTGTAATAAATGTGTAGTCATGGTGTTACAGTTCACCCAGCAGCAGGGAATCCCCAGACTGGTCCAATTTTAGACAGTGGCATTCCAATAAATGTGTGGGTTTCTCCCTCTTATGATTTCCAGGTTCTCACCAGGTTTTTGGGCTCCTCCACACCTATTGTGTACTGGTTTCCAGCTCACTTGCTTCAGGATCAAGAGCCACTGCTGAGATCCCTAGAGACGGTGCCCTGGAAGCCTCTTGCAGGGGACTCCCCACCAAGACAAAAGGTCCCCAGAAATTCTATCATGGGACTTTTGTACAACTGGAAAACCTGTTCTCTAGTCACACAATGCATTCTAGGCTACTTCCTGACTTACTGGCTCCTGGGACTGCTCCTGCATTGCAACTTCCTGCCTTGGACATGACCTAGAATCTCAGGGGACAGGCTTGAAACCAAACGAACCAGAGGGCTGAAAGTACAAATATATAAATACACTGCCTGCACTGCCTTGGGATTCTTACTCTGTCCATTAGAACCTCTTTCTCTATTTGAAGGTTGGTTAGGAACGGGAGCAGTATGAGCCACTAGAGAGCCCCCTAATGGCCCTGGCTATGGAAAATTTTAGAGTAGTGAGTATTTTCACAGAAAGGGCAAACATCTTATTCTAAGTCTAAATTATACCTGGATCTGTCTATTTAACCAAGCACAGCAGAGATAGTCTTGAACCTACCACTGATCCACTTGTAAATTTAAATGTAAATTTCATCAAAGGTTCTAGCTAACAGACTGGTAGTAGTCCACACATGATGCCAGAGGTCCAAACAGTGTAGTGGCAGTAGTAAGTGGGACCTTCTTTTCTAAATGAGACATTGTTTCCCTGACCTCAGCATATTCCTAGGTTGCAGGTTTGGTCCCTGGACAGGGCAGGTATGAGAGGCAGCTGATCCATGTTCCTTTCGGGGGGGGGGGGGGGTTGCCAGTTGGGAACACGTGAGAGGCAACTGATTGCTGTTTCCCTCTTTTTCTCCCTCCCTTCCCCTCTCACTAAAAATAAATAAAATCTTAAAAATTTTTTTAAATGGGACACTGTTTCTGATTATTTTTTAAATGGTTTGTTCATGTATTTATGTGAAAATTCTTATAAAGATATGCACATTAAACAACTTTCGGTTATCTGAGCAATCAGTTGCCTTTAAAAAAATAATACAAGCTAGACCGTGGCTGGTGTAGCTCAGTGGATTGAGCACAGGCCCGTGAAGCAAAGGGTTGCCAGTTCGATTCCCAGTCAGGGCACATGCCTGGGTTGCAGGCCACATCCCCAGTAGGGGACACATGAGATACAACCACACATTGATGTTTCTCTCCCACACTTTCTCCTTCCCATCCCTCTCTCTAAAAATAAATAAAATATTTAAAAAAATAATACAAGTTAGCACTGCCTGGTGTGGCTCAATGGGTTGAGTACCGGCCTGCAAACCAAAGGGTCATGGGTTTGGTTCCCAGTCAGGGCACATACCTGGGATGTAGGCCAGGTCCCCAGTTGGGAGCACACAAAAGGCAACCACATGTTGATGTTTCTCTCCCTTGCCCTCTGTCTAAAAATAAGTAAATAAAATCTTTTAAAAAAATACAAACTACTTCAGGAAAAAAGTCACAATAGAGCACTGCACAAGGAAGCAGGAGACCTGGATTCTAGTCCTCAGTAAAATCCACTTACCAGCTGTGTGACCTTGAGAGAATTCTCAGAGCCTTAGTAACCTTTTCTGAAACTAGGGGAAATGGTATTATCTTATAGGGGGGAAGGAGTAGGGAGAGGGAATGAACCATATACTTTCTTATAGGTCTCTTTCTCCTCTAAGATCTTAAGGGCAGCCTTAAACAGTGGAATCACCCCAGTCTAAACACTTACGTAAAGGCTCAAATGAGACTTTAGGAGAAAATACTCAGTTCTGCTTTTAGCACTTGAAAGAAACTCTCCCTCTTTTTGGGTGCCACTCTGAGGAGTAACTTAAGTGACCTTTTCTTGGAATGAGGGAAAGCAGTGATACTTGGCAAATAAGGCTCCTGTCCTGCATAAGTAAGCCTGTGCCAGGCAACTAAGTGGTCAAAGCAGTGACTGGTTTGCCTGCTGTGTCCAAATGCCTGTGCTTGCTTGATTGGTAGACATGAGTCAGAGGAGCCGACATGGCACCATGAGCTGAAAAATTGTAGTTAAGTCCAAGATTGAATGAAATGGTATCTGACTGGCCCCATTGGTTATGAGCCCATTCATTTAGTGGTAGTAAGATCCTTGACTCCTGCTGGGCAATTTTTTGCTCATTCTTATTTTAATTTTATAGTCATCAGAGGATATGCCTATCGATTTTTTAGGTAGAAGGGAAGAGAGGGACAAATACGGATGTGATGGGAGAGAGAGAATCATTCAGGGACTAAATCCACAACCTAGGCATGTGCCCTGACTTGGAATTGAACCTGTGACCTTTCAGTTTACTGGATGATGCTCCAATCAACTGAGACACACTGGCCAGTGTTGCCTACTCTTGAGCCAAGTAAGAGGCTCTCTGCATCATCACCACTCATTCCCCATTTGAGCAAAATAAATTCCATCAAAATAAGTGGTTAATCATAAGCAGCTTCTGGAGAGCCCTGAGAATTGGAATTTTGACACACTCCCTCTGACCATGACAGAAAGCTAAACTTGCCAGCTGAAGGGGAAGCTCCTGGCTGAGTCCCAGCACCCTCTGTTGGAGCTTCTAGCCAGCCTAGCCAATAAGCATTTCCCATCCATTGCCCCAGCTTCAGCACAGCTGAGAGAATTTGGTCCAGAGTCAAATGCTTCTGAAAATGTACACACAGACTGGGGCAGCCCTCTGCCTTCTGCCAAGACACCCAAGTGCCCTTCTTGGCAGAATAGCATCCCTGCCCTAGTGTCCTTCCAGTTGGCAGAAATTGTTCCCTCCCTCCTCACCAACAGCTGCAAATCCAGGGACTTCCACCCTGTGTGCAGAAGAGCTGAGGTCCTGTTTCAGCTCTTCATTGCAGAGGAAGGAGCACTAGTCTCTGCTGTCATGCATTCTCCTCTGCCTCTTGTTGGTGGATAATCACTCCACAGGGGAGGGAGTGATTTAACTGCTCTAGCAGTCTCAGCTTCACCTTTATACTAGATCTCATCACCCCCGGAGGAGGGGGGGAGTTATTTCAAGAACTATAGACCTTATAAATGAGAATTCCATTCTTCTCAACTAAATCACTCTGGTATCCAGTAAAGATCATTATGGTTTCAGTTGACCACGGAGGATGTAACAGGACCGCAGCTAGGTGGACGCACCTGTGTGACCTAAAGACGGCACAGGTTTCTCTTTGACCTTGGAGGGATGGAGTTGCTCTTCTCTAAGGATCTAAGGAGTGAGCTGATTTTATGGCCAGCAGCTGTCCTTTTACCATCCTACTAACAGTCTTTAATAGTCTGGGAGAGGGACATGAAGGGCCCAAGGCAGGAAGCTTCCTGTTTACCCTGAGGTCTAACAATGCTGCAGCTGGGTTGGGCTTCTACAATTTCAGACAAAAGTAATTTCCTTCTGAGACCCAGCTAAAACAGAAACCAGAGCTTCATGTATCTAGAAGTTGATTCTTTTTTTGTTGAAGGTGGGAGGAGGGGGAGTGTTGGACATGTCTTCACCATTCCCCTGGGGGGAATCACTCCTTTTCTTGATCAGGCCCTTTTACCTTCATCTAAAAATGTCATTTGTGCAGGCTCAAGGGATTTCAAGTTGACTGGTTCTTTCAGCAATTGTTTATTCCTGTTTTGGGGGAATGAAATGATTCACTGTACCTCCTGCCCTCAAATAACTGTCTCATAGAGTTACTGGCAGATACACAGAAATATTAATCAAGATAGAAACTGATTAATTCTGAGAAATAAAGAGATACTTAAATGTCTCGCTGTGTATCGCTCTGCTTTAAGTTTTTATGATCAGTATGAATTAAAGTTTTACTGGTATGCTTAGGAAAATGTAAGTGAGGTACAGAGTAAATACTCTGTAAATTCAAACAAAGTGGAAATCCCTTCCAGCTTGGAATACTTGAAAAGGCTTCATGGAGAAATGGCCTTTGGGCTGGACTCTAAAAGACAAATAGGATTTGAAAGTTAAGGGCGGAGAATGAGTATAGGAAGCATAAAAAGGAACAGGACAGAAAGAGCTTAGTTTGAGTGGAACTGAGGTATTGTCATTGAGATTTAGGCCTTGAAATCAGCCCCAAGACCAGCTCTACTGTATATTAGTTGTGCGAATAGGAGCCGGATATTAAGTCTCTAAGCCTCAGTTTACTCTTCTGTAAAATGTATGTAACACTATAGTTCATAGATGTGGTTAATGACATTATCTGTCTCATAGGCTTGTTGTGGGTATTAAAGGAAAAGTGTTTAAAACAGTACTAACAAGGGAATAGATTTGGACATATTGAGTTTATAACACCATCAGCACATTTATATGCCAGGAAATGTGGAACTAGAGACAAGGAAAGAGGTCAGAGAGTCATCCCACCAGACATGATAATTACAGCAGCCATGAGATTGGATTTGATTGTCAAAAGGAAAAGTGTGGAGAGAGAAGGGGGTCTATAAGACCTTGGGCAAATGACTCAACTTTTCTAAAACAGTTTTCTCATCTCTAAAATAGGGGTGTTAGCACCTATCACATAGAATAGTTATGAGGATTAAATGAGACACTGAATAAAGCACTAGCATGGTGCCTGACACATAGAACTTCATGAAAAACAAAAAAGAAAGAATTTCATGAATGGTAGCTATCAGTATTATCATTATCATCATTATTACAGGACTATAAACAAATTGTTTTGGGGAAAGAGAGTTTCAAGAAGGAAGAAATTGTTACCAGCATCATGCTGTTAAGATTAAAGAAAGAATAAGAAAAATCCACTAACTGCTATAACAGCTCCCAAAATTCAGTATCTTAAAAATAAAAGTTTTTTTCTTGCTTACACTGTAGTATAATGGGGAGGGAAACCTGTTTTACCCAGTCACTTGGGACTCTGGCTTCTTCCATTTTGTGGCTCTGCCCTTTGAGAGAGAGACAGACAGAGAGAGACAGAGGGACAGGAAGAGAGAGAGACAGAGAGAGACAGAGAGGGAGGGAGGGAGAGAGAGAGAGAGAGATTGTAAGGTATTAGCTCATGATTGTGGAGGCTGGCAAGTCTGAAATCTGCAGGGTAGGCCAGCAGCTGAAGACCCATGAAAGAGTTGATGCTGCAATTTGAGTCCAAAAACAACACGCTGGTAGAATTCCCTCTTTTTTAGGGGGAAGTCTGTTGGGATTTCCACCCCTGCCATTAAGACCTTCAACTGATTAGATGAGGCCCATCTACTTTATGGAAAATAATTTGGTTTGTTCAAAGTCTACTGATTTAAATGTCAATCTCATTTTTAAAAATACCTTCATGGAAACACCCAGAATAATATTTGACCAAATACCTGCATACTGTAGTCTAGTCAAGGTGACACACAAAATTAACGCAATAGATTTCTGCTCTATTTGCTTCTAGTCAGATCCACGTGACACTAACCACATTCAAGTTCTTTCCTAGATAGACTCCTTGACCTGATTACTTATTTGCTTCTTCACCCTCTTGCCTCACTCTCAATGTAATAGTGGCTCCATTAAAGCTGTGTGAGTTAATAAGTGGGAAGGTCATGCTCTTCACCTGATGTTTGCCTTAGAGGTGATAACATCTTTCAATTCCAGTGGTTCAAGAGCTTTTCCAATCTTATACTTTTCCAATCTTATTTGTTGTCCAGAATCAGTCAGCTTTTCCCATCCTGAAATGCTCATCACCTCTAGACTTTCTCTACAGGTTCAGGCAAAAGTAGGCTTACAGTTGTTCATATGGAAAATAATATAATAATTAATACACAATAATAATACAAGAGTAAACTTTTGTGTGCTCACAACTGTAAACCTACTTCTGCTTCACCCTGTATTTCCTTTCCATGTCTGCTTATTCTCACCTAAGTCCACCTCTTCTTTATAATACTTTATAAAGGAACCTGTGCTAGTTATTAAGTTACTGTCTTTCAGCTCCAAAACCTCCCTTCTACTTGCCACTTTTGAGATACTGGAGCTGGGATTCTGCATTTAACATTTCTCTGCTGTCAGTGAGGCGTTTGGCTCTGCCCATAAGGGCCACCAGAGGGAGCTAGTGACACCAGAGGAAGAAGAAAAGACTCCTGTTTGCTTCCTGTTCCTGTGAAGTCACCCCAGCAATGCTCCTTCATCCTGGCAATAGCAGTTACTTCCTGTAGCAGAGCTGAATGCACTTGGCAGGGTTTTTATTTTAAGATTTTATTTATTCATTTCTAGAGAGAGGGAAAGGGAAGGAGAAAGACAGGGAGAAAAACATCATAGGTTGCTTCTCACATGCCACCAAGTCAGGACTTGGCCCACAACCCACACATATGCCCTGACTGGGAATCAAACCAGTGACCTTTCAGTTCTCAGGCCAGTGCTCAAACCACTGAACCACACCAGCCAGGGCCACTTTGCAGTTTTTTCCAATATCTGCAGAAACAGCTTCAGAGTGTTCCCCTCAGAGACGCACCAACTGGGTAGCACCCCTTTTCTCAGAGGTGTTGGTCCCTCTTCCAAGTTCAGAAACATCAGCACCTGACTTGGAGGTCTGAGTGTCAGCTCTGTAGGGCCCCTCTTCTTTTTTTTTTTTCCTTTTATTTTTTAGAGAGAAGGGAAGGGAAGGAGAAAGAGAGGGAGAGAAACATCAATGTGTGGTTGCCTCTCACATGGCCCCCAGTGGGGGCCTGGCCCACAACCCAGGCATATGCCCTGACTGGGAATCGAACCGCGACCCTTTGAGCTCGCGCTCAATCCACCTAGCTATACCAGCCAGGGAGGGCCCCTCTTCTAAGCGTGTAAGTTTTAGTAATTCCAAACTCTTCTCTTTGCTCTCATAGCTCTAGGAATTTTTTTTAAGATTTTATTTATTTATATATCTTTAGAGGGGAAGGAGAGAGGGAGAGAAACATCAATGTATGGTTGCCTTTTGTGCGTCCCCTGCTGGTAGTTAGCCTGCAAGGAACCGGCCTGCAACCCAGGCATCTGCCCTGGCTGGGAATCGAACCGCGATCGTCTGGTTCGCAGGCCCGCGCTCAATCCACTGAGCTACGCCAGCCAGGGCAGCTCTAGGAATTATAGATGCTTCCTGCTCTTGCTGTCTTCATATTTCAGAGTTTGGGGTGTTTTTGTTACCCTTTCACTTATCTAGTTAACAACTCTATACTTAGTTAACCATCGTAACCATTCTTTATATTAAATTCTCTCTGTCCAGTGGCTGGTGTGGTTGCTGTCTCATTGGCTGGACACTGACTGCTATTGAAATTGGTACTAGTAGTGGTCCCAGGAGGTAGATCGCAAAAGATAGGATTAGGAAGCTGGTTTGGTTGTGCCATTGAGTTTGAATGTGTTAAGCTCCTTGCCAATGAGAAAGGTGATGCTACTAATCCATGGCATGCTGTGGCATCGTGATTAATCCAATTATCACCTAGGGTTATTTATGATAAAGTGCCAGCTAGAGCAAGTGCCTTGGGGGCCCAAGTGGTTGTTGCGCTTGACTGTTGTAGCAGTGATGATGACTATGGGGATTTGGTGTGGGAGGAATTCTTCTGAATGTATCAGAGTCCTTGCAATAAATGACAAATTTGGGTCTTTAAACTCCTCCTTCAAGTCTTGATCAGAAAATCACAGACATTCCATGATAGCCGTAAAATAATGTCTTATCTTGTAAGCAACAGACTTATTTGCTACAAATGAAATAAAAAATTATGCATGGTGCAGAGTTATATCAGTTTAATTTAGTCTTACTAAATTTCCTGCGATTGATTGGGACAACTGTAATATCATAATCAATACAATATAATTTAAAAAAATCTCCTGTGATTGAGAAGGAGTGGGACTCTGAAACTTGGAATGGACACATCTGGTTTGATTTTCTTCTAGGTTCTCAGAGTCTCCTGTATTCTGCTAGCAGACAGGAAGGAGAGTAAGGGCCAGCACCTGGAAGTTTTACGGGCCAGGCTGTCACTTCCAGTTACTTTCATTAGACAGAATTCAGTCACTTCTATTTGTAAGAGAGCCTGGGAACTGTGAATATTGGTGAATGAGTAGTTTATGCCACACAAGATTGGTCAGCAGGGACATTTAAGATAGAAGTTTTAGGAGAGTGATGTAGATAGGATAAATTATAAGAAATTAAGAAATGAATAGGTGCCCTGGCTGGTGTAGCTCAGTGGATTGAGCATGGGCCTGTGAAGTAGAAGGTCGCTGGTTCGGTTCCCAGTCAGGGCACATGCCTGGGTTGTGGACCAAGTCCCCGGCAGGGGACACATGAGAGGCAACCACACATTGATGTTGCTCTCCCACTCTTTCTCCTTCCCTTCCCCTCTCTCTAAAAATAAATAAATAAAATATTTGGGGGAAAAAGAAGAGTCACAAAAGTTTTTTTTTTTAAAAAAGAAATGAATAGGTCACCAGGAAATGGTAGCTGCTCTTTAATATGACTCTAGTGAGGAAGAAAAAGATAAACCTGAAGCTACAGTAAAGAGGTAGCTCTTTCTCTGAAAGAGAGGTAGCTCTTTCAGCTTTTCCATGAAACATGGAAAGCTGTTTCAATTGTTAGTGTTTTAGCTTAGTTTTGCTTTTTTAATTGATAGAGAGTTGAGTATGAGTTTGCAGTCTCAGTGAACAGGAGTGATAAGACATGAATGGAGGGTTGGCTATGGGCAGAGAGAGGTCCACATTAAATTTACTTAAAAATATATTGATTTATTGAGCCCTGGCTGTTGTGGCTCAGTGGACTGAGTACCGGCCTGTGAACTAAAAGGTTTGATTCCTAGTCAGGGCATGTGCCTGGGTTGCAGGCCAGGTCCTCAGTAGGGGGCCTGCAAGAGGCAACCACACACTGATGTTTCTTTCCTTCTTCCTCCCTCCTTTCCCCTCTCTCTATAAATAAATAAATAAAAAATTTAAAAACTAAACAAAAAATTTTATTGATTGAGAAAGAGAGAGAACACCAATTTTTGTTGTTCCACTTATTTTTTCATCTATTGATTGATTCCTGTATCACCCCCAACTGGGGATCAAACTCATAACCCTGGCACACCAGGACAAGCTCTAACCAGAGAGGTCAGAGCCAGAGAGGTCCACATTTTTAAGATGTGAGGAAAGGATTGATTCAAATACAAATTATGAGGTAGAGAGGAAGGAAACTGAAAATCAAGTTGGTTTCCATGAAGTGACAAGGAACAAGAAAAGGTTTACAGTTTCAAGAGGACCCAGTTGAGGTGGGACAGCAGGAATGTGTACTGGAACCAGTACGTCCAGTTTTTGTGACTTTGTTCCATAGCCAAGGAGTGAGAGGAGAGAAAGCCCACAGCTTGGTCGACTCCTTCAAGGTGGGGCTCATCAAATCCAGAATCTTTGGCACTAAGAGGGTGGCCTTAGACATGTGTACCAATTAGTGACCCTTGAGGTTACTGTTGTTGCCTTTCCACTTCCCATCATGTGTTTTGACTTCCTTCCTTCCTCTCTCCTACCCTAGTCTCCAGCTCTCCCTCTTCTTTCTTCTTCTTTTTCTCATTATTATTTTAGATTGTATTTTCAGAGAGACAGGGAGGGAGAGAGAGATGCATTGATGGAAGATACATTGATGGGTTGCCTCTCACATGCCCCTGCCCCCAAATGGGGACCCTGTCAGCACAACCCAGGTATGTGCTGACAGGGAATCAAACCAGCAACCTTGCAGGCTGGCATTCAGTCCACTGAGGCACACCAGCCAGGGCTCCAGCTCTCCCTTTTCCTATATTTTTACTTAGGTTTTCCAATAACCTCAGTCTGGTAGACAGACCCTAACTGACCCTCAGTGATTCCTGATCTCCTGGTATTCACAACTTTGTGTAATCCTCTGCTCTTGAGTTAAAGTGGGACCTAAAGTGGGACCTGTGACTGTCTTCTTTTTTTTTCAGATTTTATTTATTTATCTTTACAGGGGAAGGGAAGGAAAGAAGGAGAGAAATATCAATGTATGGTTGCCTCTCGTGCGTCCCCTGCTGGGAACTGGCCTGCAACCCAGGCATGTGCCCTGACTGAGAATTGAACCTCGATCCTCGGGTTCACAGGCCCGTGCTCAATCCACTGTGCTACACCAGCCAGGGTGGTGACTTTCTTCTAATCTGTGGAATATGGCAAAGGTGATGGGATGTTGCTCTTGTTACATATACAGCTGACCCTTGAACGATGTGGGGGCTGGGAACGCCTACCCCTGTGCAGTCAAAAATCCATGTTTAACTTTCGACTCCCTAAAAACTTAGTAGTCCCTTGGTATTCATGGGGAATTAATTTCAGGATCCAGGCAGATACTAAAATCCGTGGATGCTCAAATCCCCTATAGAAAATGGCATACATCAGCCCTCCTCATTGCAGACTCCCAACTGTGGATGAAAGGATGAAAGGTACAGGCATTTATTGAAAAGAAAATCTGCCCTGGCTGGTGTAGCTCAGTGGATTGAGCGCGAGCCTTCGAACCACACGATCGCGGTTTGATTCCCAGTGAGGGCACATGCCTGGGTTGCAGGCCAGTTCCCAGCAGGGGACTCACAAGAGGCAACCATACATTGATACTTCTCTCCTTCCCTTCCCCTCTAAAGATAAATAAATAAAATCTTAAAAAAAAAAAAGAAAATCTATGTGGCATTTCAAACCCATGGTGTTCAAGGGTCAACTGTGAAATAAGTTACACTATATAAAAGTGTCTTAGCAGGCTAGAGCTATAGACTCTCCTTGTGAGCTTGATGAAGTAAGCAGCCATGTTGGAGAAGCCCACATGACATGGAACTATGCTAACCTCCAGGACTTGCAGATGGCTGAGGGACACCTCCAGCTGACAGCCAGCAAAAATCACAGGGCCTCAGTCGTATATTCATTTCCAAGGGAGTAAGTTCTGCCAACAACCTGAATGGGCTTGCAAGCAGATTCTTTCCCAGCTGAGTCTCCAGGACAGACTGCAGCCTGGCTGACACCTTGGTGGTAGCCTTCTCTGAGACTCTAAGCAAATGACTCACTGAGCTGTGTGGGGGCTCCTGACCTGGAACATGTGAGATAATGTGTGTGGTCCTAAGCCACTAAATTGTGGTAATTTGTTACACACCAATAGAAAATGAATACACTGAGAATTCCTGAAAGACACTGGGGCCATGAGGCATGAACTCCACATGAAGTGTCACCTAGGATCATGGAGCTGGGTGAGGACGGCCAGCGCATATCACACAGACACACACACACACAACTACCGGCCACTTTGAAATTCAAGGCGGTAGTTAACAGGCCTCTGGTTTTCAAAGAAGATTGTGTCCCCACAAGCACTCCTGCTTGCCGCGTAAAATGCCTGCCCAGTCGGTCATCAAGAAATGGGTCATCCCACCTTCCCCAGCCTTTGATGGGCACTCGAGCCCTGGAATTACAGATTACAGAAGATCACGAAGTCCACCATCCCAACCTCGGCGCTTGGCACGATGCCCGGCGCAAACGGGATGCCCAATAAATGGTGTGCTTGAAAAGGAACAAAAAGACCTCGGGCGCAGATCTGCTGCCCTGTCATTGTGCCGAACGGACCGGGCCGCTTTAGGGGCCGCAGGAACTGGCTGGTGCCCTGCAGCAGGTCAGGCAGGACCGGCGGCGGGTAGGAGCGCCTTCCCGGGCCCAGGCCGAGGGGGCGCTGCGGCGGGAGGCCGCGGCGGCGGGGGCGGGACGGGGCGGGGCCGCCCCCAGCGAGTGAGCTAGCGGCGCGCGCGCCGCCGCCGTCGCCACCTCCGCTGCTCGGCCCGGTCCCGGTGCTGCGCGGCCGGCCCGCGGGGCGCGGAGCGGAGGCCCGCGGCCGGCCGCATGAAGGACTGCGAGTACCAGCAGATCAGCCCCGGGGCCGCCCCGCCGCCAGCCTCCCCCGGGGCGCGTCGCCCCGGCCCCGCCGCGCCCCCCGGTCCGGGCCTCGGGTCCCCGCCGCCCGCCACTGCACCGCGCTGGAGCGGCAGCGGCAGTGGGAGCATCGGCCACCGCCCACAGCGCAAGTGGGAGGTGTTCCCCGGCCGCAACCGCTTCTACTGCGGCGGCCGCCTCATGCTGGCCGGCCACGGCGGCGTCTTCGCGCTCACGCTGCTGCTCATCCTCACCACCACGGTCCTCTTCTTCGTCTTTGAGTGAGTTCGGCGGTGCCCCTCTCCCCGCCCCCTCAGGCGTCCCATCCCCTCTAGCCTCCTCCATTCCCTGTCGCGCATCCCACCTTCCCCAGCCTTTGATGGGCACTCGAGCCCTCTGGGCCCCGTTGGGTACCTATCCCATCCCACTTCCCCGGGGGTGGGACTCCACCCTTCCCAGCACCTGCCAGTCAGCTTTCACTCCTGGCCCCTCTGGGGCCTGCATCCTCTCTGTACCTTTGAGTCTGCCTTCAGGCCTCTTGCACACCTCTTATCTTCTTCCCTGGTCCCTGTCCGCCCTCCCTGCCACCTCACTCTCTGTGGCCCCACCCTCGCACCCCCATCCTTCCCTGGCACCCTGCCTTTGCCAGAAGCACTGCCCTCTCATGTCCCTTGACCCCCACCCTCTCTGCCCTCTCAGAATCTGCCCCCCCCCTCCTTTGGGCAGATCCCCTCTCCTCACGTATCCCCAGGACTGGCTCTGGTGCACCCCCTAGGTTCTTCCTGACTTCGAGGCACCTTTTCTGTATATTTTTTCCAGGTTACTTCTGAGTTTCTTCCATGTCCTTTGGCTATATGTTCCTCACCACAGATTTCCTAGCCGTCTTCCCCATTCCCTTCAGGGTCCTTCTTTCTAGGGTCCCCTTGCTCATCTCTCTATTCTCAGACCCTCTCCCCTTGCTGCTCCCTCATGGCTTGGGTCCTCAGGCAGTCTTCCCTCAAATATAGTATCTTTGGGCCTCTCAGGCCTCCTTTTCCCTCTCCAGTACCTTTCTTAGCTTCTTTAGAGCTTTCTGTCCTTTCTCGGTCTCCTCCTCTCCCCCACTAGACCTCTCTTAACCCCTGTCCCCCACCTCCTGACCTCCTGTTTTTTTAACCCACTTAACATTGAAGCATCCCTTTGGCCTGTTCCATGGCAGGAATAGCTGTAGTGCTTCTTTATTTTTTAGTACAGTCCATAGTACTTTCGTGTGACAAGTCATATTTGCTCCTGTGGATTTTAACCTCTTCATAGCCCCAGGATTGGCCCACATGGTACCCCCAGTTTATGGATGAGGAGGGGATGCCCATCATTTTACCAGGGTCACGTATTTGTATCAGAAGTTTTCCACCCTACCCTTGGTCGCTAGCTTCAGCCACTTGCTACGTGATTCCCTGCATGCACACATGTGTACACATACATACCCCCACTGCACGCTGTATGAGCTTCACTTCCCCCACCTAGTTCCCCCCATTTTTTTGTGGTCTTACTTCATAATACGATGTAGTTGAGAACACCATTTCTGGAGCCAAGAGACCTGGTTCAAATCCCAGATCCACCACACGCTAACTGTGGGACTTCAGGGCAGTCGCTTTACCCTTCAGAGCTTCAGTTTCCGCATCTGTAAAATGGGGAATATAACAATACCCACTCCCTAAGGTTGTCATGAGGTCATGCACTTAGCTTTTAGCCTATAACAAGAAAATGCTAGCTGCTGCTGTTACTATTGTCTTTTGCCAAAAACCCATCCCCAGGGCCTGTAGCCATGATGAATGAGTCTGCTACAAAGACACCAGTCCCCGAGGAACCCTTTTCATCTGCCTGATTATCTATCTTTGACCTTGGGTTTTGTGCCCCTGCCTTTTTTTTATCCTCACCTGAGGATATGTTTATTGATTTGAGAGAGAGAAGAAGAAAGAGAGAGAGAGAGAGAAAGAAACATGAATGTGAAAGAGAAACATTGGTCAGTTACCTACTCGCCCTGACCAGGAATCTAACCCACAACCTGTTGGTGTATGGGGACAACGCTCCAACCAACTGAGCCACCCTGCCAGAGCGGGTTTCCCCTTGAAGCCAGGTGAGGAGTTCCTACCACTTAGCTTCTCCCTTTCACCCTTCCCTTCTGAGTCAGGGTGGATACAAAGTTCCAGGAGAGTTTTAACAAGCAGAAGCTCTGAGGAGCCCAGTGACGCCCCTCCCACCCTAACCCCCTCTTCAGGGCTCTGGGCTGAGTTTCACATCTGTGTTGCTGAGACAGCCCACAGGGGTGTTTTGAAAGTACGTTTTCCAGTATCCTGCCCAGGTCTTCCCACCAGGGCTGCAGCAAGGGCAGGAGGGCAAGAGGAAGCAGTGCTTGCCATGGGTTGTCCTCGTGACCTGCTGTGTGGGATTTGGTCAGTTCAGAAGCAGGATGTTCTCTGGGCTGAGTGGGTGTCTTCACTTGGGACAGACTTGACCCCAGAGAGGCAGGAAGCAAGGAATTCTGAGTTTGGGGAGAGCTTGTGAAGCATCTTGTCTTTCTCTTTGCTCCTCCTTACTTGGGGTGATGGACTTAGCGGGGAGGTTTGGGTTTGGACCAAGAGCTCACGTCAGTCTGGACTGGGATGAAAGCTTGGTAGGCAGCTGGCATGACGGGACTGCTGTTGGGAGGGTGCTCACCTATTGCTCTGGGGAAAGGGAAAGGTGGCTCTCAGTTTTTCCCACTGAGAATGGTTTTGCTCCGTTGTTTGGTTTGGCATATTATTGCACAGGCCTCCAAGCAGGGCTTCTGCCCTGTTTTCCACCCCAGAGAACAGCCAGAGTTCATCTTAATTGTAAGTCAGACCTGAGTCCTCCCTGGCTCCCTGGCTCCCTGGATGAGGGCCAAAGTCCTGATAACGAGCTTCCTCCTGGTTTCCATCTCTTCCTGCTACCCTTGTGCATTCCCCTTCAGGCACACTGGCCTCCTTGCACACTCCTACCCAGGCCCTTGCACCTTTAGGTAGTAGCCTCAAGGCTCACTCTCTTCTGTCCTTTTCTGACCATCCCCATAATGCAGCAAACGAGGGCCTGTCCCACATTCCCTCTGCCCAGACTTACTGTTCTCATCTGACATACCATATGTATATTTTTTGTTGTTTTGTGCCTTTTTCCATGGGAGCAAGACTTCATTCTCCTCACTGTGGCATACTTAGTGCCTAGAACAGAGCCTGGTGTGTCGTGGACACTCAGTACAGTAAATGTTTGTCAAATGAGTGGACAGAGCATTGCTGGGAACCCAAAGACCTCAGTCCTGTCACTGGCTGGGTGACCTTGGATCTGGCTGTGGGTTTTGGAGTCCCCCTTTGTAAAATCAGGGGGTTGGGACTTGGTGCTTCTGAGGGCTCTACAGGTCTCCAATTTCAAGTCTCCTCTATCCTCCAAGAAGTCTGGTTGAGTTGTTGGGTGGGTGACATGGAGGGCTCAGCTCTGTTTGAGGTTCGGATCCAGGGAGCAGGAAGATGTTGGGAGCAGAATGTGTCTCACTTGGAGCTCTTGGCCTTGACAGTCTCTGCCCCTCAAGGGGTGCACCTCTCTGGAGGCCAGAGCCTCCAATGATGGAGGCTCCAGAAGGAGCATGTAGGTATCCACATGTTTGCTTCCTGCTGTTATTTTAGCTCCTGGAACCTTGACTGATTCGGGCCTCCCAGCAGCCAGTCATCTCCCAAATAGCAGCTCCTTGCCCCATCAGGTGCCACTATGGCTCTGGGAGGGAAGGCAGCAGAGGACAGTGGTCAGTGATGCGGTTGGGCCTCAAAACCAGTCCTGTGCACAGGGTGCTCCGTAAGCCGGCTGGGGTCAGGGGCCTGACAGAACTGACTGGGACACCAGCCTTTGGGCAACAATGTCAGTGACTGGACTGTGCTTTTCTCCGGCTCCCTTCACCTGGCTGATCCTACCCATTCCTCGGGTTTTAGCTTAGGCATCTCCTTAGCCAGCCTGCCTTCCCCTTACCATTATAGCCTGCAAGGCTCTCTGTGACAATTCTCTGTTTGCATATCTGTTCTCCTCACTAGACCCTAAGCCTCATCGAGGGAGCAGGGGACTCCTGTCTTATTTACTGCCAGCATGCCTGCTTCTTCTTGAAGGTGTTGCCTGGCACGTAGAAGGCCTCAGTAAATATTTGTGGAGTGACTGACTGACTGTCATGGATGCTTCATCTCAAATGACATTCCAATTAATTGGTAGTAGCTGCCTGGAGCTCTGTATTTAGGAGGATTCTGAGGCTGCACTAAGTGTAAGGGTAAAGAGTGCTGGGATCCACTTACCATATCTGCCATGGCTCAGGGTGAAAGTGCAAAGATTAATTAGTGATGTCAGGCTCTTGTGGGGGAGCGGCTGCTGCCTCCGGGGAGAGGCTCTATTCAAGAATATGGTGGTACTTGCTGGGATGACAACACCTGCCTAGTGCCCTGTGCCCAGGGAGCCCTTGGGGTAGCCGCTCATCTCTCTCTCTCTCTTTCTCTCTAGCTGTCCCTTCCTGGCCCGCCAACTGACCCTTGCCATCCCCATCATTGCTGCCATCCTCTTCTTCTTCGTCATGAGCTGCCTGCTACAGACAAGTTTCACCGACCCTGGGATCCTGCCCCGGGCCACTGTCTGTGAAGCAGCCGCCCTGGAGAAACAGATCGGTGAGGCTTCTACTTCAACTGAAGCTGTGTCCCCCAGGTCCATGTGCCCTGATTTGAGAGGAGGCTTGGTTTTCTCTTTCCAAACTATGTTAGGCACTAGGGGTCCAGTATGAGCAAGGCAAGTGGAAGCTGATGCTAGAATAGAGGAGGCAGATGATAAATAGGTGAGCAGATAAATAAGAAATGGTAGCAGGTGAAGGCTGCGATGGCAGCCAGCATAGTATTGAGTGCTTCCCGGGTGCTGAGCACTGTTTTCACCTCTTTATACGCACAATCTTATTTAATTACTCAATAATCCTATGAGGTGAGTACTGTTTTTATTTGCCTTTTATGATTAAATGGAGTCTCAGAGAAGTTAACTAAATGGTCCAAGGTCACACAGTAAGTGGAAGAGCTGAGATGAGGCCCCAAGCAGTCTGACTAGAGCCTCTGCTCTTAACCATTCAGATACGTTTATTCACTGACTCATCAGATGTTTATTGAGTCCCTCCTGTGTGCCAGGTGCTTGTCTAGATGCTGGCAATACAGCTGTGAACAAGTCTGCAATACTCTCTGCCCTCTTGGAGCTGACGTTCTAGCGGGGAGAATAAAACAGTAAACAGCAACGAAAGATCTAGGATGTGAGACAGAGAAGAGGAAAGCAGGGAGGTATGGTGAGAGCTGAGGGAGAGTGTATGGTTTTGAAAAGGGTGTTCAGGGAAAGCTTCATGAATGAGGTGGCACCTGAGCAGAGAAGCAAAGGCCTGCAGAGATGAGGGGTTTAGCTGTGTGGGGATCTGGGGGAAGAGCACAGTAGATATGAGAAGTGGGCTAATTTAGATTAGGTGGTCAGGGGAGACCTCTAGGAGGAGGTGACACCTAAGATGAGCCCTGAATGGTACAATGGAGATGGTAATAAGTGGTTTGTAAATAGTAAAAGCAAAAGTCTGGAGTTGCAAACAGATTGGTGTGTTTGAGGAATGGCAGGAAGGCCAATATGACCAAAAAGGACCTGTGTTCCCAAGCACCCCAGAGGGCTCTTGATTCTTCACAGTGTGGGTCCCGCTGGGTGGCTGGGCAACAGGGGGCCAGGGCCTTCATCTCAACTTGCTTCACCCCAGCTCCTTCCTGCTGAGAAGTGACGTAGGTATTTGTACACCTCACTGGTTTCCGGTTTGTGGTTGGCTCCTTCCCCTAACAGGGTGGCTTTCAGAGAAGCTTTTAAATACCCAGCTTGCCCTGAAGAGACCTGTGGCCTATAAATGTCAGAACCCTGCTGCACCCGTCATGGGAAGTCATTCCACTAATTCTCTGTCACAGCTTGAGAGGGTCGTAGGACCGGAGAGGATGTTCTCTTGCTCTATCTGTTCTTTGCCTCATACTCTGCCCAGGCCCATCCTCAGCCATGCCCTTGGTTGCTCTCTTCTTCCAGCTTCCTTCCCCCTTGCATTCCTGGGTCACTTGGCCTGGCTTCTGCTCTGTTAAAACCCCAAGGTCTGACCTGGGCCAGTCTGCCTGGCAGTGGGGAGGCTCAGCTGTAGCCCCATTTCTCTTCCCTCCTGGTCGGGGCTAATCAGGAGGCAGGATTATGGTCCAGTGCAGCCTGGGCTCAGAGGTCTGGCTGCCTCAAATGCTCTGCCTCCTGTGAGCTGTCTGGGTAATACTGACAACAGTAATCCTCCATGTTTGGGGAGGGCTCGGCCGTGTGCTGAGGGCTTTCCTTCCATTATCCCCTCAAATCCTCACAGCAGTTGGCTGTGCCAGTGCAGAAACTGAGGAACTGAAGCTGTTGATTACAGGCCAGAGGATGGAGGAGCGGAGGCAGAGTGTGTGCCTTGACTCTCAAACCCCTTGCTTTCACTTCTGAGATGGCCACATCCTTATGTCTTGTACAGCTTAAGTGTCCTGTACTCTGGGACGCCTTTGTGACCCTAGTTGAGCCACACCTTCCATCACACATTCCCAAGGCACCCTGTGGTCTTGGTCCTGTGCTACATGGTGGTCATTTGGGAATTGTCGGCAGACCCAGTAGCCTTTCCTAGACAGTGAGTGTCTTGTTCACCTTGTCTGCTCCTTGGACAGCTGAGTGACTTTGGCTCAGTGTATGAGCCTCCTTTCTGTCCCCATGTGATTGGTGGAGAGACAGTCGGAACTTCTCCCAATTAGGCATCACGGGTTTGATCATTTATGTGTTGATTCCATATGCTGACTCGTGAGTGTGTGTGCCTTGGGGGACGAAGATAGGCCTGACTGGCCACTGCAGGTGAGATCAGGCTTTGGAAGAGGATCAGGGAAGCCAGGAGTACCTTCTACCAGGAGGATATGGGGGGGGGGGGCTTCATGGAGAAGTGCATTGAGCCAAACCATCAAGTTTAGGTGGAGTTCAAGAACAGGAAGTCCTTTAGGCTGGAACAGGAGGAGGAGAAGACAGAGTGGGAAGAAGGGGGACAGGCACAGAACCCTGATCAGGCCATGTCTGCTAGGATACAAGGAGCACGTCAGAGAATTTGGGACATTCTTGTTGGAGGATGGGGTGGAGGCGGTCCTGTGGGGCCCGCATGTCAGGGTTGGAGACTTTCCTTTGAGAACAGTTGCCAAGCCTAGAAAGAGGCATCTTTGGGGGATTTAAATTCTCAAACTTGAACAGGAGGCTTCCAATCAGGGTGAAACATCTTTTTTGGAAAGGACAAAGGTCACTGAGACTTTTTGTGAAGGTTGGGGACTGGCTCTGAGGTCATGGTGCTGTCCATCTAAACATGAACCGACCTCCTGAGTGTGGGTCCATGCAGGCTGTGCCCTTCTCACTTTGGCCCCAGAGGCTGGCAGCTCCAGCCCCTCCAGAATCTGGCCCAGGGCTCCACCCCACAAGTACTGTGTGAGTTTGGATGACCAGGACCTCCCAGATTTCCCAGGACTATCCCTGTTTTACCACTGAAAGTCTCCTGTTTTACCACTGAAAGTCTCCTATTTTGGGAAACCCCTCAGCTGCAGTGCAAGGGCAAACCAGGCTCTTGGTCACCCTGGTTTGAGATCCTGAGTTGTCAGCTGGCATGCCATGCAGCTGGGTCACCCTGCAGGGCCACACAGAGCCCAGGCACACTGGGCAGTTGGGAGAGAGTCAGGGGTTGGAACATTGGCGCATAAAGCTCCTGGTGTGATGGGAGGTGATAGAAACATCTAAATCCGATTGACAGGCACTCATCTAGACAGTCCACGACTCACAGGACAGACAGACGTGAATGCCTCCTCTTCCTCTGCCAGCACACAGCACATCACAAACCCTGTCCTGTCTCCAGGATATCTCCCCTCCAGTCCTCCCACAGCCCCAGGACTGACTTCGCCCCGATTGGCTCTGCTGACCAGGCCTGGACACCTGGCCTCTTCCTTCAGTAAGGATTATCTCTCTAAGACTCAAATTTGGCCATGACCCTCCATGGCTCAGAGTTTGGGTGACTTCATAACACACTCAGCAGTATTTCCTAAAGATCGGTCAGTGGAGTGTATAACCTTTGTGACTTTTGCCCTTTCTGCATCTCACCATGTAACTGCATTTCTTTAGTATTTTCCTTTAAATGGCTTGCTTTTAAATGTAGTTTATGAGGAGAATTTTTGTCACCTCTGTAAGCAGAAAGCCACTTGTTCTGCATAGAAGATAAGTATAAAAACAAAACCTAACAATGCCAGGGAATTTTTGGTGGTCACAGTTGCCTGCTGAAAGCGGCTGCTTGGAGGCCTGTGAGGATCATAGATATTCAATATTAAAAGCTGAGGCTGGCCCTGGCTGTTGTAGTTCAGTGGATTGAGCGCGAGCCTGCGAACCACACGATCGAGGTTCGATTCCCAGACAGGGCACATGCCTGGGTTGCAGGTCAGTTCCCAGCAGGGGATGCATGAGAGGCAACCATACATTGATGTTTCTCTCCTTTTCGCCTTCACTCCTTCCCTTCCCCTCTAAAGATAAATAAATAATATTTTTTTAAAAAGCTGAGGCTTTCCCTTGATGGAATGAAAGGCTTAACAGAGAATTGAAAAGTGGCCTTCGTCTTTCCACCAGCTTGGACAAACCTGTGGAGGCTGCAAGGAACAGGACTTCCATGACGACAGATATATGTGAAAGGCTGTGGTCCAAGGCCGTTTTTGCTGGCTATAAGCAGGGTCTCCAGAACTAGAGGGAGCATATAGCTCTTCTTAAAATTGAAGGTTTTTGTGCTTCAGATGGAACTGAGTTCTGTCTAGGCAAGAGATGTGCATATGTGTACAAAGCTAAGAAAAACACAGTGACTCCTGGTGGCAAACTGAACGAAGCCAGAGTCATCTGGGGAAAGGGAACTCGTGCTCATGGCAACAGTGGCTGGTTCCTGCTAAATTGGGAAGCAACCTTCCTGCTAAGGCCATTGGACACAGAACCCATGTAATGCTGTACTCCTCAAGGATTGAAATTTATTGAAAAGTAAATAAAAAGGATTTGTTCTCATAAAAGGCGGGGAGATTAACTTTCTCATCATGTGATTCAACGATGCTTTGTGTCATGGCCAAGAAACAAACTACAGTATCCTTCATCTTCCTGAAAACTTGCTTGTCTGCAGAGGTGCGCTTGCCTGCAGGACCAGGGCAAGCTCCAGCCCACCCTGCCTCCCATCTCCTGCCGTGCTCCAGTGCCCGCAGCCGCATGGCGCAGTTAATGCCTCTGTGCCTTTGCTCACTGCCGTGTCCTCCCCTGGAGGGCCCAAGGAATCCTGCTTTCTGATCTAGCTTAATGTCTTTCTTTCATTCATTCTTTCTCGCTTTCTTTGATTTTATTTATTTACTTTTAGAGAGAGGGGAAGGGGTGGGAAGAGAGGGACAGAAACATTGATGTGTGAGAGACACATCAGTCAAGTCGCCTCTCATACGCCCCCAACCAGGGACCTGGCCCACAACCCAGGCACATGCCTTGACTGGGAATTGAACCAGTGACCTCTCAGTTCTCAGGCTGTGCTAAATCCGCTGAACCACGCCAGCCAACACACCGCTTGCTTTCTTGAATGCTGCCTCCTGCCCTACCATATTGTCTATATTTTCACAGTCACCAGTTAATACCATTAATTTACTAGCTATGGGGTTGGATTTTTTTCACTATGTCATCTCTAATTTGCATCATCATCTTACAATGTTGATAATATTACCAAGTGAGAATACTGAGGCTCAGAGAGGTTGAGCAACTTCCTCAAAGTCAAACTAACAAGAGACCAGGGCAAGTTTCACAATGAGATCAGGCTGGCCCCAGAATCACCAGGCCTGACTCACAGTGCCTCATACACTGGCTGTAATCATCCACTTTCAGCTCGCTCTGCCCTCAGGCTGAGCTCTTCCTGTGTTACCACTAAACCCATACTTGGCAAACTGAACGGGACTCCATAAACCTCTGGAATGAACAGGAATGGTCAGATTGGGGTTACAGTGACCCAGCACTCACAGCCTGAGAACTGTGACTGACTGACCTTGAGCTGGCCCGAAAGCTGGACAGACCGCAACCATGCAGTTGTTTCCTCCACAGGTGGGGACAAGAGAAAGCAGCAGGGCTCAGCAGAGCGAATAGAGATCCCCTCCTTGCCTCACTAAAGCCTTCTCAGAAGGTCATAACCTTCCAAGTCCCAGAGGGCTTCTGTGCCAGCCACTGGGCTTCATTTACAACTCTAGCCATTCAGGTTCTGATTTCAGAATGCCTGCCGCCTGTTCTTCTCTGTGGGTTGTGGCCGGGGTATGGAGACCCATAGCAGGCCCCTTGGTCAGGAGGAAGGTGTCTGGAAACTTATTTACTTCTCATGGCCATTCAGTGGGAAGGAGCCTTTCTCCCCATGACCACTTCCCCAGGGGCGTAGCACCTACCTGGAAGGCAGCAGGAAGGCCTCACTAGCAGGAGGGGGTCTTTTTACTTTCTGGGGATAGGCCTAAAGCAGAAAGAGCCCCAGCGTGGATCTTAGACTCCCTTAGGGCACGAATAGCATCTTTATACCACTCTCTTCATGTCTTCCACATGTATTTTCTGAACTGGTAACCAAAGCAAACATATTTGACTCATCTATATATACTCACCCCTTCTCCCCTCACTGCCACCCCCAGGCTCTTGTACAGTAGCTTGGCATACTAGATGCAAATGTTTGAAAGAATGAATAAATGAATGCCTTCAGAGACATGGGTTCTCATTTCAGCCCCATTTTATACTGTTGGAGTGAAGTCAGTTTCCCTATCTGTAAAATGTGGGCCTGTATTCCCTTGCCCAGCCCAGAGTGCTTCGGTGCATCAAGTGAGAAATGGAACATCAGTACACTTTGAAAATTGTTTTCCTCTATTGAAACTTAAGAGGCTTGAGCCTTGTGGTAAGGAATGGCAAATGGACTTGCTCCGGGCACTGACAGTCTGCCACTGATAGTGGCTGCTGAGAGGAGTGGGTTGAGAGTTCTGAGGTCAAGTCCAGGGTGGTGAATGGCCAGGGCTGTTCGGCCTGAGAAAAAGCAATGGGCTGCTGCTTGTCTCCCCCTGCATGGGGTTCAGCCTCTGCAGTGGCTTCTTCACAAAACCTCCTTTAACTCAGGTTGTCTAGGGTCCCGCAGTTGGCGATTTATCCAGCATCTGGGTGGCACCCTTGCTCCAGCTTGACACCTTCTCACCTTTGCCTCTGGCTCTTGGTGGCCTAGGAAAGCTGGGTGTGCAGAGCTTTACTTTCTCTGAGTTCTAGAGAGGAGAAATCCTGGCCCTGAGGCCTGAACACGCTGGTAGGAGTTCCCTCCCTCCCTGCCTTGGAGGAGAGGCCTAGGCTCTCCTCCACCCTGGGGAGGGCCCGAGAGTGCTGCAGTGTTTTGAGTCCTCAGGAGGGCCTGTGACTGTCCTTCACACACATGGGTGGTGTTCTAAAGTTTCTTTGTAAATCAGTTGTTTGGAATATAGCGTGATGTACAAAAAGTCATAATAATAATAATAATGGTTACTATGTCCTAAGCTCTTGCCAGGTACTATATACACTTGACTAAACACACTTCATCGATTCTCACCTAACTCTCCTAATGACACTAAAAAACAAGGTGGAGTTGATTATGTCCCGTTTTCATCTGAGGATACAGAGAAGTTAAGCAACCTGACTCACGTCACACAACTAGGAAGTGGCTGGGCCAAGATTCATACTGATACATCTGAACACAGCCACCGCGTGATCTGTCAGGGCCACGGCTCCCCTGAATCCAGCGCCATGCTCAGCTGTCCTCGCAGCATCTCATTCAGCCCTCACCACCAGCCTATGAGATTGAGACTTTCTTACTTCCATTTTATGGATGAGGAAACTGAGTCCCACAGAGGTAAAGGGACTTCCTTAAGTAACAAAACCAGTACTTGAACCCAGTGTTCCAGACTCCAGAATCTGCACCTTGCTGCCCCTTGTGAAAATAACTTCTAGTAAGTACTCACCGGGTGCCAGTTCCTTTCTGTGTGCTATTTCCGATCCTCACAGCCTTTCTAGGTAGTTTGTCTGCTTTTGCAGATGCAGCAACAGGCTCACCGTCACAGAAGCTGAGTAACTGCCCTGAGGACACTAGCGCATACATGGAAGGAATTTGAACTCCAGGCCTGCCTGAGTCCAAAGCTTATTTTCTTTCCTCTTTGCCTGTTGCCTATAGTTCATAGGCCTAGGACTGACTGTTTATTCCACTGTCCCTGCTTTCAAGGGGCGTACTGTCTAGTTGGGGAGACAGTGTATACACCTAGCAGTCCTGTCACACTTCAGTGTGGAGCAGCGAGTATGTTCACGTGCTGTGTGTAAGGCATGAGAGCCCCTGAGGCCTAAGTGGTCAAAGAACCTGCTAGAGATCGAACGGGGCTATAGCAAGTCCTGGGGAGCAAAGAGAAGCGAGGGGCTAGGGCTGGGGCTGGGGGGGAGCAGGGGCAGGAAGCTGTGGGCTCCGGTGACTCATGGGGAAGAGCCGTCGGAGAAAAGCCAGGAGTGGAGGTTGGGCTCAATTGTGAAAGGCCTGAATTTCAGGAGAAGACATTTGTCCTTTTATCTTGTTTTTTAGGGGAGGCGAGTAAAGAGTTTTGAGCTGAAAAGTGACTCTAAAGGGGTTATTCAGAGGAATGTGCCAGTGTGTACTAGAGGGAGCTGAAAGGCAGAGGGGCTGGGAGCAGGGCGTCCTTAAGCTGATTGGTGATACAGGCCTGGCCTGGGTAGGATGTTGGAAGTGGAGAATGAAGTGGCCCAGTAGAGATGAGGGAGAAGGAAGTGTCTGCAAAGAGACTCCAAACTGGGATCTCCTGCCTCTGCCTCTTACTGGCTGTGAGACCCTGGGCAAATTCCCTACGCTCTCTGGGCCTCTTTCTCATTGGGAAACTGAAGGGATTAGAACAGAGGCAGTGAGCAAAGGGACGTGTATCAAGTATCTGCTGTGTGCAGGGCCGTGTATTCTGCTGTTTGAGATTCCTGTCAACTGTTGGATTGTGCCTCCTTCAGTAGAAATAAGGAACCAGGCAGGGATAAGTAACACTCATTATAACACTTTAAAATCTACAAAAAGACCTCAGCCCCACACTTTGGAAATTTGGTTTCACATCCTGGTTCTGCCACTTACTAGGCAGAACTCTGTGTGGGGTTAGTCAAGTCACTTAACCTCACTTTAAAGTCTCCTTAACTGTAACCTGGTGATAATTATAAACTAACCTCTTGCCATGTTATCAGAGTTAGAGAAGACCCTTATATGGCCCTGGCTGGCACAGCTCAGTGTCTTGAGCACCAGCCTGCGGATCAAAAGGTTGTTGGTTCGATTCCCACTCAGGGCATGTGCTTGGGTTGCAGGCCAGATTCTCAGTTGGGGGTGTGCGAGAGGCAACCAACTGATATTTCTTTCACACATTGATGTTTCTCTCCCTCTCTTTCTCTCTTCTGTTCCCTCTCTCTAAAAATAAGTAAGTAAAAAAAAATACTGTATGTAAAGCTTTCAGTGAAGTGTTCTCTTTTCTGTGCCTTTTCCCTTGTTTCTCTCAGTGATTCTATGAGCTAATAATAACAGTGCACACTTAAGCATTTACTTTATGCAGCTTCACATATAGTAATTCATTTAATTTTCACAACAATCTGATGAGGTGGGTACTATTGTCCGCATTTCAGTGACTGAGGAAACAGAGGCACAGAGAGGTTAAATGATTCGCCCTGTCACACGGCTAGCCAATGGTATGATCAGGAGAAACCCAGCTAGGAAGAGGCGGAGCCAGGGCTCATGCCCCATTCTATCTGTTATTCCCATTTTGCAGATGAGAAAACTAAGACTCGGAGAAGTTCAGCTTCACACACAACCAGTCAGTGGCAAAATCAGGTTCCAGAGGGTGTTCATTGGCCCCAGTCCCCCTGCCCTTTACCATGCTGCTGGTTTTTAAGGGAGAGATGGATGCTCAGATGCTTAGTTCTACTTCAGACACACTGGCTGAGGTGATGGTGAAACAGCCTAGCAAAGGTCTGTCTGGTATCTGGAGATGTGAGATGTGAATCTGCTTCACTGGTGCCTTCCAAGCATCTAGAATAGTGCCTGGCACGTGGTATGTGCTCAGTGATTAATGCTTAGAGGCAAGTGGTCAAATTGGAGGTGTCTGGGGAGTCGACCCAGTGGAAGTGATGGCTGAGTGCTGGGAATCACAGGAGCCCTATGTGACTCAGAAATCTGTCCCAGAATGGACCACTGCTCTGGGGACTTGGTCCTCTGTGGCGTGGGTACCAGGAGGCTCGGGGGTAGAACTGTGGGCTTTGTGTTTGGCAGATCTGGTGGCTTCAGATTCCTGTTTGCCAGCGTACCAACTACATGACTTCAAATGAGACCTTGGACCTTTCTTTTTTTTAGATTTTTACTGAAGTGTAATGGGCTTACCCAAGTGTACAAATCATATGTATTCTATATATTTATATAGAATATAATCAGCATTCAGATCAAAAAATAGTACATGAGTGGTGTCCTAAGAGCCCCACCTTTGTTCCCCTTTCTGATCACTGTCACCCCTCCAAGGGTAATAACATAGATTACTTTTACCTGTTTTTGTGTTTACATGTGTGTTTTTTTCATTTTACGCAATATTGATGAGATTCACTCATATTGCTGTGTGTTGTTGAATATATCATTCTCATTGCTGTATTGGAATTTCATTGTGTGAATGAGTACAACACTTGGGTGAGGGCCTGAAGATATGTTTGTTTTGTTTTTTTAGAGAGAGAGAAACATGGGTCAGTTGCCTTCTGTACACGCCCCAACCAGGGATCGAACCCACAATCTTTTGATGTAGGGGATGATGCTCCAACCAGTTTAGCCACTTGGCTAGAGCTGAATATGAGTCCACCATATTTTTTTAAAAGATTTTATTTATTTATTTTTAGAGAGAAGGGAAGGGAGGAAGACAGAGAGGGAAAGAAACATTGATATGAGAGAGAAACATTAATTGGTTGCCTCTCGTATGCACCCCAACAGGGGGCCAAACCTGGGGATCCAACCAGTGACCTTTTGCTTTGCAGGACAACACCCAGACAACTGAGCCACACCAATCAGGGCTGAATATACCACATTTTAAAGTCCATTCCACAATTGGTGGGCGTTTGAGTCGGTCCAGCTTTGGGCTGTTAGAAGAATTGTTGTGAACATTCCGTGTTCGTCTTTGGCTCACATCAAATCGTGCACATTTCTGTTGGGAAGACACCGGGAGTGGGGTTGCCAGGGTGCAGATATTGCGCTTTCATAGTTAGTGACAAACGATATGACATTTCTAGTTGCTTTACATTTTTGCCAACACTCCATTTCTAAAGTGTTTTCATTTTAGCCATTCTGGTGCATGTGTAGTAGTAGCATATTGTGGTTTTAATTTGCATTTCCCTGGTGACTAATGAGTGTGAGTACCTTTTCATGTGTTTATTAGTCATTTGGGCAGCTTTTATGAGATGCCTGTTTGAATCTTGTGTCCATATTTAAATTCAGTTGTCTGACTTTTTCTTACTGACTTCGTAGGACTTCTTTATATATTCTGGATTGGAATCCTTTGTCCTTTGTCAGATGTTGTAAATATTACCTCTTAATCTGAAGGTCACCTATTTATTCTTTAAATGCCATCTTTAGATGAATAGAAGTTCTTAGTGTGATATATGAGTGTAGTTCAGCAAATTGCTCTTTGATGAATATCCCCTTTGTGTCTTGTTTAAGAAATCTTTTGTCCCTTGGCTGGTGTAGCTCAGTGGATTGAGCGCGGGCCTGCGAACCACACGATTGCGGTTCAATTCCCAGTCAGGGCACGTGCCTGGGTTTCAGGCCAGTTCCCAGCAGGGGACTCACAAGAGGCAACCATACATTGATATTTCTCTCCTTCTCTCCTTCCCTTTCCCTCTAAAAATAAATACATAAAATATTTTTTTAAAAAAAGAAATCTTTGTCTACTTCACAGTCACAAAGTCATTCTCCTACTCATTTAAAAGATTTTTTAAAAAGATTTTATTTATTTATCATTAGAGGGGAAAGGAAGGAGAGAATGAGAGAAGGAGAGAAATATCAATGTATGGTTGAGTCCCCCGCCGGGAACTGGCCTGCAACCCAGGCATGTGCTCTGACTGGGAATCGAACCGTGATCGTGTGGTTCGCAGGCCCCTGCTCAATCCACTGAGCTACACCAGCCAGGGCCCGTTTAAAAGATTTTTTAAAATTTATTCTGGGATCTAGGGGAAGGGAGAGAGGTAGAGAGGAAGAAAAGCATCTCTGAGAGAGAAACATCAGTTGGTTGCCTTGCCCCCACCGAGCAGAACCCGCAACCTAGGCATGTGCTCTGACTGGGAATTGAACCAGTAACCTTTCACTTTACAGAACGACACCCAACCAACTGAGCCACACCAGTCAGGACTTAAATCCCAAACTTTTGCATTTAAAACTATAGTCCATCTGGAACAGAATGTGTGTTTGGAGGGAGACAGGAGTGCAGATATATTTTCCCTGTTTGTATGTCCAGAGGACCCAGCTCTGTATATGGGGGAAGACCACTTTCCTCGTGTCAGTGCAGTGTTGCCTCTGTTACTGGTCATAGTGTTGCCTCTGTATGGTCATAGACCTGTTGTGTCTGCTTCTGGATTCTCTTTTCTGTCCATTGGTCAGTGTCTCTACCCTTCCACCCAGACCAGGCTGTCTCAAATACTACAGCTTTATCCTAAGTCTTTTTTTTTCTGCTTTACATTTTTTCTTTTTAATCCTAAGTCTTTTTTTAACACCTCTTCAACGAGTATTTATTATTAGGTAAGCCATGATTCAGGATCCTAGGGTGGGATGTACTCAGGTCCCCCTTTACCGCCCTGGGAGAAGGATGGAGGACAGAGGACAGGTGGGGTGCAGCCAGTTCAGGTTTTCCCAGGGAACGTGCCTTCTGCCCAGCAGTCATCCAGGCTGACAGCCAGGATACAGGGCAAAGGGACTGGTACCCACTGTAGGAACAGCAACATTCCCACACAGAGACATCACCCCTTGTAGCAGTCATTGCCTTCGCACAGTGGTGGGAGTCCAGGTAGTTCTGCCAGTAGTTCCTCGTCTGGTTCTGGTTGGGGAAGTGACTATCAAAAGGGCAGTCTGGTAGTTCTTGGTTTTGGTCTTAATATCTTCTGTCATGTTGCTGACTCCTAAAGACACTCCTGCCCTGGCTGGTGTAGCTCAGTGGCTTGAGCACCGGCCTGTGAATGGAAGGGTCACAGGTTTGATTCCCAGTCAGGGCACATGCCTGGGTTGTGGGCCAGGTCCCCAACTCGGGGTATGTGAGAGGCAGCTGGTTGATGTTTCTCTCCCTCTCTTTCCTCCTCCCTTCTCCTCTCTCTAAAAGTAAAATTTAAAAAAATCTTTTTTAAAAAGTATGGAAAAAATAATAAAAAAATAAAGACACTCCTGAAGCCACTTGCAGCTCAGTGCGACCCTCAACAAAGATCCTAAGTCTTGATATTGAGTTGTATAAGTCCTTTTGCTTTGCTCTTCAAGAATGCCTAGGCTGCTGTCAGCACTTTGCATTTCTATATGAATTTAAGACGAGTTTATCAATTCCTGTGCCCCCAAAATAATGCTGAGATTTTTGACTGGGATTATGTTGAATCTACAGATTAATTTACTTTTTTCTAATATTGAGTCTTCCATTCCATGTATATGATGTAGCTCTGTATTTCTTTTTCTCTTAAAATTTTTACAAAAAATTCAAACATCTAGAAAAGTGGGAAGAATTAGTACAATGAATTCCTAAACAAACATTCACCACCTAGATTTAATTGTTGTCACTAGTGTATCTTATTTGTGTCATATACACATATATAATTCTTATTAA
Organism: Sturnira hondurensis; assembly: GCF_014824575.4. Lineage (NCBI taxonomy): Eukaryota > Metazoa > Chordata > Mammalia > Chiroptera > Phyllostomidae > Sturnira > Sturnira hondurensis. Next base: position 638,801 of record NW_028094186.1, on the reverse strand, counting down.
ACCATTTCATATAAATTATAGATATTATAGACACTTTACCCATAAATATTTTAACATGTATCTTCAAAATCTAAGGACAGCTTCTAACATAGCCACAATTCCATGATCACATCTAGGAAATTAGTAGTTCCCAAATTTCTAATCTGTAGTTATTTTTCCCAGTTACCTTCTAAATGTCCTTCGTTGCTCTGTTTTATTTTCTTTTTCAAAACAGTCTCCAGTCTAGGATCATGCATTATTTGTTTACATCTCTTCTTTTATATATATATATATATATTTATTTATTTATTTATTTATTTATCTTTAGAGGGGAAGGGAAGGAGAGAAGGAGAGAAGCATCAATGTATGGTTGCCTCTCGTGAGTCCCCCACTGGGAACTGGCCTGCAACCCAGGCATGTGCCCTGACTGGGAATCGAACCGCGATCGTGTGGTTCACAGGCCCGCGCTCAATCCACTGAGCTATGCCAGCCAGGGCTCCTAAATCTCTTCTAACTTAGAACCATCCCCCTGTCCTTTTTTTTTTTTTGACTGTCCTAAATTGTTTACTAGGTAAGAAGTTTACAACCATTACTTATATTAGCAGTAATGTTGGAGCTAGAGGGTATTGTGCCTTCTCCAAGCTGCATGGTGAGAACCACCAGCAGTGTGGCAGGAATGTGGCCCTTTCCAAGGCCGTGGCTCTTGCTGCCGCAGGTGGTAGCCCTTGCATCTCCCTGTGCTTGCGGACTGGTTTGCTGATCCATTGGGTGTCAGGGTTCCTCCTGATGGCCTTATGGAATGCGCAGACTGAAATACAGGCCCCTGACTTTTTAAAAGTGACTGACTATTGTTGGAGATCAGGATAGTGGTCTTATCAATATCTTCAATTCCGGATCTGATTGTTTGCTCATAGCCTTGTTTACTTTGTCCCTCCATGTCCGGAACTGCCTGGAAATTGAAACCTGCGTCTAGACTTGAGCAGATACAAATAAACCTTACTAAACCCTACTGGCCTCCTTCTCTGATACCCCTTGTCAGAGTTGTGTGAGGCCAGCTGTGTGTGAGCAGGTGTAGAAAGCTCATTTCACTCTCAGTAAGTGGCAGCAGTTCTTAATATTTGTCCCACCTTAGGCCAGCATTTTACCTTAATATTTGGTCCCCGGAAAGTTATGAGGCTTCTCTTGTCCCAGCCAGGCAGCAGTGGCTTCCCCCTAGCTGGTGCTCCTGACCCCAGGCTTGGACGTCCCCCACCTTTCTCTCCTCCCATCCCCAGACAACACAGGCAGCTCCACATACCGGCCGCCCCCTCGGACCCGGGAGGTGATGATCAATGGGCAGATGGTGAAGTTGAAGTATTGCTTCACCTGCAAGATGTTTCGGCCACCCCGGACCTCACACTGCAGTGTCTGTGACAACTGTGTGGGTAAGTGAGGGGCCTCAGGGAAGGGCGTGGGGAGCCCTGAGAGAGAGGGAGACTTGGAGACAGGGGAATCACTTGTGTAGTGGGTGGGCAGTGTGTTGGGAACATCCAGGGCTGAGCAGGAAGCCTGGTTCACTCAGGTGTGCTCTGACTGAAGAGGAACCTGAGTGTGACCAGTGGTGTCTTGGCTTCAGCCCAGGATTGGTGGATTTCTTCCCTCCAGTTCTGAAGTGTGGGGCAGACACCTGGGGGCCCTGAACTCTCTCCCAGGCCTGAGCCTCGTCCTCAGTAGGTCCAAGGTCCTAGAAACCAGAGACTGGAGTAATAACATTCTAGATTTGTTTGGTCCAGAAAGGGAATGACTTATCATCCAGTGCCCAGGACCAGCTCTACGGAAAGACTGATCTGATTCCCAGGGTTTGGAAGAGACAAGGACCTGGGAATAGACAGTGGAGAGGATATAGCTAGGATTGGAAGCTAAGCTGCCAACCCACAGCTGCAGTGGTTTCTGGGTAACCAGAGGCTGTTTTGTCCCCTCTGCCTGCTCTCCAGAGGCTGAGAAGCCCTGATAGGGACCAAGGTGTGCCCCTGGGAGGGTGTCGTAAGGGAAATGCTATGCAAGAGGACACAGGTGAGCTAAGCCACAGTGACTATGCACAGTCTCCAGGGCAGTGAGCTCATCACACTGGCTCAGCATTCCCTGAGCAAGAGAACAGTGGGGAACACCCCATGATGGCAGGCGGTGAAGTGGGTGACTCAGTGGGTGTCATTCATCCATGAGGATCCGCCCCACCCGCCCCCTGCAAAGGGTGCTGGCCTTGGTGTGAGGCCTGCAACGGGCTTGTGACCCATATTCCCACAGGGGACTTTTCTCACCAGTTCGGGTGTGACCCTACCCCCAGGGCGTGGTACCAGTGTGAGATCAGTCCTCTGATGCCAGTTCTCCACTATTTACATAGTGGCCTAGCCCTTCCCTGGGCTTTTAGTTCTAGCTCAAGGTACAGGGGTCATTGGTTATCATATAGGCTGGGGTCGTAGGCCAGGCAACAAGTACTTTTTGTGAATCTTCCATGTAGCAGCCACTGCTGGACCCTGGATTCCGCTCAATGGGAGGCCAACATAGGCCCCCTCACTGAGCTTGAATCACGCAGGGGGGTGAACTGGTCTGTCCACTAATTGTAAATAAGTATGTAAACACCATGGGGATAGTACTTCAAAAGATAAGTGCCCAGAAAACAGGGGACCCTTGCCTTGTCTGGGGTCAGAGAATATTTTTTCAGAAGTGGCTTTATAGCCAAGACATGAAGGAGGAATTACCCTTCACCAGGAAAGAAATGGGGAAGAATGTGTGGGCAGCAGGACCCTGTTCTCAAAGGACCAGAAAGAGGCAGGGAGCATCTGAGGAACTGAGAGCTGCTGCGAAGAGCGAGGAAAGCCCCAGCCCTGGTGAGGCCTCTGAACACCTGTGCTGACTGCAGGTCAGCCCTGTGCTAATCTGTCCCCTCTGGCCCTTTTCCAGAACGGTTTGACCATCACTGCCCCTGGGTGGGCAACTGTGTGGGGAGACGGAACTACCGCTTCTTCTACGCGTTTATTCTCTCCCTCTCATTCCTGACGGCCTTCATCTTCGCCTGCGTGGTCACCCATCTAACTCTGCGTGAGTGGGCAGTGGGATCACGGAGAAGCAGAGGGCGGGCCTGCAAGCTCAGCCAGGCTGAAGGGCTGTGGTCGCCGTCCCTCTGAGCTGTGTCCTTTCCTGTTTCTTCCTCCCCAGGCTCTCAGGGAAGCAACTTCCTCTCCACTCTGAAGGAGACACCAGCAAGATATCCTTTGCCTTTTGCCTGCTAGTGGATGCCCTGGTGGGAACTGAGACCCCTTCACTGGGGCAGGTCCTCACACCTCATCCTGTAAAGAGAGGAGAATAGTGTAGAGGCAATGTTTGTCCTCTAGAATCCAATATACCAGCAGCATCTGTTCACACCCAGGCTTGAGCTGATCCTAAATGGGCTGTTGTGGGGATGGGGTGGCTGAGAACTCTCAGGGGCACAGTTCCTGTCTTCCCTTAAGACACCAGGCTCCCTGGACCACCTCATGTCCATCACCCTGGGCTCATCCTGTTCTTGAGGCAAGCTCCCAAACCCTTCTTGGGGCTCAGGAGGTGATGCTGCTGAGAAGTGGTGACTAGGCCGTAGAAAGGTTACACACTTCATTTCTTTCCTGGGGAAGGGTAGGTGAGAAAGGCTGTGTGTGACAAGATCCCAGGCATGGGGAGGCTCCCAGCCTTGATCCCAGCTTGGGTCCTTGACAGCTCTGCTCACTGTGCTGGAGTTGGTGATCTGCTTCTTCTCCATCTGGTCCATCCTGGGCCTCTCAGGGTTTCACACTTACCTCGTCGCCTCCAACTTGACAACTAACGAAGACGTGAGTAGGGGGCTGGAGCAACCCCTCGTTTCTGGGCAGGACCCTGGGCAGGAGGCAGGGCTGGGGGAGCTGGCAGGGCAGCAGTGTACCCCCAACTCTCAGACTGCTGCGGAGACATGGGTGGAGGTGATAGGCAGCCAGACATTCCTTCGGTGCTCGTGGCCTGGCCCTGGGAGACCCAGTGTCTGAAGCCCCCACATGCCTTGGCCCCTCGGCACAGGTCCCCAGGGCCCCTGAGATGCTTTCTCCCTCACCCCACAGAAGCAGCACTCATGCCCCAACAGCCATTACATTTGGCCAGCATGTCACTGTTTCCAGAGTTCTTTCAGTTCCCATCATCTCTTTGAATCCTTTCGCCAACTATGAGGCAGAAGGAATAGGGATGCTTTTTCTCCATTTGATGGCTGAGTGACTTGCCCCAAGGTCATGCTGCTGGGAAGGGATAGAGCCAGGGTTTCACCCAGAAGCCATAGCCATGCTCACCGTGCCCTGTTTCACTTGTAGGCAGCAAAGATATGACTGTTCTCAGGTATCCTTGGGGCTCCCTGAGGCTTTCTTATTGAGGGGGTCAGCCAGAACAGGATCGTGAGTTTCCATCTACCTTCCCTGCCTGCTGACTTACAGAACCGCTGCCAACAAGCATTATTTGAGTACTCACTCTGTGCCCAGCCCTGGGCCAGGAGTCTGACCTCCCCTTCCCGTTCTCCCAAACAATAAAAGCAAACGAGAGCACCCATTCCAGGGCTGCCATCTGATACTAAGAGGCCCATCAACCAACAGAATGCATTTCTTGACTTCAGCTTCTCATTTGGGGAAACAAAACTTAACATGCGTGCTGAGTGATTGGTACAGAGTAGAAATGACATCAGCCAGCATCTCCCATGGTGGTTTCCTGGGTGCTGGTTCTGTAGGATCTCACTAGGGGTTAAGCTAAGAGGACTGATACAGCCAAGTAAATTTGGAAATCTGTGGGTTAAGGTCAAGCAAGAGTCCTTCACTGCGAAACTTCTCAGTGCCTTTGATAGTCAGCTTCACAGAGCTAGAGATGGGCAAGATTTCATCTGATGCTCCAACAGTGCTCTCAGAGAGTTGGTATCAGAGAGTTCTCCATTTTTCAAATGAGGATTCAGAGAAGAGGTGCTCCGTCCAGGATCATGTAGTGAGTGAGTGGGAGGGCCAGTTTTCATAGTCAGGCAGCCTGAGCCCTGTCTTGCCCTCCTCTTAGGTTACTGGCCAAAAAAAGGATACACCCAAAACGTTTCTTTTGGAGGCTTCTCTGGCTCTGTTCTCTCTTCTGTCTCATTTAGGGCCTCCTTCTCTCTGCTGGGTGCCCCCAGCATCCAGAAGTCCCTCACATTCTCTCTGAATGGCCTGGGTTAAAGATGTATCCCCTCCAATAGTCTAGCTGGAATTGGTTTCAGAAACCAGCTGGAATTCGTCAGTTTTCCCCTGCCTCCAGACTTTCCTTCTAGAAGAGAAGAGCAAAGGGAGTTACCTGACCCAGACTTCCTTCCTGCTTGCAGATCAAAGGCTCATGGTCCAGTAAGAGGGGCGGTGAAGCCTCTGTCAATCCCTACAGCCATAAAAGTGTTATCACCAACTGCTGTGCTGTGCTCTGCGGCCCCTTGCCTCCCAGGTGAGATGGGGTAACCCTGTGAGTTCATACCTCTCAAAGAGGCTCTAGAATCAGCAGACCTCGCTCCACATCACAGTCCTCTCTGTCCACCATCCCCTACTGAATGCCTTGAGTGCATTAGTCACATAAAGGAGTTCCGTGGAGAGTTTTACTTTTTAAAAAAAGATTTTATTTATTTATTTTTAGAAGAGAAGGGAAGGAGAGAGGGAGAGAAATATCAATGTATGGTTGCCTCTCGTGCGTCCTTTGCTGGGAACTGGCCTGCAACCCAGGCATGTGCCCTGACTGGGAATCGTACCACAATCCTCTGGTTTGCAGGCCCGTGCTCAATCCACTGAGCTACACCAGCCAGGGCAATAGTTTTAATTTTTAATCGCATGCTCATTGTAGAAAAAATTAAGTACAGAATATAAAGAAGATGCCCTGGATGGCATGGTGCATCTGTTTGGAGTGTCATCCTGTAAACCAAAAGATTGCAGGTTCACGGTCAGGGTCACATGCCTAGGTTGAGGCTTTGGTTCCTGGTCGGTCTGGGTTAGGCATGTAAGGAAGGCAACCAACCAATCGATGTTTTTTTTCTCATTCTTTCCCCTCTCTCTAGAATGAATATACATACATATGAATTTATTTAAGTAAAAGGAGAATATGAGATCTCACATGTAATCTTACTCCCCAGGGATAACCACAGTTAATGTTTTGGCCACACTTGAGCAACGCTGCTCTTCTAGTGCTGTTGGCCAGACTGGGTGGGGCCTCCATTCTCCCTGCAGAAGAAAGCCCTGGTGGTTCATCCCTGGTAGGAAGCGCCCCATTCATCCTGACAGCAGGGGGCGCCAGAGCGCCAGACCGGGAGCTAAATCACAGTGAACACTGAGAACAAGACTTCCCACACTGTCCCCCTCTCCTCCCGCCAATCCTGCCCTGGGGAAGAAATGATAGGAATCACACTATCTCCAAATGCCCTTTCATCCTTACTTTTTCCCCACGCGCAGGTTGGCTTCTTGGCAGTCACACAGAAGGGTGGACAAGTTTGAATTAACATTGAATAAATTCTGTGGCCAAAGGCTAGGTGCCGGTGGTGCAGAGAGGGTCCTTTTGGAAAGGAGGAGTCATGATCCCCCAGTGGGAGGACAGCTGTCTTTTCTTCAGACTTTCTAGGGCTTGGATTTCCCCTGGGCAGGCTGTGAACTCTGCCATCTAGCCTCCCCCTGCCCGGCACCCCTAGCCCTGCCACCATCTGGAACTCTGGAGTCAGGCAGGGCCCTCACGTGTTCCCCTTGTATTTTGGAAGCCTGATTGACCGGAGGGGATTTGTGCAGTCTGACTCCGTGTTGCCCTCACCCATCAGAAGCGACGACCCAGCCTGTGGAGCCAAGCCTGATGCCAGCATGGTAGGAGGCCACCCCTGAACCAGGCTCAGTCCTTGCCACCTGCTGGCCTATTTGCCCTTCTGCACTCACCTGCCACCTTCCACACCTGCTGGGACCCTCCCCATTCCACCCAAGCGAAGCAGACCTGCCAAAGACTCATCTTTTCGTATTTATTTCCCACCCTGCGTGGCTGTCCCTACACTGTTCCATGGCTGTACCCTCTGCTCCCCAAACCCAGGTTCCCACATTCATGGGCCTGAGATCCCCACCAAAGCTGGTCAGTGGCAGGAGCTACAGGATAGAGACCAGGGCCAGGCCACCCAGAGGACCACACTGAGTCTCTGTGCCAGGGCGAGCCCTGTGTGAGTGAGGGTGTGGACTGAGTGTGATGCGTCCCATTTGGGGAAGCTGCTGAGCCTGACTGAGCCAGGGTCCTGGAGTGAGGCACAGCCCATGAGCAGTTGGCCCTGGACCGTGCGCTGTGGGAGAGGATGCTTCCTTGGGCTGCTTTGGTTTGCGAGCTCCTTCATTTTTTTGTGTGATGATCATTGTTTTTTCTTTAGTTTTTATTTTTTTGTATGGAGTTGGCCAGTATGATGGAGCTGGGTTCTAGGTAGAGAAGGTAGAGTTGGGAGGTGGGTAGAGGGGCAGCCTGTGTCAGAGGAAGCCAAACCAGTCGGCCAGGCACTCAAAGACCTCAGCTCCTACATGATTCCTGGGCAGCACACTAGGAAGTGGGGGGCCTTGCCCTTTGTCTGCCCAAGGAGGGTTCTCTGTGGGATCCCAGCCTGGCCCCCATCTCTCTCCCAAGTCAAATCTGGGATGGGTAGATTATACTCATACTGGCAATACTTGAAACGGGTTTATTAATGCTGGGTATTTTGCACAATTTTATAGACCTCTTTTTTACATAGCATTTTTAAATGGAAGAAGAAGAAAAGCCAAATTGCTGTCTCTGTAGTGTCAGCTTAAGGGTTATAAGAAGGCAAGTTGGTTTTAATAAGTTTTTGCTAGAGACCTTCTGGCTGTGAATGAGTGTGTGTATGCGTGCACACACACGCTAGCCCTTGTACAAATGTGGCTGGTGCCCACTTCCCCACATGCCTTGGGCTGCCCCCTTCCCTGCCATCCCCCTCCAGTGTAGGCTGGCAACAGCAGGAGCAGCCTGTACCATGGGGACAGGGAACATGTACATTGGTTACTAGAGACCCCTAGGCTCCTGCTGTGGCTCAGCCCCTGTCCTGCTACCTTTCCCTCCTTCAGGGACTTAAGACAGGCAGTGGCTAGGGACTCAGCCAAGCCCTACCCCACCCCTGCCACCCAGGCCTCAGGTGAGGCATCTAGCTGGGATCTGCCTAGACAGGCCGAAGCTGGGTGTGGTGGATGGGGTAATGGCTGTGGGGAGCGGCTGCCATCCTACAAGCCACACCCCTTCCTCCAAACCCTGAGTATGGGACCCAGTGCTAGGGGCTAGGGGACAGAGAAACTCTGCCAACTGGAGGCCTCTGTCCACAGAAAAGGAAGGAAGGAGCAGGGCTGAGGCAACTGAAGATTGGCCTGAATCTAGGCCAGAGACTCAGAGGATGTCCCTCCTCTGCTGGGAGCTATAGTTTCTTATCAAAGTAGATAGGAAATGTCCCTCTGTCCCCCTCCTTTGCCCTTCAAGTGGGCAGAAGTCCTTGGAAAGTGACACAGGAAGTCCCCTCATCTTGCCCTTCCTTGTTCCAGAGGCTAGTGGGTCACAGGCTGCTGAGAAATGGCAGCCAGCAAGGGTCCCCTCTGGGACAAACAGCTTTGCCCCAACCCCAGTGCCCTGAGCCAAGCTGCAGTAGCGCTGGGAGGTGGGGAGGAAACTGGCTGGAGGAGGGACTCCCATCTGCCTTTTATTTAAGCCAGTATTCTTTTCTGCTTGTAATAAAATGTTTGTTTTTAAGAGTTGATTTGCTTTGGTTGGTTTTTGTTTGCTCATACTTTGCTGAGGCCCCAAATGGTAGCTGTCCTTTCAGTCAAACTCAGTCTTTCCTGGGGAGACAGAAAAGGCAGGCAGCCCATCGACCCGGCTAAAGTTCTCCTCTCCTGGCTGGAGTCTGTCTATTGGAGGCAGAATAGAGAGGCAGCTAGGCCCCATAGGTGAGTGAGAAGAGGCCATTCTGTCCCCTGTGCCTTCCCCTGCCTCAGGGTCTTGGAGACCCCCAAGCCCTTCTTCCTTGCTGTCTTTTTACTCTGACCCCCAGTGACTGCTCGGCTAAGAAAATGTTCAGGAGATGGTAGATTGCAGTTTGAGAGCCAGCGCCTTCCTGGTCCCCCCCACCCCCCATCTGGGCAGCAGAGCCCAGCCAGACACCTCGTAACACTGGCCCACCTCTCTGGTATCTCCTCCAGGAGGACACCTGTCAGGATTTTGCCATCTCCTGCACAGCCTGAGGGGAGCTAACAGTCCTCTTTGCAGAGGGTTAGCTGGTAAGACCACATATCCCCTGTCGGCCAGCACTGCCCACTCCCCTTACACACCCATCTCATCCTCATCGCATGCCTCGCCAACCTCATGGAGCCCATTCATCTGTCTGGTGTGTGGTGTGGTGTGTATGCTGGCGGTGGTAGGGTCCTGAGGGCTCCCCGCAGAGCTGAAGGATGGGGGCGTGGGGATCTAAGAGCCCAGCCCCGCTGCCGATGAGGAAGTAGCTTCGCACACAGCAGCTCTCCATCTGGCACAGGAGGTAAAGGGTGAGGCTGGAGAAAGGATGGCATACCTGCTCTGAGGTGCTTGGGCCTGTTCTGGTGGTGTCCTGGGGTGCAGGGGCCCTTGATCACTAACACTGTGTCCTGGCTTTCTGTCCCTCCTGAGCTTTCACCTGCCCTTTTCCTCTCCTGCTTCGTTGCCTGCTGCGGAGTTTTGGCCCATCCATGGGAAAAGGCAGGTGCTGTGGCACCCCTGCAGGCCTCCTCTTCCCTCCCAATCCCGCTAACCCTCTCTCTTCTCCTTCTTTGCTGTCCTGCCCGGGATCTCCAGTGTGTGCAGGGGCTTAAGGACCTCCTGAGGACTGCGGCTCTCTGCCTCTCCAGGAGTGGCCTGGGGGAAGCCAGGCACCCAGCACCTCTACCTGCCTAACCTGTGGCCCATCTGCCACCATCTGTGCCTACAGGGTCTACCCCCAAGCCTGCCCCACACATGTGTACTCTAGAGTCCCCCCACAGGGGGCAGGGGCTGGCCTCTTTGCCCCTATTCCTGCTCCATGCCGGCCAGAGTGTAAAAAAGCCATAGCGCAGCTATCAGCACAATGGTATATAATACTATGCTGAAACTCGCCCTCCCCTCTTCCACCTTACTTTTCCTTCCCCAGATTTGTAAGGTGTCAAGACTCTTTAGGAATCTTGTCTTACAGCCTGCCTCCCTTCCCCCCAGAATCAGACATAGCCATAGTCGAGCTGAGCAGGTTTCTTCAGGAGCTGTCTGGGGTGTTGATGGTTGATGACGCTGCTGAACAAGTTTGGTAACTGTTTTAAGCACAACTGGTTCAACACTGTTCCCACGGCCCCCTCCACCCCCCAGCACCAGGGTAGGTAGGTTGCAAGGAGGATGCTTGTACCTTTTGCTCCAGGCACTGAGGGGCTGAGTTAGCTTGGACCGCCCCTTGTTCTACAGAGGAACTAAAGGAAACCAGGGTAAGCTTCAGAAATCTGCTGGACCCACAGCTGGGGGCTGCTTGTCTGCTGTTCTGTACCTTTTTAAACCAAAATAAAGATGTCCCTCTTCTTGCTGTACCCTTGGCTGGCTGGTGCCACCTTTACTTTGGGGTCTGGGGTGGGGCCTGCAATGAATGTGCAGGAGAACTGCTGGCTCACAGCTGCCGGCTTTGTTGCAGTTGATCAGTGCTATTTGGAGATGTTAAAAAGGCACAGCAAAGTTAGAGTGACCAGCATCCTCTACACTCTGCCCCTTCAAGAACTCCTGGTCTCAGTTCCAGAGACCTTCAAGCCTTAGCTGATCTCTGAACTCTGAAAGGTCCCAGCCTAGACCGTGACTGAGGGTTTGACTCTAGTCTGGGGCTGTCACACCCCTGAACTGAGCCCAGCCCAGGGTAACACTCTCATGGAGCCTTCCCTCCTCCCAGCTGCCTCCCCGCAACAAGATGTGCACACAGTGTTCTGAGAGCTAAAAAATAAAATAAAATAAAAATAAATAACTACTGCAGTCATGTAGCAAGGACTTGCCAAGTGCCAGGCCTGTTTTCTCACGTGAGCTATAAGGAAGCCTTTTTACAGATGAGGGAACTGGCTCAAGGAAGGCACAGGAGTTGTCCAGGGTCTCCCAGCCGATAAAGTAGCAAATTTAGGATTTGAACTTGACCTCTGACCCTTCTGCACTACCCAAGGAATGAATAGGGCTGCTTCTCAGAAGGAAAAACCCTAAAATTAAAGAACGTCATTCACAACCAGCAGAGGGCTTAGATCTGCAGGACCTCCTTGCATCAACAGAGAAACTGAGGCTCAGAGCCAGGAACCTGCCCAAGGCCTTATTATAACAGAGTTGGAATGCAGTCCCACACCCTGAACTCATTCCATTCTTTCTGAAAATTCCACACCATATCCTAGACTGGACTGGTCTAGGAAATGTGGGATACTTTAAGTAGTATGTTAAGGAGGAAAAGTGTCAGGATAGCTGACTCAAAGTAATCTAATCCCCCCATCACCCCCACACACCAAAGACAACTAGTGGAGTGAGCTNAGCCAGGAACCTGCCCAAGGCCTTATTATAACAGAGTTGGAATGCAGTCCCACACCCTGAACTCATTCCATTCTTTCTGAAAATTCCACACCATGTCCTAGACTGGACTGGTCTAGGAAATGTGGGATTCTTTAAGTAGTATGTTAAGGAGGAAATGTGGGATACTTTAAGTAGTATGTTAAGGAGGAAAAGTGTCAGGATAGCTGACTCAAAGTAATCTAATCCCCCCATCACCCCCACACACCAAAGACAACTAGTGGAGTGAGCTCTCAGCTGGATAACTGAACTCTCTGGTTCACAACCAGCCAGGGGGAGAAGATGCTGTAGGTTCTGTAGTCACCTATTTAGTTTGATCCTGCCAAGACTGGAAGAATTTCCTAGGAAATTTTCCCCAGAATCTTAACTAGAGTCCCTCCTGCTTTAGTCAGAGCCCTAATCCTGTTCTCAGTGGATAAAGGCAGAAACTACTGTATTTTTCTGTGTATACCACGCTCCCATGTATAATGCAAACCCACGTTTTTGGCCCAAACTTCCAGGAAAAAAATCTTTTGTTTCAATATTTTAATTCAATTATTTATTTATTTATATTTAGATACTTGTATTTTTTTGTACTATAAAGGAATTTTAGCATTTATTTTTAACATATTATGGTACAAGAAATTTTATGTCACAAATAGTTACAAAACTCAAGAACAGATAAAAGGTATTTCAGGTACTACCCGTGTATAGTGGGCATCCTTATTTTTTCCCTCAAAAATTTGGGCAAAAAAGTGCACATTATACATGACGAAATACGGTAGTTGCTTTCTGCCCTTCTCTGTACCACAACCCTTCAACGCCTGTTTACCAGCTAAGAAGGATTGGTTGTCTATGGGATCAGAGTCCATAAGCCTGCTGGTAGAATGGATATTACACAGAAGGGTGGGAGGTAGTAGGCAGGATGAGGAAAGCCCCTTTGGGCTGCAGCCCCAGCTCCTGTGCTGCTGACTCAGACAGCTGACTGGAACTCTGTGCCCTGCTGAGGCCTGCTGCCTCCCGCCTGCCTGGGCTTCTGGACTTGGGAAATGGAGGCCTAGAGGCAAAGGGAGGTGCTCGAGACAGGAACTGAGTCAGAATCAACAGGCCAGAGCGGGCAGCGGAGATGTCAGGCTTCCTGACTCTCAGATTCAACAGGGGAGAGAGAGGAGTGAAGGGGCTTCCCATCTGTGTTGAGGGCATGGAGCTTGCTGGTGCCACCTGCCACGAGGCCTCCTGGCTTGAGTGATAAAAGGGGCATGCTCACTCCCTACAGACAGAAATAGCCCCCAAATTGCCAAGCCCTGCCTCCCAGGTTTATGCTGTTCTGGGATCTCCAGCTTTCCTCCATGACTTGGAAAGCCTGGACTGGGTGACTACTCAAAGGAAGGTCCCTGAGGGCCCACAGCCCTGCATAGGGCTGGAGGAATGTCCAAGATGGAGAAGGAGGAGGTAGTGTAGAGTGAGCACCTCTGACCGTTGATCCATCTTCTTTCCCATGTGGGCACCCAGCTGAGCAGGCTCCATTTGGTCTTTGACTGAGACCTGGTGTGGGGTCCTTCCTCATTTCTGAGGCCCCAGTTCCATGTTCATGCTGTGAGTGTATATGCTTAGAATAATAAAGTTGGTCGGATTTTTTTTCTCATAATAATAACTGTCATCCACTCAACTAAGTGCATTCCACCAACTAATTTAATCCTCCCAACAAGCCCCATTTTACACTTAAGAAAACAGGCTCACAGAGGTGAAGTCACTTGGCACAGGCCACAATAGAACTGAACCCAGCTGGTCTGATTCCAAAGATACTGGCTATTCTGTCTCTCAGAAAAATATTGCACATTCATGCTCAGTAACTTGAGAATACAAAAAGGGAAAACAACCACTCACAATCTCACTACTTAAAGATGCCCTCTGTAAGTTGTATTTCCTTTCCATCTTTTTCTGTCTGATTTGAGCCAAGCCTTCAGGATATCTGCTTCGGCTTCCTTGGGAAACCTGTAGCATCAGCCCAGATATGTCGCTACTTTTCCTCCTAAGGGGCAAAGCTCTTCCTTGGGCCTAAGCCTCCCTCTCTCCAGAAGGGGAGGATGGGTATTCACACACCAAGATGGACATGGACTCGGACTCGGGGAGGGACAGGCCTGTGAACTGGTCCTGGCTCCAGGATTAAGCTGGCAGGATCCTGGTAAGGAGAGCCCCACCCTGAGCCCCACCTGAGCTTTAGCTAGGGGTGGGGCAGATAAGCAGGAACCCACCTTCATGGGCACAGTGCCAACATAACTCTTGGCTGCACAGGGACAGTGCCACAGCTAACAGGGACAGAAAGTTGGCAACAGAGACCTCTCCATCTCTGAGGCCTCTGACACAGGTCACAGGTGGGTCATGGTCAAAGGGAAGGGGCAGGAGAAATTCTGAGAGGCAGGCTATGGGAGGCAGTGCTCAGCTGGACTGCTGCCCCATAAAACAGAATGGTGTGTGTCATCGCCACCTCCTTTTTCTTGGTCCCATCTCTCTCCCCAGTTGCTAGCATCCCCCCTGGGGAACCAAACTGGGCTGAGCACCCAGGTGGCCTGCTTCCCAGCCTCTGACAGAAGGTGAGCTGAGTCAGGCAGGAAAGTGGGGCAGACAGCAAGCTGGGCCCCCACCTCTTGTGAGCCCCACTGATACAGGATGGCTGGAGACTTGGAGGGGGCAGGTGACCTGGCGTGGAGAGCCAGAGGGTAAGTCCTCAAACAAGTGGCAACAGGCCACCAACTTAAAAGGGAAAATTGTGCTGCAATGAGAAAGGTGTCCAACAAACCTACTGGGTGACTAATTACAGCGGCTGGGCTGGAGCGTCAGAGGCTGCTCATTAAACACCTCATTAAGTGGCACCCTGAAAACTGCCACCTGTGCATTCTGGAAGCTCAGAGGGGACACAACCCTAAGGGAGAATGAGGATGGGGGATGGAACCATTTCAAGAAGCTTGGATCTCACTTCTAAATACATCCTGGAGCTCACAAGTCCAAGGCCTTGATGGGAGAGAAACCAAAGGAAGTAGGATGCAGGGGACTTAGTAGCTGTGTGACCTTGAGCAAATCTTATCCCTCTCTGAGCCTTAGTATTCCTATCTCTAAAGTAGGGTAGTAGTCACATTCCTGCCCACCTCAGAGATGCAGTAAGGATTAAATTAATAATGGATATGGAGGTGCTTGGGAAACTGCAGAGACCTAACTAAACATGAATGATCTCACCTGAACCAAGGGGAGAACCTATCTGATAGGAATAGGAACACCATCCTTCCACACCTGGGTTTATGGGGTCTGCCCAGGCTGACACAGCCAGGTGGTGAAGCCATCCTTAGCCCCTGGAAGGACACCGTGAAGGAGAATATGATTTGAGAAACTGGGGCAGCTACCTAATGTAGGCGGGCACCTATGTAATAGAGCCTGGAAAGGTGCTTGTGCAGGTGGGGCCAACGCCCAGATTCTCCTGCTGACTGTCCGGATGACTCACCCCACATCCCAGCCCTTTTACCTTTAAGGAAGACCGGAAAGGGTGTGAGAAGAGCAGAGAGAGGGAGGTCCAGGTCCCCAGTCCCTCCCTTTGCCCCTCCCTCCCCACCCTTCTCTGGGCCAGGCCGTCCAGCCAAAAGGCAGGCAGGGAACTGGAGAGGCGCAGAACCCAGCTTGATCCTGAGGCAGCCAGTTAGCCCAACGCCTGTCTGTCTGTCCCCAGAGCCATGGAGAGAGCAAGTCTAATCCAGAAGGCCAAGTTGGCAGAGCAGGCTGAACGCTATGAGGACATGGCAGCCTTCATGAAAAGCGCTGTGGAAAAGGGTGAAGAGCTTTCCTGCGAAGAGCGAAACCTGCTGTCAGTGGCCTACAAGAATGTGGTGGGTGGCCAGAGGGCTGCCTGGAGGGTCCTGTCCAGTATTGAGCAGAAAAGCAATGAGGAAGGCTCGGAGGAGAAAGGCCCAGAGGTTCAAGAGTACCGGGAGAAGGTGGAGACTGAGCTCCGGGGCGTGTGCGACACTGTGCTGAGCCTTCTGGACACCCACCTAATCAAGAAGGCTGGTGATGCCGAAAGCCAGGTCTTCTACCTGAAAATGAAGGGTGACTATTACCGATACCTGGCCGAGGTGGCCACCGGTGACGACAAGAAGCGTATCATCGACTCTGCCCGGTCAGCCTACCAGGAGGCGATGGACATCAGCAAGAAGGAGATGCCACCCACCAACCCCATCCGCCTGGGCTTGGCCCTGAACTTTTCTGTTTTCCACTATGAGATCGCCAATAGCCCTGAGGAGGCCATCTCACTGGCCAAGACCACCTTCGATGAGGCCATGGCTGACCTGCACACCCTCAGTGAGGACTCCTACAAAGACAGTACCCTCATCATGCAGCTGCTTCGAGACAACCTGACTCTGTGGACGGCTGACAGTGCTGGAGAAGAGGCGGGTGAAGCACCGGAGGAGCCCCAGAGCTGAACCACACTGCTACCCTCCCTGCCCTGCCCTGCCCTGCCCACTCCGGGCCCCCACCCCTAGCAGAGAGGACTAGTATGGGGTGGGAGGCCCGACCCTTTTCCCTAAATGCTCTGCCCCAGCTCAGAGAAGCTCCATTAAGAGGGACTAGCGGAACCGGGGCCTCCTGGAACCATTGGATCCCACTCTTCTGGCGCTGCTGGGTGCTCACCCAGCCCTGCTCTCTGTACCTGCTCCCTGAGACCCCACCTGTGAACTAGGTCATTTCCTTCTCCCTCTTGACTCCTTCCTGCCCCTGCTGCCTCTGGATCTTAGGAATTGAGGAGTGTCCCACCCTTGTGGCTGAGAAGTGGACTGTGTGGCAGAGGCTGGAGATGAGAGTGTGTGTGTGTGTGTGTGAGAGAGAGAGAGAGAGACTCAGAATGAGAGGGAAAGCATGTCTGCTGGGTGTGACCATGTTTCCTCTCAATAAAGTTCCCTTGTGACACTCCTCCTGTCTTTTCCAGTTATTGGCGGAGGGCTGGGACTAGTATTGGTGTATGATTTACAGAAAACCTGATTTTTGGCCCTATGATTTGGGGCCCTAACTTCCCACAGGGCTGGTTTAGTGACCCGCACGCAAGACTTTGGGGCCAGTGACTAGGTGAGAAGCTGGGGTCCGGCTCTCTCCATCAGGCCCCAAACAAACAGGTCTGGTCCGGGGAGGGTCAGGTGAGCGCAAAGGCGGCTCTAAGGCTCTTCTGCTGAAGAGCTCAGATACGAGGGGGCAGAAAACCAGTGAAGCCTCAGGTATAAGGTCTAAGGACAGCCCCGTACGAATATGCTGTAGTGAGCAGCATTGAATCCACGCCCCTGCCCCCGATTTGAAAGAGGGAGATAGTCCCATCGGTTGCTCAGAACTGAGAGGCGGGAAGTGCGATCCGGGGCAGAAGTGTGACGCCACTATTAAAAAGCCCAGTTCTGAGGAGAGGAGAACGCACCACAGCCTGCGCAGACGGGACAGAATGGGACGGGCTGGCGGAGAGGAGGCGCTAGCTGGGTGGGCAGAGCCTCGTGGAACTAAGCTACTTCTCGCGCTTCTGACCCCGCAGCCTCCCATCCCGGAAGCCTCACGCCCAGCTCTGCGGCCGCCTAGGGTGGTGCCGGCTGAAGGTGGGCCCGACGCCTATATTGTCCAATCACGGGAGGGGGCTGCTCGAAATACTGGCCAATGGGAGCGTGAGCGGCGGCCGCGCGCCGCGCCTTCTGACGCCCCGGACTTTGCGGGTGTCGATACTGCTTTGCTGAACTGAGCATCCCTCAACGCCTGCCGAAAGCCAGGGGCGGCACTTTCCGGGTTTCACTCAAACAAGTTGCTACCCGCCGGACCCGGGATCTAGGATCCGCAAAGCAGCGGAACGGGGCGGTCCGGAAAAAGCAGTCCCCTCCCTTTGAGTCATTTGCTTAACCTTGGGTGCCTGGCTGGCAGGGCCGGCTGGGAAGAGGCCACCAAAGGGTCTACAGCACACACCAGAATCCAAGGCAGCCCCGAACTAGTGGGCAGGAGGCTTAGATGGTGTTGTGGGACCTAGACTTCGTTGTGGGACCTTGACAAAGCCATTATACCTTCCTGGGCCTTAGTTTCCCCTTCTGTATCTAAAGGGGCTTGAATTTAAGGCTCTCGAAACCTGAGTTCTGGAGTCAAACCGCCTGGGTTGACTCCCATCCTTAATTGGCCAAGGTCCTTTAATCTTGCTTAATTTTTGTGTCCTCGTTTATAAAGTGAGGATTAAAAAATAGTGCCTTCCTCTTAAGAGTTGCTGTGAAATTTGAGAAAAATAAATGCACTTAGAGTAGTTCATAGTACATGTTAGCTATTATTAATCCTTCTAGCATCTATAATAGTCTAGGATTTACCCAGCATTTCTGTGCCAAAAGCAGAATCAACAGTCAGGCCCAGTCTTTACTGCCAAAGCTGACCTGCATGCTCACTGGACCCCCTGAAAATTGCTGGCGTGACTGCAGGAACTCAATCCAGCTTCATCAGAATCCAAGTTTGGCCACATCATGGAACTCAAAATTGAAGGGCTCTTATCAGAGTTAGTAATTCTACAGGGGAAACTGGCAGGACCACTGTGATGCCTTCTGAGTCCCCTGTTTTCTTCTCTTTGTTGGAAGTGTGTTGGATTTCCAAACCAGGCAGAGTCTCTGGACTAGGGCAAGTGACTCCCCCTGTGCGCTCTGAAAGTGACCCAGTTTCTCTTACCAGACAGGTCTGGTAACTTTCTCTTAATGGGATAGGTTTTGGGAAAGGAACTTCTTTCTTTTCTCTCAGCCTCTGACTTTGCCTTCTCTCTCTACACCACTCACTGTTGACCTATATGGAGAAAGAAATGAGCATGTTGGTGTTGAAGGATTTCAAAAGCATATGGTGTGTATTAGAACATCATCAAATCAGATGGCTAAATGTGAGCTGGCTTAGGCAACAGGCCATGAGGGTCACAGACCTTTTTATCTTTGACTTTAAAAAAATTTCTGTAAAGCTTTCTTACTGTTACCGAGAGTGGGGTTTCAGTGAGCATTTCTTGCCATCTTTTCATGGCCTAGATTTGCCATTTTAGAAAGTTCAGTCCTACTGCTAATGGGTACGGAGGGGTTTTTGGAGTGATGAAATGTTCTGGATTAAATTGTGGTGATATTTGTACAACTTTGTGCATATATAAAAAATAATGAACTGTACACTTTAGAAGGATGAGTTTTATGGTATGTGAATCTTATCTGTTTAAAAATCAGTCCCAGAAAACAAAGCAGGTAAGAACGCCAACCAAATTCCCCTGGAAATTCCATGGTGGTCATTCTCCTATTCCCATCATCCTCTCCACTGGAGCATACTGCTATAAGCTTATCTGAATTTCAAAGCCCATCTTCAAGTCAAAATATGACTAACCAGCTTCCCTCTCTCTTCAACGCATTTACAGAGCTTTGGATGTGTGCTATTTTACCATCTCCTTTCATTTATATAGGTACATTTATTCAGTTATGACTTCATATCTACTTGATTCTACTTCTGGGTTTGCAGCTATGTCCTGCGTTTATTTCTTGTCTCCTCAGAGAGCTCTCTAAAAATAGTAACTTTGTCCCATTATTCATCCTTTCTTCCCACGGTGTCTCCAGCAAGGTTTTGTGCATAGGAAGGTGCTTGGAACTCAATTCTAAATCCATCCTTCCAAGTGCCTGGAAATCTGGTTTAGTGCCAGATCCTTAGTTGTGGAAATGGAAATACAGCTGCTTTTGAGAGGAGGCAGGACTATAGACAGAGGTTGGCTCACAAAGATTTAAGTAATCACAGCACTATCCTTTCTACACTGTCAGAGCATCCATCAGGGTTTCAAAGATCACCCTCTCTTAAGAATTTGACTGGTAGGGGAGAATTTGCAACCTAAAATTTTCTAGAGAAGATACCCACTCTTAACTGGCTCTGTAGATCACAGGAGTAGGTGATGGAGGCAAGGCACTGGGTTCAATGTGCCTTCTCAGAACCAACCAGGCACCACAGGGAGGCCAAGGCATTGGGGTTAGGCAGGCCATTATGGCTCCTTCCAGGAAGGCAAGATACTCTTACTCCTACACACACACAGATCCACACAACCAGTGTCCAACTGTCCAGTGCTTTTTTGGGAAAACCTGAGTTCAGAGGCTTGCACCAAGATTATTCTGATCAACAGGGCCCCATTCCTGCTTCCTGCTAGAGAACAGAGAAGTGTAATAACAGTAGTGGGCATAACTACTATGATCATCTTTGTTTTGCAGATGAAGAGAATGGGCTCAGTGTAGCTCTATAACCTAATAACCAAGGTTATACAACTATTTATGTGCCTGGGGAGTGGAATAGATCTGTCTCCAAAATGTATGGTTTTTAACTAGAGCAGTTGTTTTCAGAGGGTTCAGAGGATTCCTCAGAAGTTGCCACCAGGTAGGAGGAGCCCAGTGGTCGGGGTTTCCCGTTTCCACAAATGGCTAAAATAGCCACATGTATGTCTATATTGTGTATTGGGGTTATAGGAGTTAAACATAAGTTTGAAAAGAACCACATTGTACTATGCTGCCCTGCTCCTAAGAATTAAGAAAGAATTATTTTACTCTCAGTCTAATGCCACCCCAGGGCCCGGCAAAAACTTATTGTCTTAAATGAGAAAAAACTATGTAGTGGACCAGTTTCCTGGCTCATTCACCAAGTTAAGCTTTCCTTAATCTGGTTACATCTTTTGTTCCTTTTCAATTCTTCACCCTGTTCACAGGGTGTACCCACCCCACAATCCTTGCTGTGTGTAGGGGGTGAGAAGGCAGGTTTCTGCAGGGTAGGTGCCCCTCCTCTCAATACCCCTAGCCCCACCCACTCACTGATTCAGGGGCGCGGAATGTCTGTGGGGGCAGTAGACAGGTATGTCACCCTAGGGGTGTCTGATAATGATTCAGCTCTCATCTCCACCCAGTCTTCTCCTTACTGCTCTCTGGGAAATTGAACTCTTTATTTGTCTAGAGATAAAAGGAGATCCCAGACTCTGAACTCATGGAGTCTTCAATCTGTGGTTAGGTACAGTATTTAATACATCAGATTATGGTATCTGAGAAATGTATGTTGAAAGAGAAGGAGGACGGGTAGAAGGGAGGGATGAAGACACATTTTTCTCCCCTTTCTTCCTCCAGAATAAAGTTAAGCTGAAATTTCCTTGTCTGAATGCAGAGGGGACTGATTTTTAACTCAGAAGAGATTCTGAGACCACTGGCATGCTTTGGGTTGGGAGAAATCTTACCCATGTCCCAATATCCCTTCTGTGATGTTTATATGATTCCACAGAGCAATGTGGAATCTCTGAGATTAATATACAGAAAGAGGCCACCAGTCATTGTGAAGGGGGTGGTACTTGAACAGTAAGCAACCTCTTGAGATTTTTATGTTTATTTGGGATGGTTTTGAAGGGGCCTTTCATCTCCCTCTTCCACAACTGCTTCAAGGTTTTGGATGGGGAAAGAAATTTAAAACTTTGTTATATATTCCAGTCCAGAGCATTTTTATCAATACTCATCTGTTTTTCACCTTAGTTGGACTCCAAATCCCCAGCCTCCCCCCTCACAGATCCTCACCTGAACTTCTGGGACTGTCTGAAATTGGCTCCCTGGTGGGAAATGAAGGCCATAATGGATTGTAAATGAGACTTATGACTTCCCCTGTCCTCAGTAGGCCTGATGACATTGAAATATGTGCTAATTTGGAATTCTTCCTTCTAAAAGGGACAGGAAGTTGATGTGGGCAGCCCAGGCCAGGCTCCATGGATCCTGGAGCCCAGGCCAGTAAGGGCTCCACGGCCGGGGCAAGAGCAAAGAAAAGGGAAGGGGCAGGAAGGGACTCAGCTTGCTAGATGATTTCCTTCCAGGAGTCTGGGGGCAGTTGCGCCAGTGTTGGGGACTCCTCCGCACTGCTTTAAAAAACTGGTGGGACTCGGTAATGCTGAGATGGGTCTGAAGTCAGGAGTCTCTCAGGAGCCTTCTCTCAGGAGTCTTGAGAAAGGACAGAGAATCTCCAAGTTTGACCTTCCCACAGACCTTAATGGGCTCAGGCTTCCTATTCTCAGCCAACTGGGGGTAAGCATTTTGCTAATTCAGAAACAGCTGCCCTGGCTGGTGCAGCTCAGTGGATTGAGCACAGGCCTGCGAACCAGAGGATCGCGGTTCAATTCCCAGTCAGGGCACATGCTTGGGTTGCAGGCCACTTCCCAGCAGGGGGCACATGATACATTGTGTGTCCTTGGCAGAGGCAAGCATACATTGATATTTCTCTCCCTCTCTCCTTCCCCCCGACCTCTAAAGAGAAATAAATAAAATATTTTTTTAAAAAAGAAACAGCTGAGAGCAGGTTGGCTGTGCTTCAGCTCTGTGGACTTCGGGGTGTCACCCTCACTCCTAAGCCTTTGTCTGGGCTAGGAGCCTTTCCAATGAACTATGGTCTCTGAGAAGTTCCAAATGCTATCTACCAATTATTGGGGTCCCAATTCAGAGCCAGGACATGCATCTATACTAATGTCAGTGGTTAGTGGAGATGACCAAGAAGGTCCCTTCTAAGGTACTCAGGCACGGCTTCCTTCCTCCAGAGGTTTTTCACAATTTGCCAATCCAATATGGTCTGGGGGAAGGAGGGGCACTGTCAGGAAGTGTCTGTGGATATAAAGTGGCACTTCTCTGGAAGGCATTTTGGCAATATGAATCCAGACCTGGAAAACATCAGCTTTTTTTTATTTCTAGGATGTTATCATAAGTTAAAAGTCAAAGACTCAAAGATTTGGGTACAAAGATGTTAATCACAGCACTATTTACAATAGCAAAAAAACGGTGATGACTTACAGGCTAACCATAGGAATTTGAATAGGTAAACAACGTTTTAGCCATACCACAGAATATTATCATGTAAACAAAAAAGTGTTTATATAAGCAAGTTACAAAGCAACTCTATCTCACTTCTATAAATGCTGTAACTATCTATATAGTTACCGACTATCCCTCTACATGTATAGAAAAATATATGTACAATATACATTTAAATATAAAATTTATTATAAATTATATTTTTGTTACAAGATTATGGGTCTAATTTTCTTTTTATTTTCCAAGTTTTTTATTTTGCTGTTTTTCATCAGGAAATTTTTTAAAAATTAAGAAACCTGCCCCGGTTGGCATGGCTTACTGGTTTGTGAAGCAAAGGGTTGCTGGTTTGATTCCCAGTTGGGGCACATGCCTGGGTTGCAGGCCAGGTCCCCAGTAAGAGGCACATGAGAGGCAACCACACATTGATGTTTCTCAACCTCTCCCTTCCCCTCTAAAAGTAAAAAAAATAAATCTTTTTTAAAAATAAAAAAATACAAAATAAATCTTAAGGATAGTTGCTATATCCCCGCCATATTGGAAGATGGGCTTCTTCTACTCCACATATTTCACATTGCTGAACAGACCTCACCTGGAGCCCTGACATCTAATCTTGTCTGCATTGTGCCATCCAGTCACCAACATGATGATCATTCTGTGACCAGTGGGTGGTAGAGAAAAATACATTTACTGGAGAAAACATCCTTGCTGTCACACAAATGCTTGAGCATAATGTTTTGGACTATTCCATCCTTCTCTACTCCATGACTGCAAAGAATGAATGCTGACAGTGCTTGGATATGAGCCTATAAAGTTCTACATGACACTTCTTTTCAACTGGTTTGCTTTGGTGACATCCGTGATGGCATAGGCATCAAAAGCCTTGACCACAGCTATTGGTTCTATTTTCAAAAACATAGCACCCATCCTTACTCCTAGACGAGTAACTTGCCCAGCAGCTGGGGCATCAGGATTCCTGGGCTCCAGGCCCCACAGATGACTCATGGCCAGCCCCAGGTTGGGCCTCCTAGCCTCAGTTTCCCTACCTTGCTCTGTTGATACTTCCCACCTACTATATAGGGTGTTAACAGGAGCGAGGTGCTTTGAACTCTGCAGATGAAAGAGGCAGGGGAAGCAGCACCCAATTATTATCCCCTGTAACGCCAGGCGTGGGAGCGGAGATTGGCTGCTTTCCTACTGTTCCAGCCACAGGAGGCTCTTCATTGCGCTTCACTCTGCTCCGGGTGTCAAAACTGGAAAGCAAAGCTCAGTCAGCTACTTCAGAATAGATTTTCTTTTCTTTTTTTTTAAAGGCAGGGAGGAAGAGAGGGAGAGAAACATCAATGTTTGGTTGCCTCTGAGTGCCCCCAACTGGGGACCTGGCGCACAACCCAGACATGTGTCCTGACTGGGAATTGAACCAGCAAGCCTTTGCTTTGTAGGCTGACATTCAATCCACTGAGCCACACCAGTCAGGGCCAGAATAGATTTTGTTAAACTGCCCAAACCACCAGTGACCTATCTTCCCCAGGATTTATGATTCAGTAACACTCTAAAGGTGTCTACATTCTTCCTTCCAGGCTGGTGTGGCTCAGTGGATTGAGCCCAGGCCTGCAAACCAAAGGGTTGTTGGTTGGATTCCCAGTCAGGGCACATGCCTGGGTTGCAGGCCAGGTCCCCATTAAGGGGCATGCAAGAGGCAACCACACACTGATGTTTCCTTTCTTTTTTCCCTCCCTTCCCCTCTCTCTAGAAATAAATAAATAATTCCTCCCAATTGGCCTCGAATCCTGTGAAATAGGAACCATGATTTGTCACCACTAAGTATTCACAATTAAGAAGTCAGCAAAGTGAGCTGGAGAGCCAGGCTGACTGAAGTTCAAATGCATCTTTTCCTTCTTGTAAAGTGGGACTTACTAACAGTCCCCATCTTGTTTGTATCCTTAGGAGGTGCTGTGGAACCACAGGAAGGCGGTTGTGTGAAAACACTCTGTAAAACGGCAACCCTTCATGTGTGTTAACAGGACCAAATATCTGCAAATAAGATTTCTGGCACAACTGCCATCTGTGCCCTTGAACCTCCAAGCTAACTGTAAAAATAAACCTGGGTAGCCACCTATTGGTTAAAGATACAAACTGCATCCTACCAGTTGCAAGTACAGCAAAGGAAGCAAAAACCAGTATTTCCAACTTTAAATCATCTCAATTTTTCCCACGCCCTTCATGTCATATTACGTACTTAATATTGTTCTTTAAAAAATGCACTTTATGCCCTGGCTGGTGTGGCTCAATGGATTAAGCGCTGGCCTGCGAACCCAAAGGTCTCGGGTTCACCTCCCAGCCAGGTTCCCAGTTGGGGGCATGCGAGAGGCAACACTCTGTTTCTCTCTTTCTCCCTTCCTTCCCCTCTTTCGAAAAGACATGCATAAAATATTTATTTTAAAAAAGCACTTTGTACAAATAACTTCATTTTTAAAGTAAATTTTTAATCACTACTATAAATGGAAACTAGCACTTGCCAAAAGTAGAATAAAACCACAAAATAAATACAATGAAAAGAAAAAGTTAAGATCTAGCTAGGAAGCACTGCCTCAAGCTTAAGGATCATTGTTAAAACTGAAGAGTAACCTAAGTACACAATTGGAGAATAAACGTCAATCCTCTAGTATGATCCTGTGCTTTGGGGAAATACTGCCCTGTATGAAGAAACAGAACTCTTCTGAGGGAAGATGACATTCATTCGTTCTACCCCAGCTCCCTGGCTGGTTGATGGAAGTTTGAAAGCCATAAAACATAGAAGAAAATAAACTCTTGTATTACGGCACGTCCCACCACAGTCCAAGTGGGGCCAGCGCTGAACTCCTGGTGGCAGTGCCCAGGGCTTGTAAGCACTGACGATATGGTGGGTGCTTCACTTGAGCCTGGCTTTTAGGCAGGAGTCTTTTGCAGAACTGAGTGTCCCTTCATCAGTCTCCCACTCTGACTGGGAGGACTGTTCTTGGATCTGCAGCCTGCTGAGGTGTCCACTGCTCACCGGGAGTTGCTGCCTTCCCTAGTCATTCTTTATGTGTCTTATTCTCCAGAGCCCAGCTGGTGGTTATAGCTTCATGGCTTCCTGCTCCACTGACTGGTCTGAGGGTGCCAGGTACTTCTCCTGGATGCTCAGGGTGCTGCAGTAGAGTAGGTCAAGGATGACGGCATGGGCAGGATTTGACCTCTATGGTTGACTGCCTTCCAACCACATCTAGCAGAGTGCTTCCATCCTTTTCCCTTCCTCATAATTATAGCTTCAGGTAACAGGGACCAACTGGGTCTGAAAAGCCTATCGAAGCAACTCAACTCAAATGCTCCTATATTCACCTCTTCCCCATACTGCTGAGGGTCAAAGGACCAGAGAGTGGTAACCCTTCAGCTCTGCGTTATGACACACGCTCCGAGACAGACCAACATCATGCCCACTAGTCATGCCATTCTACTTGCAACCCCTGAGACCTGTCTCAGTCTCGGACTCCTATGCCTTTGTATACACTGTTCTCTTTGCCTTGCATTCCCTTTCCCTCTTAAGTCAACCAGGCTGACCCTTACTTTGAGATGATACAACTCAAATGCCACTACCACAGCGAAGCTTTATTTACCCACGCATGCCTCTCTTTATACCAATCCCTAATTATACAGAGTGAAGATTAACCCTAAGGAAATTAGGGTGCAGGGTAGAATCTAAAGTCAGCACAAATGAATATGGTTAAAAATATCCTTAAAATTCCTTTGTAAAGTAGAATATTTGACTGTCTAACCACTATGATGTACACCAGAAACCAAAACAATACTGAAAGTAAACTATAATGAAAAATTTTAAAAAATAAAATAACCATTCAGGGAATCAAAACCAAAATAAAATACCCTTAAAATTCTTTAAATCACGGATTAAATACAGTATCCATGGTTTTATGAATAGAATCCTGTATGATAAATATGACCGCATAATGTATGGTGTGCAAACCATCACAGCACTACTCAAAGTGCCCCTTCCCTATTTTGCTGGGTACACGCAGTTGACTTTGCCAACATTAACTGCGCGTGTGAGGCAGCTCCTCAGTCCCTCCTGCAGGCACTGGACGCTCTACTGCCATCATTCGTGACTCGTCTGTTTTCCTGTAAGCGTTGTTTCTCACGTGTGAAAGGGTCTGACACAGGTCAGTATGTGGTGGCTGGAACTATTGTCCTCCCTGTCCAAGGACTCTGGAGCCCTCCCACCCCACCTTGTCTCCAGTATCCTGTGTAGATGCCCCATGTCTGAAACCAGCTTAGAAAGCCTGGACTTCCCTTGTCCTGCCTCATGTGTCACCTCTGTGACCTGAGACACTTCTGCACATGACCTTAGCTCTACCCCGAAAGATCCAGTTCTGAAGGTCTAGCTGCCTCCCAGACAGCTCTGTCCCAGGGCCCCTCAAACAGAGCACATCTGTCAGCTCGCATCTCTTCTACCCATGTGACGAACATGCCCCTTTCTTTCTTTCCTTGCCTCAGTGACCAGCACAACCACCCACACCACTGTCTAAGCCGGAAACCAGAATCTAAATTCTGCTCCACCTCCATCTACCTTACAACCATGTAGTCACAAATGCTGGTAGTCTATCACCTTAGTATTTTTCTAATCCACACCCTTCTTTCTATTCTCACCATTAACATTTCATCTCTTCTCTTCTAGAGACTGTAAAACCTCTCCTGCCCCCCATCACATTCCTTAAATGTATTTTCCGCACTTGGAGCTTTTCAAAAATGTACATCCGTTCATGTCACACCCTGCTCAACAACACTACACTGGCTGCTACTGTTCACCCAGGAGCTGAAGTCCACACTCTCCACCAGGGCACTCACGCACTTTATTGCCAGACCTGCACCCCGCCTACCCCCCTCACACTCAAGACACTAGGCAAACTGAACCCCTTGCTTCTCTCCCAAGTGACCATGCCCTTTCATTTCTGAGCCTCTGTATTTGCTGCTCCTTCTTATCAATATCCTTCCTTGTCCTCAGATACAACCAACCCTGAAGCCTTCTAAGGGTCAACCTTTGTAGATGAAAGACAGCCACCTGGGAGCCCAACTGGTCCACATAAAATCAGTCATCTACAATGGCAGATGTAGCCATTCCTGAGACCCATGTCTCATTCCCTCTCCCTGCCCCTCAACCTGATTGCAGCTAAGAGGCTAGACAGCAAGGATACGAGGAGAAATGGAAGTCAGCTCCCATTGCAGCAGACATCATGGCCTCCAGGCTTCGCTGCTCTTGAACCCCGAAGCAGTAGCCATTGGCTTTATCCACAGCCTGCAGGACCCGCTGGATACTCTCTTTGTCCTAGGCAGAGAGGAAAGAAACAGCTCTTGAGTAAAACAGAGGTGTGTGGAATCGAGGTTATATCAAACTGCCTGCTGTCTCCAAACACCCTCCTCAGCCTTCCCTCACGAAGCCTCTGTATATGCAGCTTCCTTGGCCTGGAGTAGTTCTCCATGTTCCCAGAGGCCTGACTAAAGCCCGTTTTCCCTGACCACCAATCCACCTCAATTAGAACAATAAGCTCCTCTATGCACAATCACAGCCCCCTGGGTTTATCCCTATTGTAGCTCTGATCCTACCATCTTACTATTAATAAATTATTAACTCATGTACCTCCCCTACTCAACTGTGCCACCCTCAAGATCAGGGACTCATTTGTCAAAGTATTCCCAGTGCCTGGCATAGTACTTAGCTAACTGTAAGCAACCAATAAATATACATGTAACTTATTTATTTACTCATCCACATTAAAGTAATAAGAACGATTCGTACATGTCAAGAAAAAAAGATCAAAGTAATGTATTACAGTTCCTTACCACAACGCCTAGCATAGAAAGCCTTCATTAAGTGGTAGCTGTGCCCTGGCTGGGTAGCTCAGTTGGTTAGAACATCATCCCAACACACCCAAGTTGTGGGTTCAATGCCCGGTCGGAGCACACACAAGGTTCAACTAATAAATGCATAAATAAGTGAAACAACAAATCGATGTTTCTCTCTAAAAATCAATTTTAAAAAAGTAGTAATTGTTATAATTAATATTATAGAATTCAACTCATTTTAGAGACGAGTGTGGCACTAAAAAGGGAAGAGACAAGTTCACTCAAGTCTCCCAGGTTATCTTTGCAGGGTGAAGGTGAGAGGCACAGTGTTGGATATGACTTTGCAAAGTTAACAAGCAGTTGCTCATCTTAAAGGAGCCCAAGAGAGACTTGTTCCTGGCTTTGGTCAAGTCCCTTGCTGGTGATTTTCTGATCTCATTCATTCTCATACTGAGGAGGGAACATGTGTGGAGAGGACCCAGAAACATAGAATAGATAGGGCCAAAGTTTGGCCCATCCCCTTTACTGGAATCCTGCTCACCAGAGCCCACTGGTCCCCAAACCAAGGGCAGCGGATGATAATTGGACCCAGGACAAAGAGCACTGTTTGAGCCCTCAAAACCTACTGTACACTTGGCTTGGTGAGGTCCCAGGCACTGCCAGAGCCTAGAGCTAAGGGAAGAGGCTCCTTAGTCCCTGATACCTGGATATTGAGAGGAATGAAGGAGACCAGGCTGTAGTCTTCAATGAGCTGCACCAGTTTCTCATTGAGCTGACGGTAGTGGCGGAAGAAAGGGTCAGAAGCCAGGTGATCGAGCAAGTAGGAGAGGTCCAGGACCTCTGTGTAATAGTCCAGGTTGAAGGCTAAGGAGAGAAACCAATGTTCAGGAGTAGCTGGTATCAGGGTAAAGTCTCAAGGACAGGAACCGTATTTTTTCTTTCTTTCTCTGCCTTTACTCCTTCCCTCACTTATTCTTTCAACAATGACACTAAAATGGTTACTAAGAAGAAAATAGATAATTTCACCTCCTGGCTCTGTCAATTACTAGCTGTATGGACAGGTACTTACCTCATAGGGTTACTGTGAGGGCTACCAGTAAATGTTATAAACCCCAGTGCCTGGTACAAAGAAGCACTTGATCAATGGTAGTAAATGATGACATCCAACATGTACCAAGTACAGTGCTTGGTGCCTCCCTCCCGAAGCTCAGTCAGGTACCCACAGAACCCAGCACATACTATAAGGACTTTAGCAGGGTGGCATCTGGGTAAATCTCTTTCCCTTTCTGGGACATTTCCTTCTTAATATAAAATGAGATCAGACTAGATGACTCAGAGCTTCCTGACTTTCAGTTCTGTGACTACAAACTTCCCACTAAGAGAAGGAAAGTAGGAGTGCATTGTCCACTGCAGACTGGAAAATCAGGCAGTTGAGCTGCTCAGCAGGTCTGTCCCAAAGTGAGATGAAGGACTAAGCTCTGCGAGATTAGAGATTCATCAACTCACTCCCTGAACTCTGCCTCCAACATTCTAAATTAGCTCTAATTGGAAACTGACACCCCTCCCTAGCTGGTGTGGCTCCATGGATTAAGTGCCAGCCTGCGTGCGAACCTAAAGGCTGCTGGTTCAGTTCCCAGTTAGGGCACATGCTTGGGTTGCATGGTCCCCCACTGAGGGCCTGCAAGAGGCAACCTTCTCTCACATATTGATGTTTCTCTCTCTCTTTCTCCCTTCCTTCCCCTCTCTCTAAAAAAGTAAACAAATTTTTAAAAAGGAAAGAAACTGACACCCCTGTGCTTTCAAGAAAGAATCTCCTGGGCATTCCAACAAACTTCTTGGGTCACTTGACAGGTACGTTTCTCAACGAGAATTAACAAAGTGGAGTCAGGTACACCTGGGTTTAGATTTCACCTCAGCTAATGCACTAGCTGTGTGATTCGTGTAAGGTCTCTGGGCCTCAGGGGATTTGCTTATCAGCCTCTTGTGAGGATGACTGTCAAGAATCAAAGCTAGGAAGGTTGAAGACCACCACATACCCATCTGGACTCGAGGATGTGAAGGGGGAGAGAAGCTTGGGAGGACTACAGATCTGGGCATAGGTAAAATGGGGCTTCTGGGCTTGCCGAGAGATGAACCAGGACTCTGACTGACTCTGACTGACCAGAGGTGCTGACATCCCTCCATGTCCTGACTGGCAGCCAGCAGGCCTTTCCTGGATAAGGGCCCGACACATCACTCTCCCAACAACCTCCCTTCCTGCTCTTTGCTGGTTACTTTAGCTGTCTTTTTTTTCTTTGTGGTAGAGATGTTATTTAGAACTGATGCCCCAGCTCAGCAGAGCACTAATTTTGTGGGAAAGAAATTCTGGCCATAGGGTCCTTATGAAACTGTACTGCCTCATACCAGCCTGCTCTGCCCTCAATTTCTCTACCTTGATAAATGTCATCACCCTTACTTGTCCACTGGCTTGGTCAGAAACCTTGAATGTCACCCTTAATTCCTCCAATCCACAAACAAATCCTATTTCTTGAGCAAGTTTTGAATTTATTTCTCTCCATTCCCATCACCACTGCTTGGGCTGCTGTGAAAATCTCCTAAAGCAGCTGTTTTCACTCTTGTCCCTTTCAGTTCATTCTCCACAAAGCAGCCAGAATGACCTTTTCAGTTCATGTTATTCCCCTGCTTAATAATCATCAATTACTTTCCTGTGTTTAAATGGTACAGGTTTTTCCCTGGCTGGTGTGGCTCAGTGGATTGAGAGCCAGCCTGCAAACCGAAAGATGGCTTGTTTGGTTCCCAGTCAGGGTACATGCTTGGGTTGCAGGCCAGGTCCCCAGTTGGGGACCTGTGAGAGGCAACTGATCAATGCATTTCTTGAACATTGATATTTCTGTCTCTCTCTCTTTCTCCCTCTCAAAGTAAAAATAAATACTTTAAAAAATAGGACTTCCGCCAAGATGGAGGTATAGGTGGAAACACTGTGCCTTCTCCCACAACCAAGTTTGACTAAAACAAAGGTTTGGAGAAACAAGGACACAACCAAAGGACAGAAAATTGAATTATACGGAAGTCCGACTACATCTAACCGTTCAACAGGGACGGTAAGAGGGGCGGAGCCAGCAGCGAGCAGGGTCGGGCAGGACAGGGCCCCCGACCCAGGCGCGCAGGCAGACGAGAACCAGTTGGGGTGCGGGGCAGACCGCGGGCGCATATTCGCGCACAGTGAGACAGACCACGCAGGCCCCAGGGGGCGAGGGCTGACGGCGGTGGCACACTCTCGAGCAGTGGGACGAAACGCATGGGCCAGGTGACGGCAGCAACTTCGGGCACCGGTGAGGGCCAGGGCGGCAGGCGGCAGACGGGACGCCAGAGTCCCTCTTTGACCCCGCACCCACATACAGCGTCACAACCCAGCGACTTAGTTGCCCTGTTCTAGTGAACATTTTAGGGCTCTGATCCTGCTATGGAACAGGCACGAACAACCCGAAAGATGGCACAAGAAGAACTCAAAGTCCCAGAGCCAATAACTCTCAGCGACCAAGAAATTGCCAGCCTCTCAGAAGCACAATTCAGGACACTATTTATCAGGATGCTCACAGAATTGGTAGATTATAGTCACAAATTAGAGGAACAAAGTCACAAATTAGAGGAATATATGAAGGCTAAACTAATTGAAATGAAGGGAGATGCACAGGAAACCAATAGTGATGGAAAGGAAACGGGGACTCAAATCAATGGAATGGACCAGAAGGAAGAACAAAACATCCCACCAGAAAGGAATGAAGAAATGAGAATTCAAAAAAATGAGGAGAGGCTTAGGAACCTCCAGGACATCTTTAAACGTTCCAACATCCGAATTATAGGGGTACCAGAAGGGGGAAAGAAACAGCCACGAGTGGAAAACGTATTTGAACAAATAATAAAGGAGAACTTCCCCAGTCTGGCAAAGGAAATAGACTTCCAGGAAATCCAGGAAGCTCAGAGAGTGCCAAAGAAGTTGGACCCAAGAAGGAACACACCAAGGCACATCATAATTACATTAGCCAAGACCAAAATGAAGGAGAGAATCCTAGAAGCATCAAGGGATAAGGGGACAGTCACCTACAAAGGAGTACCCATCAGACTGTCAGCGGATTTCTCAAAAGAGACCTTACAGGCAAGAAGGGGCTGGAAAGAAGTATTCCAAGTCATGAAATCCAAAGACCTACAGCCAAGATTGCTTTATCCAGCAAAACTTTCATTTAGAATGGAAGGACAGATAAAGTGCTTCTCAGATAAGGTCAAGTTCAAGGAGTTCATCATCACCAAGCCCTTATGATATGAAACGCTAAAGGGACTTATATAAGAAAAAGAAGATGAAAAATATTAACAGTGAAAGGACAGCAAACACACAGCTACTAACAACCACACCTAAAACAAAAGCAAACCAAGAGGACAGCTAGATCAGGAGTGGAACCATAGAAATGAAGAACACATGGAGGGTTAGAAACGGGGGTGGGAGGGGGAGAAGAGGGGAGAAGGCACAGAAAATAGCATAGAAGGTAGGTAGAAAATAGGGGGGAGGGCAAGAATAGTGGGGGAAATATAGAATCTAAAGAACTTGAGACACGTGGTTATAAACTAAGGGGGGCAGAATGGTGGGGGAGGGAGGGTGCGGGTGGAAGGGATTGAAGGGGGGGAATAGAACAACTGTAATGGTATAATCAATAAAATATATTTAAAAAAAATAGTACAGGTTTTTAGCCCTTGCTGACCTCTCTGACCTGACTGCCTACCACCCTTTCCCTGACCACTATTTTGGCTATCCTGTCTCACCCACTTTCCTTGAACACAAAAAGCACTTTCCTGCCTAAGGGCCTTTACTCGTACTGGTCTCTGCCCAGAACAGTTCTCCCTTGGTAGACTCCTCACCATTCAGATCTCAGGTCAGATGGCACTGCTCACTCCCCACCACTCACTGTCCTATCATTCAATTTTAATTCCTTCGGAACACATATTGCCATCTGTAACCCCCTGCCCCCCAAACCCAGAACAGTATCTGGCACAAAATAAATGGGCAGGGGTCATGATCTGTCTGTGGCTATGACCACCAGGCCATGCATGGTCCCTGGAGGTGGCTTCCTTCAGTTGAGATCTCTGCTTCATTCTGGCCTAGCCACTACCCTATACCTTGCCTGACCAAAACAGGAGCACTTACCTAGCTTCCCATAGTGCTCAATGAGGTCCATCTTGGAGAGGATGTTGACATGGGGCAGCTCTACATGCAGCATGGTAGCCAGGGAGGTACACAATACTGAAATAAACTTGGCCGGATCTGTGCAGTAGTGAGAATCCACCAGGTGGACAGCAGTCAGCTGGGAGGGGGGGAAGAGACAAGGTGAGAGCGGTCTGCGTAAGCAGAGAAAATCAGGGCCTATGTCTCCTCAGTCAGACTGGGGGTGCCTGAGGACAAAGTGCAAGCCCTCCCCATTAGTTTCCTCCTTCTATTTTGTTCTAATAGCCACACTCCCAGGAGATACAAGCATTTTCCTTATAAGGTGCCTTGCACTGAGCAAGGCATCACTGGGCAAATGGTTCGATTTTCACTACATCTGACTCCATTCTTTCACTTAATCTTGCCCCCAACTCACAATAATAATCGCCACGTCGTTTCCCACTTAACTCCTTCCATACTTCCAACAACCCCAAATTGGGCACGAGCACATCCATTTTACAGATGAGAAAACTAAGATTCAGAGAGAAACTGACTTACCCAGGTCCACATAGTGAGTCAATGGCAGAGCCAGAATTCTAAATCACACCTGTTATACTCCAAAGCAACTCCGCCCCTACCTCGCTGTGTGATATGGGGGTGTGGCACGTCCTGCCTGCCTTAGTTCCTTCATCTGCAAAATGGGCCTGCCCGACCCAAGACGCACCCTGAGGTCCCAATGGGCCATCTGGGAGAAGATGCTGCGCAGGGAGCCATGGTGCGTGCAGAGTTCCACTTGGCCTGGGCAGTCGAAGAGGAAGTAGTGGCCGCGGAGGGGGTCAAGCTTGGCACGCAGCCAGTCCAGGTTGGCCTCCAAATACTCCATGCAGTACAGCAGACCGCCGTTGGGCCCCAGCCGCAGGGCGTCCATCACGTCGCTCAAGCCTACCAGCTCGCTCACGTCCACCGCGCATTCATACGGCAGCCCATCGTTGGCCGGGTCCAGGTTCACTACCGCCACGCGCCGACCGAGCGCGCGCAAAAACTCGCTCATGCCCAGGCAGTACGTGGTCTTTCCTGAACCAGGTGGGCCGATCACTGCCTGCCCAAAGGCCGTGGTCAAAGCAGCCCCCGCCATGAGTCGCACTCGGTCCAGGTAAGCTCCAGCAGGTAAGCGCGGCGAAGAAACAGGGAGGGCGACCGCGCCGGAGACGAGAGCGAGGGCGACGGGACCTCTGGTGGAGGAGGAGGCGACGCCCTAGATTTGCCGAAGAAGCAAGGAGCCGAGCAACGCAAAAAAATGAAAGGCCCGGTATGGACCGCACCAGCACCGACTTCCGGATGACATCGGAAACGTCGGGCACCAGAGAGGAAGTCCCGCCCTGACGGTGACGACATTGCTTAGCGCCAAGAGTCCGGGCGGCGCGCAGCACTTCACCCCCGGCGGAGGAATGGGTCGCGTTGTGAGGCATCCTCGGGCAGTTGGGGTCCGGGCTAGGAACATTTCCTGGGATTTTCCCAACCTTCCTTCAGGCCCAAATTAGAAGAGAAAGAGAATTCCGGTCATACTTCTTTATTCCCCTTTGGGTCGCAGGTGCGGGCCACCTGCCGCGGATTCTCCCCCTAGTCAGTTGTTGCCATTTAAGAGGTAAAAGCAGTGGAGGGCCCGCCCCAATACCGTCTCTTCTGAGTACCACAAACTTTCTCTTCCAGGTCCCTTTTCCACTCTTTCTGGCCTTCACGGTGACCACACCCCAAGGAACGTTGTTTTGATAAATAACCTCAGTAAATCCAGCTTTTCAAGGTACAGGGGGAGGCAACAGCCGCAAGCCCAAACAGAGACCAGGATTAGACCACTGAAGAGAGGTCATTAAGCCCTGGTATCAAAGGGGAGGGTATGGGGCTTTCTGTAAAAATGCCCCTGAGGTAGAGAGCCAGAAGGCAAGTTCATAACAAAGCACCCTGAAGAAGCCTCGAAGATTGCTGCTCCCCAGACTTCTTGCTTTCATGGGAGAATTCTTCATGCTTCCCAGGCAGTAAGGCTGGGGCAGAAGGCTGCCATTGTGCACTTATGATTAATCCTGAGTAAGGAAGCCCCTGAACCTGTCACTTAGGCTCTGAGAAGCTGTCCAGGGCACAGCTGGGGCCCCTCATAAAGGTCATGTGTTAGTCTGAAAAAGGTCATGTCTTAGTCCGAAACTTCATGCTGGTGGGTGGCTGGCGGCGCAGCAGCAACTCCCCTTGGTCCTGGGGTAGGGGCTCATCATAGATGGTGGAGATGAGCCCCAAACCAGTTCCACGGGGTCTCTTCAGTTGCCCAAATGGCTGTAGCTTCTCTCCGTGGTACCTGGATTAAAAAGGACCCAGATGTCTCTGAAACCCCAGTTAAATGGGTTGGGGAAGGACAGGGAAGTAGCTACTACATATCCGGTTTGTTCCAAAGACCAGAGCCTTTAAGTCTGGATCTTTGCTCTCCAGCCCCCTTATCCATTCACCGATAGTGCCAGTAACCAGGGGCCTCACTGCTTTCAATTTAAGTTGTATGCAAAGTTTAAACAACTGTCACTTTTCTGTGACTTCCTAATGGCAATCATCAAGCCCAAATTCCTCAGACTAAGGGAACGACCTCCCTCCCCCAGGACATCCAGACCTATTTTTTTCTATCTAACTATTCTGAAGTTCACCCCCTAGGAGTCTCCAGCACCCACCCCAAAACCAGAGGGAAGGGGGAAGCACGGTATAGCTGAAAGGCTAGCTTGGGACCCCAAAGAAGTTCCTTAGCCATACTCACCCCAATCCACGCTTGCATCTGGGGTGCTGGCCATCATTATCCAGGGCCTCAGGCACTCCTGAGCACCGGCTGCCCAGGCCCTGGCCCTCAGCCCAGCCCTGCCGCTCCATCACCTTCCGCCCAATGCCCTGAAAAGGGAAGGGAGAAGACTCAAGAGATGGGGCTCTCGTGGAGGGCAGGGGATGGAAGGTGGAAAGAATAGGGGCAGAGAGGGACAAGAGGTCAATGGACTGGGCAGGCATAGTACTCACCTTGGTGTGGCGCTCAAAGGTGCCCACCTGGTGTTCCATCACAGAACAGTCCTCCTGGCCAGCACGGAGTCTTCGTTCCAGACGCATTTGAACAGAGTCTCGGGCATCCTTGTCTCCACCATCTGAGGAAGCAGAGCCCAGTTTGCAGAAGCATCTCTCTCAGCAGGAGGGAAAAATCAGGTTTCTAGGACTTTGTCACAAAGTTTACATATTCATCTTTATGGTGTTTTATTACTTTATTATTTTCTCTCATTAGACTGGGAACTCGCCAAGAGTAGGAACGACGGTTTTCCCATCTTAATAGATAAGGAAATTATGGCGCAGAAAAATCATCTGGCCAACAAATGAAAAATAGAATTAGAACCCAGGTCTTCCCCTTTTCTCCCCATCCAGGTCATTCTTGACTCCGGAATCTAAATTCTTAACCAGAGTATAAGCTCCTGATTGCCACTCTACCAGGGTCTGTCCACCAGAACCGAGATTCCTGAGGGCTGTCCTTTCATGTCCTTGCTCCATAAAGGAAAAAGGCTCTGCCAACAGCCAGCACTTAGTGCACTCAACTAGAGATGTCTAAAGACGGGAACACTCAAGTGAGCTACCCCAAAGGAACGGGTGTCCTGTCTCAGCTTCTACTAAGCAGGTCTGGTAAACTTCACTGCAAGACCAGGCCACCAGTTCCACCTCCCAGTACCGCAACCCCTGGCCCAGGACCAGTACCTCTGTCGTAGTACACGCTCATGTCCACATCCCAGTCATCGGCTGTCTGTTCATCAAAGTCTGCAGGTATAAAAGCATTAGCAGAGTGAGCTAAGGACTCTCAGTTCTGTTGAGGGTTAAATCTAGACTTAGACATATGTTCTAGAACTTGAGGCCTTTGATAGTAGTTTTAAATTTCTCCTCTGGGAGGGTCATTCAGAATTTGCAGGAGGGCATTTTCTTTCCACCCAACTAATTTCCCCCACCCTGAATAGGATAACTGGTCCTTCATACACCGGCAAGGTAAGCTACTTTCCTAGTGCTTTATTTGGCCCACTACCAAGGAATGCAGCAGGAATCACTCCCACCCTTGACTGGTGCCAGTATTACCTCCTTCTTCCTCCCGCCAGAACTGGGCGTCAGTGTAGAACACCAGACCAGAGCCGCCCTTCTCCCATTTGAGCTCAATCTCCTCCTCAAAGAGCCGCTCAGCGGTACGCTCTTGACCGGTAACATCTTCATGCAGTGCTTCATGCCGCTCCCACTCCTCACCCCGGTCATCGTCCTGGGAGAAGGGGAGAGGTGACCTGCCTATTTAGCTTCCTGACCTTAGGCCCACAAGGAGGTCAGCTTAGGGGACAGGCCCATGAAATGCACCCTCAGCACTATTCCTCCAAATTCTTCCCAAGATGAAACACATATTAGGCTCTTGAGGCCTTGACCAACCCCTCTCTCCATCCCATTTCTCAACATACTTTTCTTTTTCCCCAACAAGCCTACTTCACTCTTACTTCTGTTGTGTTTTTTTTTGTCATATTTTCCCCCCTACCTGAAACATCTGCTCTTCTCTTTCAACACCATGTCTTCACTTGGTTAAATCCTCCACCTCCCTCAAGGTCTACAGTCTACNCCCCCCCCCCCCCCCCCCCCCCCGGCCCAACTCAGGCCCACAGCACTCTCACTGGTCTCAGAACTGCTCAGTTTTAATCAGCACCACTGTTTAGGCCTTTGTATACGGTATCCCAAAGAAAGAAGGGACAAGAACTAATACCTATTTTCTACTGTGTAAGGACCTTCACATAACTTAGCTCCTTTAATCACCCAACAACCNCAACCCCTCTCTCCATCCCATTTCTCAACATACTTTTCTTTTTCCCCAACAAGCTTACTTCACTCTTACTTCTGTTTTTTTTTTTTTTTTGTCATATTTTCCCCCCTACCTGAAACATCTGCTCTTCTCTTTCAACACCATGTCTTCACTTGGTTAAATCCTCCACCTCCCTCAAGGTCTACAGTCTACATGGAACCCGCCCCCCCCCCCCGNGAACCCCCCCCCCCCCCCCCCCCGCCCGACTCAGGCCCATAGCACTCTCACTGGTCTCAGAACTGCTCAGTTTTAATCAGCACCACTGTTTAGGCCTTTGTATACGGTATCCCAAAGAAAGAAGGGACAAGAACTAATACCTATTTTCTACTGTGTAAGGACCTTCACATAACTTAGCTCCTTTAATCACCCAACAACCCTATGCGGTGAGCACCATTACCCCCATTCTACAGGCAAGGAAACT